>NC_138562.1:3480886-3797369 GCF_964273705.1 Natrix helvetica | reverse complement strand
AGTGGGGAGGGAATGGAGATTTTACAGTATCCTCCCCCTGCCACACCCACCGAGCCATGCCCACCAAGCTACACCCACAGAACCAGTAGAAAAAACATTTGAATCCCACCACTGAACGGCTTGCCTCCAGAAGTTATGGGTGCTCCTGCACAGAAGGCTTTTAAGAAGAGACTGGACAGCCACTTATCAGAAATGGTAGAGGGTCTCCTGCGTGAGGGGTTGGACTAGGAGACGTACAAGATCCCTTCCAGCTCTGTTATTTTATCTTCTATGACTCTATAAGTTTGAATCCACTTTAATGACATTTTTTCCCACTGATCCATCTGTGCATTACAGCCAAAACTCTTAGCTCATTTTATCATACATTCTTCCTTCATTTCAAATTTCAACAGAAGTTTATACATTTTAGCAGCTGCATGTTCACCACTTGTGCACAATTGCATTTCAAGTTTTGTCTTATTATCTATCTGGAATCTTTCTTTGTAACTATAAATGGAAAACCATTCACAACCACATCATTCTTCTATTGGTTCTTCGCTTGACTTAATTTTATATTCCCTTGGATAGTTTTCCAATAATTCCTGGCATGTCGTCCTTTTGTCTTTGCTGTTTTTCTTCTATGGAATTGTTATGAAATATCTATTCCATATTCTTAATACATCTAACAAAACAATTTTTAAAATCCACATTAATTTTAATGTTCTTGTGCCATAAGTATTCATGCCACCCAAACTTCGGGTCATGATCTTTTCACTCCAAAAGTCACCTGTTCCTCAACCTCATCCATTCTTTCATCCAGACTGCAAAATACAATTTGAAATCCGGCACAAAGGCAGTCCTCCTCCTCCCTTCTTTGCATCTTGTTATCAGATTATAGTTATTTTTCCCCCTTGCCTTACACATTTCAATATATCTTTTTGCCATTGTTTAAATGGTACATCAGTTGTCAAAGCAGGTATTGTCTGAAGCAAAAACATAATTGAAAACGTTTACTTTTATCGCAGAAATTCACCCTGACAGCAGCCATATCTTTTCAAACTTCTGATTCAATCTGCAAATATAGTAGCATTTTATCAACTTCCAATCATAGGAAGCTGCATGGAAGACCTTGTAGAGTTTAAGCCATCTGAGAACAGCCAGAGCTCTGTTGAAAATAACCTCCATGTTTTCTATCTCACAATTTTCTGCAGGAGTCATTAGCCCCACCAAAGTTAATCATGTTTCAAAGACAACAATGCAGGCAAAGGGCCAAAGATTTTAATGCTGACCAGTTAAAACTCCCTGGTGACATCTTAATCATCTTCCAGTTCAATATCACCATTAGCCTGGGAGCTTCAGCCGAGTCTATTGGGCTCTGCTAACTGTCTTTTAATAATACCATTTGTTTCATTTTCCCTGATTAGTTTTCTTGGACTTCTTATTAAGGCTTTACTCTAGAAGGAAAAAAAGACACAAATTGCCTCTCTGGGATTAAAAAAAATACAGTCTTGGGTCTAAAGTCTTTGTGGCAAATAAAATATGGTCAGGGGTGGTGGTGGATAAGTAGACTTTGCTATAAATGAAGAGGAAGATCTGGAGATGACCTACGCAAGAAATGACAGCAAGAGTGACAAGTTGAGACCTTGGTACACAACAAGAGAAGAAACCCAACACAAAGTAGGGTGGGAAAGATTGATCAAAGGTGAAGAGGTGTGAGCCTACAAAGCCCAAGGATCTCTATCAGGGGAGGGGAGGGCCTTCTTGCCCCTTGTCTTCTGGGTCTACAGACAGAGTGGGCAAGAGTTGGCACAAGAGATGGAAGAAGTTGCTGTCACTGCTAGTGCCTCACTCACATGAAGAAAATGGGTGTGGAAAATGGGGAGAGGAAGGGAGACAATCTATCCATGGATTCCAAAGATTTGAGAGTAAGAAAGGCATGGATTCCAGACACATTTTTCCAGAGTCCACACTGTTGTTTCATGTCCTGCCCTCCAACCAGGGGTGAAATTCAGTAAGTTCTGGAGAACCGGTAGCAGAAATGTTGAGTAGTTCAGAGAACAGGCAAATGCAACCTCTGCCTGGTCCCAGAGTGGGGAGGGAATGGGGATTTTACAATATCCTTCCCCTGGAGTGGGGAGGGAATGGAAATTTTGCAGTATCCTTCCCCTGCCACGCCCACCAAGCCACGACCACAGAACCAGTAGTAAAAAAAAAATGAATTTCACCACTGTCTCCAACCACCCTCAGCACATACACAGGCTGGCAACGTTTCTTGCCCATGTGCCTTTAATGTCACCTTGTCCCCCACCCCCCAAAAGCATGAGTGAGACCTATTGTGTCATCCACAGATATTTGATTTTGAAGGTGAGTTTCCCTTCTGTTCTGACATCATCCAGGGCAACCTCTGTTCAGGCTTTCTCATTTTAACCTTGGAGGGATTGCAGGGACACCAAAGAGGGAGGAAAGGCAATGACAAGATGGCAAGAATTCCCTGCCAACTCAGAGAGGGATGGAGAGCAGAATGAGCTTGGTGCCATAATGGGAAAAGGACTTCAGCTGAGAGAAAGTAGCTTCTGCATTCCATGAATCAGTGGTGGGTTGCAGGTGGTACACCATGGTATGGGCATACCAGACACTGGCTGGAGCACCGGATACCATTCCAGTATGGTGCTCCGGAGGGCTCACCTGCCCACCCGAGCTCCTTACCGGTCTTTTAAATCTTTGGCGCTTCCGTGCATACACATGGTATGTCCAGCGCCTGTGCACTGCTCCACTGAGCAGCTGGAGCATTGCGGAGGCTCACAGAGGCGCTAAGTTTCATGCACTCACTGTTTGCGTTTGCACGCATACTGCGTGCATCCATGTAGACACCGCCGGGCCCATTCCAACCAATTGGAATGGGATCCGGAACCCACCACTGCCATGAATGCAGGTTCACCCTTCCTCCTCCACCCACACATGACACAGTTAACTCTCTGGGGTGTCTTCCTTCCTGTGGAATTGAAGCAAGGGATTTGAGTCCTTTCTTCCCTCTCTTGCTGCGATGACAGGTGAAATGGTCATCCCAGTGAAGGGGAAAGCTTTGGGATAAGGCTATTGTTTTGATCTGTTCCAGGAATGACCACTTCTTGTTCTCCTTCGCTTCCTTTGGAAGGCTGTTATGGGCCAATGGTTCTCCTACTCACACCGCCCTGGGCTCCTCTGGCCTTGGGCTTCCGTGCTTCATCTCCTAGAGACCCCTGGCCTAAACGTTGCTCAGCCAGCCCCAGTTGGTGCGACTCTAAGCAAAGACCAGTGTGGGCGAGCCACTTGGAGACCCCCAAGATCCTCAGAGGTTCATCCTTCAGGCACTCTGTTTTGGGGCCACTTGCCTTTGTCCTTGGGAGAGCTGAACACCCAAATAAGCAGGTAGTAAAATATCCAACTAAGGAAAGTGGTGGCTCAGTGGCTAAGACGCTCAGCTTGTCGATCAGAAAGGTAGGCATTTTAGTGGTTCGAATCCCTCGTGCCGAGTAATGGAGTGAGTTCCCATTACTTGTCCCAGCTTTTGCCAACCTAGCAGTTCGAAAGCATGTAAAAATGCAAGTAGAAAAAATAGGGACCACCTTTGGTGGGAAGGTAACAGTGCTCTGTGCACCTTCGGCATTAGTCATGCCGGCCACATGGCTGCAGAGATGTCTTCGGACAGCGCTGGTTCTTTGGCTTTGAAACAGAGATGAGTACTGCCCCCTAGAGTTGGGAACAACTAGCACATATGAGCGAGGGAACCTTTACCTTTAAAATATCCAAAGAGTTATTTTGAGGCTATATAAAGGGGCCCGAGCATCTTCCAGAGGATGTACTAGGGAATCCCACCCCAGGCTCAACTTAGAATGGAAGCATGAGGATTTCCAACACCCCACGAATATCACAAGTGGAGACCACCATCTTTTAATTACAATAGCACACAAGGCAGGCAAAATGGGTGGAGGAATTCAAGACATCCCCACCATTATCTGATCTGTGGGTTTTGAGGTCATTGAGGTTCAGGATGAACCAGAAGTCTCATAAAGGAACAGGAGCAGTAAAAGTTATGACAGCTGATAAAATATACAAAATTAATAACCTTGGTGACTCTGTTGTCCTTATCTGATCCTTCCACAATCCTGTTATTCCAACAAAAAGCAATCCAAGCCAAGGCTGTCTCACTTCCCAAGAGACCCATGTTACTTAAAGACAATTTTGTCCTGAGATGATCATTTAAGGTGGCCACAGTTGTTGTTGGTGTTAACCTTGCTTTCTAAAAGTTACAGAAAACTGTGCTTCCACTGAAAGTTAAATTTCAAGGTGAATGTGAAGGGTTTGATTCAGAAAAACTATCTGAGGATTGTTGGGAGAAACGTAATACTTTAAATTTCCTCCTCCTCCTCCTCCTCCTCCTCCTCCTCCTCCTCCTCCTCCTCCTCCTCCTCCTCCTCCTCCTCCTCCTCCTCCTCCTCCTCCTCCTGCTGCTGCTGCTGCTGCCAGGAGAAACATCCAGGGATATTTGTGCAAAGCACACTCTGAGGTTTTTTTTTTTTTTCAGAGGTGAGGAATACACGGACAATTTGGATAGTCTCCTTTGATCTCTGCTTTTCTCTATTCTGCACGTAGGTGCTGTATCCCTTACACACCAAGATAATGGAAAAAATGACCAAAAATGCATTGCACATTCAGCTGTGACATGGACAGCATGAAGCTGCAGAGGTGCTGATCCAATCAAAGCCAGTGGATTATTGTTCCTAGTCATTTTTCTCCGGCCCTGAGAAGGAGTGTTGGACTAGAAAACCTCCCAAGGTCCCTTCCAACCTGATTATTCTATGTTCTAAATGTTTGGATTTCTTTACAGGAAAATCAGTGGAGAGTTTAGCATCTTTC
This sequence comes from Natrix helvetica, assembly GCF_964273705.1. Classification (NCBI taxonomy): domain Eukaryota; kingdom Metazoa; phylum Chordata; class Lepidosauria; order Squamata; family Natricidae; genus Natrix; species Natrix helvetica. The sequence goes on along the minus strand of NC_138562.1, from coordinate 3,792,494 downwards.
CTCATTTGGGGGTCTTGCTTAAGCTGATGGAAATCGGAAACCGGAAACCGTGACCTCTGGTGGCCCAGTCAGTGCCGGGTCTGTAACTAAACTTTTTTTATCTCATGACTTTTATTGTCTTATCAATGTATAAAATACAAAGAAAAATCAAAATAGGAAATTAAGGGAAAGAAAATAGGAGGTACAAGGAAAGAAAGAAAAAATGTGTTGACTTCCTTTTAGCACAGTATAAGATAATAACATTACAGCCTCAACTTTTTACTTTTACACATTAGTATATAACTAGCCATTTCTATAACAACAAATCTATCCAATTGGCAAAACCAAAGTCAATGTTTCATTTTTTTTCATCATAAGCACAAAACCCAGAAGTGATCTCCATAAAAAAACATAATTAAATACATTCTCCTCTTTGAATAAAACAATCAATTCAACCATTCCGGCTTTATCTTCCTTGCTATGGAAATAATACGTATTTCTATTTGTACTTAATAATCTTTATAAACTATTACTATTTATGTCAACAAAATTACAATAATACAATACAATAGCAGAGTTATATACATCCGTTTTAAAAATCTAAACTTTTATTTAATCTTTTTCTTTAACTTTCTCTTAACAGAGATATTGTCAAATACACTATCAATAATATTTTATAAGCTTTAGGAATTACTTAAGCATTATATATAAAGGAAAAATACATTTTCAAGCTTCATGGAATAAAATCTTTTTATTCATAGGAATGTTATAAGCTTCTTTTTTTTCTCAAGGATTTCTTAACCTTGTTAGTAATGTTAATAGTTTGTCCATGAGGAAAAAGTCCCAAACTTGTCCTTTTAAAAATTGCACATTTTCTTGAAGCTCTTCTTTTAATTGTGCTGGCGGGGGGGGGGGGGGTTATATTTAAAACATCATAATAAAATGTGGTTTCGGGTATATATTTCAACATTGCGATTGATTCCTCTGCATTGTCAACTACTTGTGAAATTGCCTCCATGGTTTGATAACTTTCTGTACATATTTGTATCTCTGAAGTAATTTGAATAGGGTTTTTTTTAACATCCTTGGAGCATAGCTGATCTATAAACTGATGGATTTTATTTAAAGTTTTTTCAAATACATATAATTTGCTCCTCCACCTTCTTAACCCACTCTTTAGTCAAAGGGTAGCTTTTTTTTTAGTCACTTAAGAATTGCTGGCAAAACAGGAATAATAAAAAATCAGAAAGTTTTAGCCACTCACAGCAAACCAGACCAAGCTACAAATGACTAAAAATAATAAACTAGACTTTCTGCCCTTATATTTCTCCATCAACTTTTTTTAAAAGCTACTCCACACATCCTTATTTTAGCTTGCCTTCTTCCTTACAATTTAACAGAAATCCTCAAAACGGAGCAGATCTCCAAAAAGGAATAACAGGCTGTGGCTAAAGAGAGCCTCTTTTTAGCTTAATAAAGATTAATAGTCCTTAAAAATGATTAAGAAATGAACTTGCTGTCCGTTTGAATAATAAATTCCAAAATGTCTGCTTCTTCAACAACAAACTGTTCACAGCTCTTCACCCCTCCCCCCAGGTTTTGGCACCTGGGCTGGTTCGAAGCACAACTCCTGAAGTTACTTGCAGATCTTTGCTGTATCGGAGGATCTTGTGAGACAATTTTAGGGCTTTCCTTTGCTCAAAAGAGTCATATAAACTAAAGGAATGCCAGTTCCTTCTGTTGGTAAGTCCAGTCCAGGGAAAAACCATTCAGGGATCCTGCAGTTGGCCATCTTTTCACCAGAGGTCAACTAAAGTTTTCTGATGCACAAAACAGATCTCGACTGGGAGCCGGCATGGGCCAGTTGCTTAGAGAAGACCTGGCCATGGGATGAGAACTTCCAGATGGTCACAAAAGTGTGCAAAGAGTCATTCTGAGTCAAAGCCATGCAGGGCTGCAATGGATGGAGAGGGGCCAGTCTTTCCTCACCTGCATTCTCATTTACTCAGGGTGCATGCATGGTGTTCCAAAGAGCCCGTGGAAGGTGTGAGTTTGTTCCACCCCTTTTGAGAGCTGTCCTGTGCAAGGATTAGATTAGATTAACAGAGTTGGAAGGGACCTTGTAGGTCATCTAGTCTTAACACCCACCCACCCAAGCAAGAGACCCTACAACCATTTCTGACAGATGGCAGTCCAGTCTCTTCTTGAAAGTCTCAAGTGATGAGGCTCCCACAACCTCTGAGGACAACTTCTGTTCCATTGGTTGATTGTTCTCACTGTCAGAAAGTCCCTCCTTATTTCTAGGTTGAATCTCTCCTTGGTCAGTTTCCATCCATTATTCCTTGTCTGGCCTTCAGGTGCTCTGGAAAATAGCTTGACCCCCTCCTCTCTGTGGCAGCCCCTGAAGTGTTGGAAGACTGCTCTCATGTCTCCTCTGGCCCTTCTCGTCACTAGACTAGCCATGCCCAGTTCCTGCAACCTTTCATTGTATGTTTGAGCCTCCACTCCCCTAATCATCCTAGTTGCTCTTCTCTGCACTCTTTCTACAGTCTCAACATCTTTTTTATAGTGTGGTGACCAGGATGAAGTGACATTTGCTTCCCTTCCAATTTCTTGTTCCTGCCAGGAAGAACTTTACATGTTTCAATCAGCCTAAAGCCGTCAGATCACAGACAGAAGGGATTCCGTAGCGTTCAGACTGATGGAGAGGGAGAACACGATCAAGGCCCAGATCAACCTCAAGGATGAAGCCACCCAGGGTTGCCCTACCTGCCTTGCTTGGCAGAAGCAGGTGGGGTGTGTGGAGCCTCCTTGCTCTGATGTCGCACCTGGGCTCTTCCCAGGAATAGCACTTGCCTGTTTATGAGTCAGCAGAGGCAGGTTTTGGATGGAGCACAGGGGAGGAATGGGAAATCCCTTGGCGGAGTCATTACATTAAATACGCTTGTCTAATAAGTGCTTTCCCCACTTTAGTGTGAATTGAGAGTACATCAAAAATCCCCATAAGAGCTAATTACTCCTGATTTAGCATCCGTACAGGAGGAGGGGTGCCTGCTGGTTAATACCCAAGAAGGGAGAGAGATTATAGATCCCTGCTCTTTAATGCATGTCTGCATGGATGCAAATGGATTTTCCTTCTGGTCTTTTCTCTTTTTTTAAAAAAAAAAATCACAATGGGAAACAGATCCCTGCAGTGCAACAACCTCTTGATGAGTTACATTTCCATTACAAATGCACGCTTTGCATCTCCCTTGTGTTTCTGCATGCAACTATTTTGATCACAGCCAATGGTGTGAAAGGACCTGCTTTTCCTCGGTCAGTAAATGGGTGGAATTTTGCATTCACACCTAATTAAGCCGTCATCTTATATGATGTATGAAAAACACAACATGTGAGATATGCTGTTATCTTTACCTGAAGCTAAGTGTGGCATATTTTCTGAGAGAAAGAAAGACTATTCAGAGTGAGCCCTGATATGTCCTACCAATTGCTGCCCAGGAGGACTGGATCTCCTCAGAGAACCAGATCTGGTCAGTTCCCAGGGCTGTCTTAACTCATGGGTCTGATGGGCACCTGCCTGTGGGATCCATGAGCATAGGGGCCTCATACTAATCTGCATATGTTAACCCTTCAATGCACCTTGTACCATATAGTAAATACAGCAACTGTGGGGCTTACTGAGTATTGTTGTGTTTTTCAAGCCTCGTGTATCGTTGAAATTGTTTATCATGTTGATTAGTTGTTGCTGCACAGCATGTTTTTAACGTTTCAACATCGATTTTGTTGGACGTACCAATAAAATAAATATCTGTTTAATTTTTTTTATTGTAAAATTTTTATTGGTTTTTTACAAATGTTTTAGGGGAAAAGGTAAATAGGTGTAGAAAATTTTTGACAGCTACATCATGCGGGAGGTAGAAATCCCCCCGAATCTCACAACTTTAACCAAAAGAAAAGACATCAAAATTTGAATAAATATTGGCAGCTTTTTGTTTTTACATTCAATCATCAATATATTCAATCATCTTTTGTATCACTTCCAAGAGTTACATTATAACAACAATTGCAAAAATGTTTCAACTCATTTTTGTGTCATCTGAGTCTTCTAAGTGTTGCGTCCTCCCCCCTGTCTGCTGGCAGAGCCGCCCCCCCCCCTCCTTCACATCTTGTGTACTGTCCCCTATTTGATCTAGGAGGGCACTATTTTTTTTAATAAAGGCCTCCGCCTCCGCAACTGTGTTAATTCTAATTCTACTGTCCTCCCAGAAAATTAGCATTCCTTCTGGCAACAACCATTTAAACCAGATTCCATTGTTATATAATTTCTTTGCTAAAGCGAGTATTTCTTCCTCTTATCTCTTACTTTCTTTGGAATCTGTTTAACAATGGTTATTTCTTTGTCTTTATATTTTAGTGGTTGTTTAATTTTATTGACCATTTACATTTTTATCCCTGTGAGCAGTTGTCGTAAGGGCCGCAGCACACTGCTTTGCCCAGGGCCAGGGGTCAAATGTTACTGTTTCTGACTGGTTTGCAAAAACCGATAACAAAAAATGCTAAGGTTCGCCCAAACCAATAGTATAAAAAAAGCTTTAAAAAGTGAAAAAAAAAGAGAGATTCTATGTCACTCATCTGTGCCCTGCAATCGTCAGAACCTTTTTTAAAGCCCTTTTTTTTACTACCAGCAAATAAGTAGTAAAAAAATACTTTAAAAATTGGGGGAAAAGGTTCCGACGATCGCAAGGCACAGATGAGTGTCACTGAACCTTTTTTTCCCACTTTTTTTTTTTACTACTACCGGTAGTAAAAAATGCTTTAAAATTGGAGGGGGGAGGGGAAGGTTCTAATGATAATGTAGATTGCCGGAACCTTCCCCCCCTCCCACTTTGTAAATCATTTTTTCCCTGCTGGTTCGGGCAAATAAGTAGGGAAAAAATACTTTAAAAAGTTAGCCATGCCCAACCAGTCACATGACCCCACCAACACCAAGCCACGCCCACAGAACTGGTGACAAAAAAAATTAGATTTCACCCCTGCCCAGGGCCCATAATTCTGTGAAGACGGCCCTGTCAGTTCCTCTCCTTCCAGCTCCCTGGCCTCCTTGTCTCGCCTTACAGGCTTCTCCGGCAATTTCTCCCTGGACCTCTCGCGAGCTTAGCCTCAAGCCCTCCTTGCACCATGTCTGCCCATCCCCATCTCTTGCTCTCTGCTTTGATCCTTTCCCCCAAAGCAAGTGTCCCTTCCCACCTTTAAGAAAAGCTGGAAACCAGAGCAGACGGAAATGGATGCTCTCTCTTAAAAGAGGAGGAGAGAGGGGAAATTGAGCCCAGTGGGGGGGATTCATTGCACATGGGAGCAATATGTTGAATTACTGGCATGTCCAATGCATCAGAGAGAGACATTTCTTTTCCACATGTGGAACCAGCTGTGTGACCCCAAGGAACCCAGCAAGGGGATCGTCCTTTGGAGCCCAATAGGGCCATTTTAGTTTCCATTTGCTCCCCCTTCCCTCCCCCATTGAAAGGTTACTAAAGGAGGATGGGGAGATGTTTCCACAAAACTGTCCATCTGCTAACAGATAGTTAAAAGTTCAGTCTGGCTGTTTTGTTTAGATGTGTGTGTGGGGGAGTCCTTCATCTCTGCATTTACACCGAATTGTAGAACTTTGTGCTGGAAGAGAGCACAACCCTCAGCCATTCGACTAGATGAAGAGCTTCTGACCAAGGATGGGCCACACCTGCAGCTCACAAGAACCGGGAAGAATGTATTTGGCAAACAATTGGCTCAGCTCATCTGAAGGGCTCTAAACTAAAATGAATGGGGGTGGGGAGTGACCAATCTTTAGGATCTTTAGGACTTAATCCTAAAGGTGGGAAGGAAGAGAAATCTCTCTCTCTCTCTCTCTCTCTCTCTCTCTCTCTGTGTGTGTGTGTGTGTGTGTGTGTATGTATGTACATATGTACATGTGTGTGTGTATGTGTATATGTATTACATTTTTTTGCTGATAAGTAAATGAAGGGAGACTAGTATAGATCTATTTCATCAACTAGCCATACCATTACTGGGATTTGAACTTGGGCTATTTTACATGTTAGGCAGTTGTATTAACCTCTAAGCCACAAGCTCTCCTCCCTTATCAGCTGAGCCAGGGGAATGATTAGATGTTTTGTCAAGGCATCTGGTATGCCCAAATATGTGTATATGTATATGTATTCTGAATTCTGAACCTCCCCTAATTGTGAGGGAAAATGCTGCAAGGGCACTCAGGAAGATGAGGCAATCGCCCTGGGGCGGGGCCAGCCAAATATGTCCTCCCCACCCATGTTGTCTATGGAGATTCTCAGTCATCTAGGTCAGTGGTGAGATTCAATTTTTTTTACTTCTGTGGGTGTGGCTTGGTGGGTGTGGCTTGGTGGGTGTGGCATGGGAAGGATACTGTAAATAATAATAATAATAATAATAATAATAATAATAATAATAATAATAATAATAATATTTATTTCTTAGCCGCACCCTCTCCCGAAGGACTCGGGGCGGCGTACAATGAAACATATGAAATAAATATGGACAAAACAAACATATAACAGAGACATATACCGAGACATACACAAGGAGGAGGTCGGCTGATAAATAAAACAATTAAAATACAGTATTTAAAAACCCCTAGATAATTAAATATAATTAAAATACCCAGTAAAAGCCCGTCAGGAGCGATATGGTTAGATCAAAGTTGAGCCAGGCCAGCTACTTGGAATAGGTGGGTCTTAAGCTTAATACGAAAGGAGCGGAGGTCAGAGGTATTCCTAATATCCGGAGGGAGGTCATTCCACAGGGCTGGGCCCGCCACAGAGAAATCTCCATTCCCTCCCGATCAGCTGGGATTCAAGAGGCAGAGAATAGATGGGGCGGGGCCAGCCAGAGGTGGCATTTGCTGGTTTTCCCAACTACTCAAAATTTCTGTTACTGGTTCTCCAGAACTGGTCAGAACCTGCTGGATACCCTCTCTGATCCAGGCCATGGTTCTCCCAAAGGTGCTTTTTCAAGAGGCAAACAGACCAAAGCTTCTTGGATGAGAAGCGAAACATCTTCAAAGGAAAACCAGAAAAGCCCCTTTGGGACAACCATGTTATTTCCATTGAAAAAGCCCAAATGGGGAAACGGAAATAACAAGCCATTGAACTAAGGGAGGCAGAGGAGGCCCTAACCCTCTGGAAAGATCACCGTGTTTTAATCCTGGTTTTGGAGTCCCCTCTTAATTGCTGCTCCAGATCATAAAGAGCTCTGGACATCGGAGCTTTGCAACTTGTAGGAGTCATAATAGCTTTGTCACAGCATCTTCACTTTTGATTTTTGGGTAGAAAAGAAACAAGAGGGCTCTCGATCCCTTTTGTCCCCTCCACCTGTTCAACTTAGCTGGCCTGGCCTAACCGTAGTTTTAATCCTTCTAGCCTGTATTTTAAATTTTTAGGGGTAGGTTTTTAGTTTGTTTTTAATTTTTATCATACTGTACAGCCTAGTATTTAATTTGATTTTAGGGGTATCTAAGAGTATTTAATTTTGTATACTGTTTTTTATTGTGTTGTCTGTACACCGCCCCGAGTCCCTTCGGGGAGAGGGGGCGGTCTATAAATTTAATAAATATATAAATATAATATATATATATAATAATATTGCTTTTTTCCCACCACAGAGAGGATCAATGGCAGCAAGATGCTAATCTGTGAGGTAGGAGGGAGAGAACCGACCTGGTAGATCACATTACAGAATAGCTGATGAGGAAATGTGGGGTGGGATCCCTTCTAGGACCACACTGTGTGTCCCATAGGCAGCAGATGCAAGACCAATTTTTCACCTTCTACTACTTTGGCATCCTGTAGCTTTTCAGTAAAGGATGGTGCTATTCCCTCGGACTCCATTTTGTCATCTTTTCCTTTATCTTCAGTTATCCATCCATCTACTTCTGGTGGGCAGTCAGCTTTGCAATGACTGTCATTCTTGTTCTCTTCCTCCCTTGATTTAACATGTGGCATTTCAGAGCTGGGGGTTAGTAACTTGGTTTTCATTCTTGGTGCTAGCATTCTGTATTGTATATCTAGAGATGGTATCCTGGGACTCTGAAACGGCGCTGGTCTCTGGTAGTTTAGAAGTAGCCTGGACAGCGTCCAACTTCTTGGATGTCACAGGTTTTTTGGAGGTGATGCGGATGTCTGGCACTTGATTGCTGGCACTCTGAGTTGCCAGAGTTTGCCAACCTGGCTCTGCCTAGAAACAAACACCCTCCCCTCCACCCAGGCAGGAGGGCAAAGGAGCCACGCAGTGGGGCAAAACTCAGTTTTTGGAGAGTGTCAAGTGTACTCGGGACTCTTGGCCTCCCCAGGAAATGCTTCCAGGGGTGCTGCTTTTCACAAAAGCGTGTCCCCCCCCCGATTCTTCCCCTGCTGGTCTCAATACAATACAATAGCAGAGTTGGAAGGGACCTTGGAGGTCTTCTAGTCCAACCCCCTGCCTAGGCAGGAAACCCTATACCGTTTCAGACAAATGGCTATCCAACATCTTCTTAAAGACTTCCAGTGTTGCGGCATTCACAACTTCTGGAGGCAAGCTGTTCCACTGATTAATTGTTCTAACTGTCAGGAAATTTCTCCTCAGTTCTAAGTTGCTTCTCTCCTTTTTTTTTTTTTTTTCAAAAAGTTTTATTGGTTTTTTTAAAAACATTTATGTGGAAAAGGGTAGGTGGAATTACAAATTTTGGCAGTTGCAAATGCGGCAGACGCCCCCTCCCTCCATACTCCTAGATTACATCAAAATATCAAATCTTAATACATAATCATAAAAAGTCAGCATCTTAATTCTAGAAAGAATAATTTTCAATCAATTTATATAATTATAATATATAGTCTAGTTATAAATTCATTTTTACTTTCGGTCTGTTTATAACATTGTGATTTTCTTATTTATTTTTGTGATCTGAGCTTTCTTGGTGTTGCCCCTTCACCCCCCGCTGGCAGAGCTCCGGCCCCTCCCGTGTCCTGCGTGACCGTTGTGGTGTCTTCTGTTTTTTCTAGGTTGGCTTTATTTTTTTCCATAAAGGCCTGTGCCTCTATGGGTGTATTAATTCTGATTCTTGTCTCCTCCCAGAATATCAGCATACCTTCAGGCATCAACCATCTAAACCACACCCCCTTCTGGTATAATTTATTCGCCAATTGCGAATAATTTTTCCTTTTTTCCCTAATTTTTTTGGGAATCTGCTTCCGGTTCCGGCGGCTACGGCGACAGGCAAGCCTTTGCCTGCTCCCGCTCTCCCGGTGGGCTTCCCCCGCTTCTGGGGGGGCACAGGACACCCCGGAGAGGTGTCCTGCCGAGGGAACGGCTCGCGGAGGGTCCTGGCGTCGGCGGCGGCTGGCGGGGGCTTCTCCGCTTCGTTCTAGGCACCGGGGAGCAGTCTCGGAGGGCGCCCGTGTGCGCGCGCCTCGCCCCATGCCTATCGGAGAACGCGCTATTGAACGAAGCAGCGGCAATGTGGTGAGAGGCTTCCCTTCTCCATTCCCTCTATCTTGAATTTATGGACTTTTCAGCATCTTTTTTTTAAAAAAAGTTAAACTTTCGGACTTTTGCTAGAGGTGCGGCTAGAGGGAGGGGGATTTCCCCCCCCCCTTGGACAAGCGGCTTGAGAAGATTTTGCTTTCGCCCTCAGGGGAAGGAGGAGGGGGGAGAGCCAACCAATGATGCCTCACCCTCATAAAAGTGACTTTCATTGGACTTAGCTCCAGAATCTATGGGTGAACTGAGAACCTTCTGAACTTTTAAAACTTTATTATGCCTCTGAGCCCAAAGCTGGCAGGGCAAGATGGCACACTTCCGTTGTCTTCATGAACTGTGAAACCTGACTCCACCTTTAAAATTCAGGCTTCCGGTCTTTGTCTCCGAGTCACCCAGAGGAATCTCTTGTGGATTGTTCTTTTCTGAACTCTTTGGGGAAAAAATTTTCATCTATTGCTAGACTGACTAAAGAAATCCCCATCTGTTTGGATCCTCTGCCTTCTGGATTCGCCTGCCTGCTCTACTTCTCCAGCTGCCCAATCTCTATTTTGACTGATTTCCTTGCTTTAAAAACCATGTCTCCAAAAAGACCACCTCCTGGAAAGCCTGGATTTGCTACTTCTGCCCCAACGTCTGCAACGTCTAGCCCAGCTACACAGTCAAAGATAACAGAACTGATGCAACCCAAGACTACAGAGATAGACTTTCAACAAATGCTTCAACAAATTCTACAGGGCCAGGAGGAAATTAAGAAACAGCTAAGGGAAATGAAAGATGAAATTAAACAGAACCAAGCCCAAATCTTTAAGAACTCACAGAGACTGGACCTTGTGGAGGGTGGGGTGGCGGAGGCGAGGGGGGGGTAGAGGCTTTACAGAAGGGGAACAAAGAACTTGACATCCAACAAATGAAAATAGAGTTTGAGAGAATGTCCTTTTATCTTAGATTTCAAAATGTAATAGAAGCAGATGGGGAAAACATAAGGGACATTATGACTAATATTCTAGCTGAATACATACACAAAGATAAACAGCAGATGGAATGGGAGATAGACCTAGCTTATAGAGTGAACTCAGCATATGCCAGAACACATAATGTACCCAGGGAGGTTCACATTAAATTCCTTAGGAAAACCACAAGAGATGAAATTCTGGGTGTGCAAAGGGGGCAAACATTGACATACTGTGACAGGGAGATAACCATTCTAAAGTTGCTTCTCTCCTTGATTAGTTTCTACCCATTGCTTCTTGTTCTGCCCTCAGATGCCTTGGAGAATAGTTTGACTCCCTCTTCTTTGTGGCAACCCCTGAGATACTGGAACAATGCTATCATGTCTTCCCTAGTCCTTCTTTCTCTTAAGCTAAACATACCCAGTTCCTGCAACCGTTCTTCCTATGTTTTAGCCTCCAGTCCCCTAATCATCTTTCTTGCTCTTCTCTGCACCCTTTCTAGAGTCTCCACATCTTTTCTAAATCGTGGCGACCAAAACTGAATGCAGTATTCCAAGTGTGGCCTTACCAAGGCATTATAAAGTGGTGTTAACACACTTCTCCTCATCTCATCCCTGCTCCTGGTCAGGCAGGGACCATCCTTGACCAATTGCAGAATTGATTGTGTAGCGAAATTCCCAGATAATTCCCTCCTTGCACAGCCTAACTGGAATTCTTCACATCCAGCAGGAGTTTTAAGACAGGTAGACAAGCAACTGCAGATGAATAAATGATCTTGGCTCCCAGTCAGTCTCAGCCTGGCGCAGACAGCCTGGCTTGGCTTATCTTATGGTATTGGGGGTGGGATCAACTCCGTCAGCAGAGCCCTCCTCCCATTCTCCTGATCTGCTCTTTGCTCCAGACAACCCTCCAGCTCCAGGCTAGAGTTCCTCCCCACATCCAGACATAGACATCCAGACACAAACCCTGGCTAAAAGAGAAGGCTTGCTTTGAAGAGGCTGCACAATTGAGTCCTCTTCCAACCACCTCCTCACCCCCAGCCTGTAGGGCCTGATCTTGGGTATAACGCCACAGTCGGCTTGGAGGTTTGGGTCAAAGAGCTCTCTGGGGCAGGAATACGTCATCTGGGGAATCCAGAATCAAGCATCTCTGCCAGGGGGCTGGGAGACCCAAGTGGGGAAGGGGAGAGGAATGAAGAGAGGGCAGCTGCAGGAGGATCAGTGGTGGTGGAAACTGTTCAACATGCCCAGGAGATTTAGAAGAAGGTTTGTCCTGGGCTGGTTGGTCAACAGTGAAGATGGTCTAATGGGCTTCTCCCAATTCTTGGCCAGACAAGATGCCTCTTCTTCTCTTCTCTTTCTTAGGCACAAACTGTTGCATGACTTGTATTGCATCTGCCAGACTTCCTGCCATTTGGCTAGAACTGATGCTACCAAACAAGGTTCCCAGAGGTCTGGAAGGAATCTCCACACTGCCAGTATGGTTTAGATATGCCCCCAACAGATTTGCCCAGTGACCGACAGACCATAAGCATTGCCAGGGTTAAATGGAAGCACAAGAGAGAAGCCACAGAGCTGCTTGGCCATTCCATTTTTGATTACAAGAAAGCAGACAGTTTCCATGCCTGGACAGGGACTTTCAAATGATGTGGAGATTCTAGAAAGAGTGCAGAGAAGAGCAACAAAGATGATTAGGGGACTGGAGACTAAAACATATGAAGAACGGCTGCAGGAATGGGGCATGGCTAGTTTAATGAAAAGAAGGACTAGGGGAGACATGATAGCAGTGTCCCAATATCTCAGGGGCTGCCACAAAGAAGAGGGAGTCCAAGTATTCTCCAAAGCACCTGAGGGCAGGACAAGAAGCAATGGGTGGAAACTAATCAAGGAGAGAAGCAACTTAGAACTAAGGAGAAATGTCCTGACAGAACAATTAATCAGTGGAACAACTTGCCTCCAGAAGTTATGAATGCTCCAACATTGGATGTTTTTAAGAAGATGTTGGATAACCGCTTGTCTGAAGTGGTGTAGAGTTTCCTGCCTAAGCAAGGGGTTGGACTAGAAGACCTTCAAGGTCCCTCCCAACTCAGTTATGGTAAAAATTCTAAATGTGATGTCACCCAGCTGTTCAAACCCAGAAGCCTTGGCTGCCTTCAGTTGAAGGGTCATGCAAAAGGACACAAATCCATTTTAGGCGCCTTTCATTCGGAGGAATTGGCTATTGATGGTTTGCATCAATGAACGCACATCTTCAGATAGCTCAGCCTTTTCCAGTGTTTGCATAACATGCTCCTGCCGGAAAATAAACGAAGAAATAAATGAACTTTATCCCATAGCCTTTTGGGAAGCAGAAAAGCCAACCTGAAAGAATATCCATGCTTTGGAGTCTGTTGACAGTGTTTTCCCCCAAAGAGTCGCTAGTTCATAAATTGAGTTGTTTCTTTTATTGAAAGGCAGGGCAAGAAAGCAAGTTACGGGGCGTAACCTGCTTCTGATAACGAAGCATGTCCTTTGCGATAAAGCACCATATATCTTTTGGATCCATTGATTTCCCCCCCCTCTCCTCCTGCACCAAACCTTTTCAGTCTCTCAGAATGGGAAATATGTTTAGTATGTTATCTTGTCAGCCCCCGTTGGCTGAAGGCATCATGTTATGCTTTATAAAGATGAAGGTATGTCCAATTCAATCCAAGGGAGAGTTTGGTCTCAGGGTTAAGGCATCAGGCTGGAAAGTAGGAGGGAGGGAGGGAGGGAGGAGGAAAGACCAGGAATTAAACAAACAAGTGCTCAGTCAAAGAGAACAGACCAGAGGCATGGTCAGCCAGGATTCAAAGGCCAAGGAGGACTAGGACAGTGATAGAAAACCTTTTTGACACTCAGTGCCGAAAAGGAAGCACTTCGTGTGCGCTCCTCTGGGCTGCAACCAGGAAGAGGAGCTGCCCAGGGGGCATGCACATGCCAGAAAATGAACTTCCGGTTTCTGGCATGCATGCAAGTCTTCCACTTAGTGCCACACATGTGCAAGCACCAATCAGCTGGCCGGTGCGCATGCTCACGCCAGAAAACGGAAGACCAGCTGTTCTGGTTTCCAGTACTGCTGCACGCACAAAGGCCAGCTGATCTTCGCATGTGCATGCACACCAGAAACGCGGAAGAGGAACGGGCAATGCTGCGCGTAGGAGGCGACATGGCTCCCTGTGCCACTTTGGGCACACATGCCATAGGTTCGCCATCACGGATCTAGGAGAACTCATCTCGGCCAACTCTGTGTGGCCAACTCACTGCTGCCAGCTCGCCACCATCAAGCCGCTGCCAACTCACTACAGGGACAACTCACCATAGGGACAACTCACCCCAGGTGGCCTGAAGGAGAGCTGTGCGGACGAGGGAGTCTGTGAGGAGAGGAGAGTGTAGAGAATGTCAGACCCCTGCTGCTGAGGGTGGCAGCAGGGGTCTTCCCATTTTCACCCACCCCACCACCACCATCACTGTGAGGTCAGGGTTGGAGCTGCTGTGACCAACACTGCCCTGATGCTCTGTGATCTGCCCACCCACCCGCTCACCTTGAACTTTGATCCAGATGGAGATGACAATGGCTGTCTCAGTGAAATACTCTCTAATGCTCTCTTCTTTATTTTTAATTATTCTCTGCAATTCTCTACGGGGTTTCATACTCATGAGACCCTCTGCTAAGAATTAAGTCACGTTTCCTTAAGGAGCAGCTCTCTGTAACCTCACCCTCCGCTGCGTCTTCACAAACACAGATTCTAACACAGGAGGAAGCAAATTCGCCGGAACCAGGGGTGAAATCCAGCAGGTTCTGATGGGTTCTGGAGAACCGTTAGTGGAAATTTTGAGTGGTTCAGAGAACCTGCAAATGCCACCCCTGGCTGGCCCCAGAGTGGGGTGGGAATGGAGATTTGGCAATATCCTTCCCCTGCCATGCCCACCAAACCACACCATGCCCACCAAGCCACGCCCACAGAACGAGCAGTAAAAAAATTGATTTTCAGCACTGCCTGGAACTATGGATCACCAAAAGCAAATGCAGACGACGGAGACACAGAGGTAAAAGGGCAGGAATTTTAAAAAGACTAAGGAATAGGGGAAATTTTTAAAAAGCCTCTGCTCCCTTCAATCTTTCTGATTTATTTATGTTCACTTGCTAATAAGATGGATGAAATAATCCTTTTAAACAGATGCAATTCTAATTTTTACAACACAATGAAATTTACATTACTTAAAACCAAAGACCATGTCTCGGGTAACAACAGCCAGCCAATCAAATACCAAATAACCTCTTCAAAGACCATGACTCAGAAGTAGATGAACAAATGACATCTCTGCCAATTTGCATCACATAAAATGGTATTTAAAGGCCAGTGTTCTGATCGACGAGCACAATTTAAAGCGCACTGACGATGTCTCCTTGAATGGTGATGAAATGTTTGCAACCAAACTGCCAAGCTTAGAGCTCAAACCAACAACAAGAACTAAATAGAATGTTTTGGCACTGGGGAAACCAACCGAGAAACAGCCCACCCTGCCATGCGCTGTGTGCTCAGTTGCCCAGGCCACGGCTGGGGACTTCCTGTGAAGAAGAGGGATGAGCACATGGGTGTCTCTTTTGAAAAGCAGCCCATGGTGGAGTATTCCACAGACAGCCCAGTCTTATGGAACTACAGAGCGGCCTCCTGTTTTAATATTAACTCTCTGTCTTCCTGTCTCTCTGACTCCAAGGAATGTTTAATTGCTCGCCTGCTTGTATGATTTCTGCGATGGTGCAGTGGTTAGAGTGCAATACTGCAGGCTGCTTCTGCTGATCACCAGCTGCCTGCAGTTTGGCAATTCGAATCTCACCAGGCTCAAGGTTGACGCAGCCTTCCATCCTTCCGAGGTCGGTAAAATGAGGACCCAGATTGTTGGGGGCAAGAGGCTGACTCTGTAAAGCACTCAGAGAGGGCTGAAAAGCAATATATAAGTCTAAGTGCTATTGCTATTTTACTCATCCAAGCTTATAAATCAGCCCTACTGGCTTTCCCACCCCACTCTTACATTGTCTTCCCTTGTGAGTGGGCAAACTCTTTCTTTCCCCTGCTCTTCCTCGACTGGAAAAAGAGTTCAGGGGCATACCTGAGCAAAGCTACAATCTCAACTCGGGGTCCACAGGTCCTCTGGAGAAGGGGAGGGAGAAGGAGCAGCTCTGCAGTGTCTCTGACCTCCTAAGGTAATTTGGGTAGAAAGGGAGCTGGAAGAAACCCCACCTGCCATCTGTGCCCAAGGTCTGAGGGGAACCTTGGAGCTCTCCCTGCTTGGAGGAAAGAGCTGGATGGAAAGAGCGTGACTAGGGAGGGGTGGCACCACAGGGCCCCTCGGTTGTGCGCCAGTCTGTCAGGAGTTGGGTAGGGGAGGTCAGTGGCCACCCGGCCGGCTTCCATCCCCCAGGAAGGCACAGCCCAGACGGAGTTTAAGTCTATCTTTTAAGACTTCCCACTTCCAGGCTGTCTGCCTGTTTATCTCAGTTTCCTTTATTACTTTTAATGTGTCCCTCCTGTATTCTTTCACTCTAGGAACTGTTCTGGAAATGGGGCATCTGCTTCTGAATCAAATACAAAATAAAATAATAAAATGTTTGGGTATGTATGTATGTATGTATGTATGTATGTATGTATGTATGTATGTATGTATGTTGCGGAGGTCTAAAAAGAACAAATGGCACCTCTAGGCCCAGGTCACCAGTCCCAACTAGCTTGGCAATCTCATCAAAATAGAATAGAATAGAATAATAAAATAGGGAATAGAATAGAATAGAGTAGAATAGAATTCTTTATGGGCCAAGTGTGATTGGACACACAAAGAATTTTTCTTTGGTGCATTTGCTCTCAGTGGACATAAAAAGACAAGATAGAATCGTCACAAATTATAAGGTACAACACTTAGTGATAGTCACAGGGTACAAATAAGCAATCAGGAAACAATCAATATCCATATAAATCGTAAGGATACAAGCAACGAAGTTACACTCCTGCAGTCATAATTGGGAGGAGATGGGGAATAGGAACGATGAGAAGACTAATAGTAATAGTAATGCAGCCTTAGTCAATAGTTTGACAGCACAACACCAGGGGCTAAACACTTTTTCGTTGGCAAAGCTCCCTGAGGAGGGGGAGGAGGAGGAGGCCAAGGCTACAATCCGGAGGGAGGGCAGAGGACCTGAAAGGAGAGGACTCTTTCTCCTGCCATGAGAGGAAAGGAACCAAAGCAGCTGAAGGCCACCTGGCTCCCTGCAAACATGGCTGCTCTGTTGCATTGGGACAGATCCAGTTGGGTCAGCGCTAATGCTTCTGTGCCTCACTCACTGAATGGTGGGATCAGAAGCACGGCCTGCCTTCCTGCCAGCCACATTGAGGCCAGGGCCTTGTGTCTCCTGGTCTGTGCAAAGCCCTTGTTCCCTTGGGGCATTTCTACTCAGCCCTGAACTCCCTCCGAGAATCTGGAAGGCTCCAGCTGCGAAGCCTCGAGTGAGGAGAGCCTGCTTTTGGGATGTGGCCAGGTCCTTTGGAGCAGTGTCTTATGAGGCACCTGGATAAAGATCCCCGACTCTGGGATTTTGCAAAGAACAATTGCAGTTCAATATCATCTATGTTGGATGCAATCAGTTTTTAGTTACGCATTTCACGATGACCGGTTAACATGGTTACATCCCATGTTGGACTTATTAGCATTGCTTTTATTGGATTTTTGACAGAGGTGGGTTGCTACCGGTTCACACCGATCTGGGCGAACCGATAGTGGAAATGGTGACTGGGTCGCCGAAACGGTAGGGACGGCTTGCTTGCCACCCCCCCGAACCGGTTCCCTGGTCACCACAGCATGTGGGTTGTTGTTGTTTTTTTACATTTTTAATGTTCTGCGCATGCACAGAATGTACTGTATTTAAAGGCGATTGCGAACTGAGCAAAGTGAGCGCATGCGTGCAAATCGCAGGCGAACCGGCAGTAGCACCGGCAGAGACCCACCCCTGATTTCTGACAATTGGACTATTGCAACTTGCTCTACAAGACCTCAGCTTGGGCGGTTGTGATCACCCCAAAGTTCTCCTTGCCAAGATTGTATTTTAGCTGCTGTGTTATTCCTGAGTACACTGTAATGTGACAGTTTTCATTTTAAGTCCTTTCATATGGTCATTGCAGCTGCCTTCTTGGGGGGCTCTCTGTCCATCCTGTGAGGTCCAGGAGAAAAGGCTTGCTGGGATGGGCATCTGCAAGGAGCCCAAAGTCAAGTCTTCTCA
Organism: Natrix helvetica; assembly: GCF_964273705.1. NCBI lineage: Eukaryota > Metazoa > Chordata > Lepidosauria > Squamata > Natricidae > Natrix > Natrix helvetica. The sequence goes on along the minus strand of NC_138562.1, from coordinate 3,774,732 downwards.
GCTGTGGCCTCTTCTGGGGAATAGCTTGTTCAGCCTCCCTGTTGAGCCACTGAAGAGCGATAAAGAGAGAGAAGAGGCAATGAAAGCAACATGACTCAAACTCATCATGGCGTAGACCAACATCTGTTTTCCTGAGCTGAATAGCTGAGCAACTGAACTTTGAGAGAACATCTGGGACGCTGAGCGGCTTGTGCTCTTCCGAGATGGTGTGTTTAAAGTCCATTTTTCTTAATTTTTTTAACCATTGAAAGTTGCCCAGAACCTGCAGTGTAGATATTTTAGTACATAAATTTGCCAAGGATGTTTTAATTATAAACTACCATGCATGTGTTCAATTTTACAGCATACATATTTTGCTAACTGGTGAGAGCTGAATGGTAGCATCATGTAAATGGAACAAATGATGAAAGAATGTCTTTCTTCCTAAAGTGGGATGAAAAATAAGGCAGAAAGGATTGTGCTCCAAGTTATTCCAGATGAACTCTCAAATCATTTGCATTTTGCTCTATATCAAACCTCGAAATATTTTATGGAAAGGATGTTTATCCACTTATTTCTCTCCAACTTTGTGGGAGACTGACACAGAATCTCGTAAAGACATTGTCCCTCCCTTAAGTGACCATTTTTCCTAAAACCTTGGGAAACTTCTGCATCACATTCAAGAAGAGACAGAACCACCTTGCTTTCCACATTTTAGAATAGAATAGAATAGAATTATTGGCCAGGTGTGATCATACACACTAGAATAGAATAGAATAGAATCTTGGAAGGGACCTTGGAGGTCTTCTAGTCCAGCCCCCTGCTCAAGCAGGAGAACCTAGACGATTTCAGACAATTGGCTGTCTAGTCTCTTCTTAAGAACTTTCAGTGATGGAGCATCCATGATTTCTGAAGGCAACTTCTGTTCCACTGGTGAATTGATTTTCATTGAATGTCTGCTGAGGACCATAAGATATTTTTTTCTGCGGAAATACAAGGTTGTGTTTCCATCCATCCATCCACCCATCCATCCATTCAGTTGTTCAGATTGTTTGAGCTTCACACAATTCCTGGCTGGCGACATATTAAAGGTACCTCAGATTTGATACCCCCCATCTTCATCGTTTGGAGAAGCTGGAAACTGGGGCAACATGATGTGTCTTCCTTGAATCCTAGAACATGGGGCCACAAGGCAGAGACAGCAGGCTTGCTCTTTCGGTACTGAGTGCGAGGTAAGACAGGCAGTGAGGGGGTGGGGAGCAATGGTGGACCCACCTTATTGACTAATGTGCTTCTTGCTGAAGGTGCTGGGCTGCATTCTACAATCTTCAACTTATGGGCTGAGGAGAATAAGCCCAGAAAAAGAGTAGATTGCTAGGAAGACCCCTATTCCTTCCTTCCTTTATGGATCTTTTTTCAGTTTTGCTCCTGCCTCTGAGGAGGCTTCATCCATCTCAGTTATTCTTCAGGTTTGGATCATGTTCAGATCCAGCCAGTAAGCAGACTGAAGGAAAGGACCCCTTTGCCAAGGACCGGCCTTCTTCTCCGAGCCAGGGCTGCTTGTTGGAGCCATTGTGCTCTCCTCTCTCGGTCTCTTGGAGCCTGTTCTTCCAAGATCTAGCAGGCAATGATGCAAGAGAGGTGGATTAGTCCAGTGACATGCGCGGTGATCCATTTCCTTGCGCTCACCCAGCTGTGCAGGCTGGGTTCTTTCAGCCATGAACTGACCTTTCCATTCTCACAGAAGGTCTACCATAAAATTGGAACTGTGCTCACAGACTATGAAATAGCCAGCCAGCCTGACACCAAAGACGTATGATGTCCCATAACTGCTGACCTGAGTGCATCTTCACTTATCAGCAAGTGAAATGATGGCTTCCACATAAAATGTCTGCACTTCTTGCATAACACATTCTCTCTCTCTCTCTCTCTCTCTCTCTCTCTCTCTCTCTCTCTCTCTCTCTCTCTCTCTCCTCCCTCTCTCCCTCTCTCCCTCTCTCCCTCTCTCCCTCTCTCCCTCTCTCCCTCTCTCCCTCTCTCCCTCTCTCCCTCTCTCCCTCTCTCCCTCTCTCCCTCTCCCTCCCTCCTGTGTGGGTGTGGGTATATGTAAACAGAGAAGGGTGTAGCAGTTTTGAGGGTTTCAATGGAGGTGGGTATGCTCCTTCTCTATGTTTTTTCACGAGAGTCTAATCTATGGAGTTTAGAAGAGATGTAGCAGAAGAGGAAATTTGTGCTCAAGTAGAAGAAGCAACACGTCCACCTTCTCCTCCAAAGATCTGAAAGAAAACACTAAACTTGTGGCGAGGAGGGCCCAGTTCTATCAAAGCTACCTACAGTAGGCTCATGGTAAGATGGTTGGTAAATAAATTCAATCAATTAATCAATCGATCGATCAATCAATCAAGTCAAAGTGGAACTTAAAGGCTAAGCCAAGCAGGGGAACAACTCCAGCCACAGGATCAATCCGGGGCTCGGCCCTTACACCTGTTTCACGGAGTGGTGGCCAACCAAGAATGGAAGAGAGGCCTTTGGCCCCTGTCCGCCCCCCTCTGATTTCTGCCTCTGGCGAGTGACCAAGCCGGCCTTCAGAGCCTCAGAGTCTCACTGCCAAATGTGACCCAGATGATTGTGGGCCTCCAGAGGGTGTGCAAAGGTGTGTGTGGAGTGTGTGTGCTTTGTGCGAGAGGGTTTTATGTACCCAAACAAAAAGAAAGCCCCTTTGTTTGGGTACGTAAAGCCCGTCACAAACTTCATACTCCCGAACTGTTTGATGCCGAGCTGCTGCGGAGGTTCCCTGCCAGGAGCTCTACGGGGCCCGTCAGGTGTGAGTGAATTCACTTTGGAGGAGCACTTGTTAAGTCCAATCCAGAGTTGGGGGTTAGAGCTGGCTCCTGTCCAGGCTCCTTGGAAGCGGCTCCTTTGCCCTCGGCTGAGCTCTGCTCTTTTTCTGGGGGGGGGGAGAGAGAAGGAGAGGGAGGGAGAGAGGGATGGAGATGGAGGAAGGGAGGGAGAGAAAGAGGGAGAGAGAGGGAGACAAAGAGAGAGGGGAGAAGAGAGAAGGAGAGAGAGGGAGAGAGGGAGAGAGAGAGAGCTTGTTCCACAATGCTTTGTGAGTGTGGCTGAGAGTGAAGGACTCCACCAGCTGCCCCTTATTGGGAAACACTCAGGGGCTGCCAGAAGGAAAAATGAGATGGGCAGAATGTGGGCTGGATGATCTCCAAGGTCCCTTCCAACTTTTCCCTTCTGCTACTAAGCATTTTCCTGGAGGACCTCAATTCGAAGGTGCTCTCAGATATTTTATTCTCTGAAGGGAAGGTCTCTGATGTCCCATCCCAATTCTAGGTGAAACCAGACGTTCTGGTGGACCTAGGACATACTGCCTTTTGAGACCACCCAGCTAAACCTGGAGATGGAGGACAGGGAGCCATTTGGCTGTGGTGATTGAGCTACCAGCCCTGCCTGCCTCTTCTCCCCCCAAAGAGAAACAGCGGTTGCATAACCAAGAAGAGGCCCTTCCTGTTCTTTCAAAGACTTTAAAAAGTCACCCCTTCCCTGAATAGCACTTGCTGGCCTCTCTGGGAAGGACTAGAATGTGCGGGGGTGGGGTGGGGTGGGGGGAGAGATGGTGGGCAGCCCCTGAATCCACACCAGGCTTGAATCAGGGGTGAAATCCAATAGGTTCTGACAGGTTCTTGAGAACCTGGAGTGGAAATTTTGAATAGTTCAGAGAACCAGCAAAAGCACTTCTGGCTGGGCCCAGACTGGGGAGGGAATGAAGATTTTGCGGTATCCTTCCTCTGGAATCAGGAGGGAATTGGGATTTTGCAGTATCCTTCCTCTGGAGTCAGGAGGGAATGGGAATTTTGCAGTATCCCTCCTCTGGAGTGGGGTGGGAATGGAGGTTTTGAAATATCCTTCCCCTGGAGTCAGAAGGGAATGGGGATTTTGCAGTATCCTTTCCCTGCCATGCCCATCAAACCACACCTACAGAACTGGTAGTAAAAAAATTGAACTTCACCACTGGCTTAAATAGGAGTGGGGCAAACCTAAGAAGACATTTCCTGATGATGAGAACAATTGATTAGCACAACGGCTTACCTCTGGAGGTTGTGGGTGCTCCAACACTGGAGACTTCTAAGAAGAGACTCAAATCCATCAGTCTGACATGTGATCGGGTTGGCTAGAAGACCTCCAAGGTCCCATCCAACCCTATTATTCTATGTTCTATATTCTAACCCCCTGCCCATCTCTGGAGAGTTGAGATTGGCAGATGGTTTATTGCTGGGCCATGAGACTGAGTAAGCGAGGGGGGAGCCAAAACCAGGCTGGGGAGGTGGGGGGTGGCCTGGCTACAGAAGCCCCAGAGCCTTCACCATGACAGGGGCAGAAGGAAGGGGGTCAGCAAAGTTTGCTCTGGAAGCCCTTTTTTGTATAAAGTTTTATTATTTTTCAATTACAAAAATAAATTCCATCTTTCCGTATTCAGTGTGTCGTCTGGGTACAAACATCTCTGTGCAGCATCGTTTCTCATTTACCACATATTTCACATTCATATTAACATTATTTCCCTAAGCCTAGTATTGTAATATATTAAACATTTAAACCTTATAAAACTCTCCATTTTTCTTCTTACTATCTTCTATTAATAATATCATAATATCATATTAACATTAAACATCATTATTCTCATCATACACATACTAACAGTTTTAATCTTATTTATATCTTTATCTAAGTGTATTATCTCCTTATTTTTAGCCTTCTTCATTTCCAAACTCCTTTTTTTATTCTCCAACCATTGGTAAAATACTTTCCAAATCATATAATATTCAGTTTCCTCTTTCTCCTTAATTGCTACTGTTAATCTGTTCATTTCTGCACATTCTAATACTTTCCTTATCAGCTTCTCATCAATAGGGATCTCTACACTTTTCCAATGTTGTGCAAATACAATTCTAGCTGTGGTTAATAGATGAATGATTAAATATACATTCTCTTTATTATAAATTTCAGGTAGAATTCCTAGCAGAAATGTTTCTGGCTTCAGCTCAATACGTTGTTGTATCGTCTCTTCCAACCATATCTTAATTTTTGTCCTATACTTCTTTGCCTCTCCACATGTCCACCACATAGGATAGTAAAATCCATGTGGTACTTTGGTGGCACTTCCAACATTTAGCTGAGTTGTCTTTAAACATCTTTTTAACATCTGCAACTTTTGATGAGTTACAGATAGGTGGAGAGCCCCCGCCCTGTCACAACTGTTCAGAAAGGCCCATGAACACAAGCCACAATAGCAAAAAATTCCCTTGCATTCTGAGTGGAGCCCCCAAAATCCAGAGCAAGGGGCCTTCAAGACACCCCCCCCCCAGTTTGGGAACCAGCAGAGTCTCCTCTCTGCCAAAGAAAAGTCCTGGTTCAGGAAGCCTTCGACCCTTCCCAGCCCCAGCGGAGTGGGAGGAGGAGAACGACATCCTTAGCTACAACAACAATAATGATATCTATCAACTCCAGGATAGCCAGCTTTGGCTGACAGCTGGTTTCTATTGGGCTGAGGAGCAAAGGCATTTGGAGGGGCTGGGATGGGGGGAAGAGGGGAGAGGTGAGAAGGTGGTAATGAGGAGGATGGAGACAAACGATGAAAGCCTGAAACGCGGAAGGTGGAACTGAACCAGGAGGACCCGCTGTGGGAGAGACTGGGGGAAGCTTTGAAGCTGCTCTCCACAGGTGCCCTTTAAGCCTTACACCCTGCTGATGCGGGGTGGAGGAAGCAAAGAGGGGGAGGGGACGAGGGGGCTGCTTTCCTTCTGAAGGGTTTATAAGCTCAAAGTCTGACCTGCCCTTCTGCCAATTATCCCTACAATAGCCCCCCTTGCTCCCCGTGGGCCTGCTTGCCCCAGGCAGCGAGGGCCAGGTCACTCTGCCTCTGATGCCAGTTCAAGGTGGGGGAGGGCCACAACATCCATGAAGGAGACAATCCCAGGTCCTGGAAGCCTGCAAGGCTGCCTCTGCCAGACCCTCCAAGCAAGGAGCTCTCGGAGTATCCCAGGGAATTTGGCTGAGCTGAACTGCACCCCACAAGGCTGTCCCCGGGCAGAGAGGGAATATAGAAACAGCATTTGTCCATCTTCTGGGGGTAACAAGCTCCCTTTTTCTCTGCATCACACCCAGCCTCCTGCCTCTTCATTACAAAATTGACAGGCTAGCAATGGAGGTCTGGTGAGACCGGATTCAGGGCCGCTTCCCCCTTCGATAGGATGGACATCTCAAGCAGCTAATGAATAACACAGAAGGTGTAGTGGTCTGATGACAGCCTGTAGAGCTGGTAGCAGAGTCAGACAGTGAGGAGGTTGGGGAGGAACATGGGCCAGTCCTGGAGTCTGGGGAAGGCTCGGACGAGGGCTCTGTGTCGGAAGCAGAGAGGGGGCCAGGGTCATCTGGGAGTTATGCGCTGCCTCCGGAGCCTCCAGAGTCAGATATGAGTGAGGCAGAGGAACAGGGGGAGCCTGTTCCCAGGCGCACATGAGCAGAGCTGCAGAATGGAAGAACAGTTAAGACAAAAGGGGCGACTCGGGAGTAAGGTTTGGAGATGATTGGCCCCTCCCATAAGACATAAAAGAGGAGCAAAGGCACATGAGCCTTTGCAGGAAGCAACTTTGTTCATTCTGGTCAGTTTAAATTCTTAAGCTCTGTTTTGACTCTGTGCTCTGCGTGGCCTTGCAAAGCTAATTGCCAATTGGGTTTTTGACAGCGTTTCAAGGGAGATAAAGGTGGGGGCTTATCAGCCTTATCCTGAAAGACTTTGACAGACTTCTGTCAGACTTTTTACACACTATTTGTGACTCATTAAGGGCTGTGAATGAACATAATTCACAGCCAGTGAAATGTAAAAAAGGGGTTTGGGGACTAAGCGTGTGCTTTTTACTGTCTCAGGAAGCCTAGGTCAGAACAGAAGGCTTTGAACCTCCCTGAGGTTCATCCTCATCTCTTAGAGGGCCAAAGTAGCCTTTCATCCTTGAATGGTCACAATCTGGATGACCACCTATCCTCCTTTTCTTGCTAAAAGCTAACCGATAGCCCAGCTACCGTTAACATCTCTTGGGCTTGTGAAAGTCATACAGATAATCCTCAGCATAAGAGCACAATTGAGCCCAGAATTTATGTTGCTAAGGAAGAAATTTGTTAAGGGAGATTTGTCCCATTTTATGACTTCCCTTGCCACTTTTGTTAAGTGAATCATTGCAGCTGTTAACCATAATCACAAGGTTGTTAAGTGAATCTGATTTACCCATTGACTTTGCTTGTCAAGGACTTCCTATAATATGTTGTGTGAACCCTTCCTCCCCCCCCCCCCCCCTGAGACTCCTGTGAATTTCAATCTGTCCCTGAAGCTACAGGAACCTTCCCCAAGACTGGTGGTTGCTCCTTCTAGTCCAGGGCTCACCAAACTTGGCAACTTTAAGACTGGTGGACTTCAACTCCCAGAATTCTCCAGCCAGCATAGGTGAAGTTGAAGTCCACAAGTCTTAAAGTTGCCAAGTTTAAAGACCTCTGTTCTAGTCAATGACTTCCTACCATCTGTTTTCACACACCATGGGACTGGCGGTCCCAGGATATTCTAGTAAAATTGTGTTGCTCTCACGATGTTTCTTTTTTTCTTAAATGTGAAGGTTCCCCTCGCACATATGTGCTAGTCATTCCCGACTTTGGGTCCTGGTTTTCCCAAAGGTGCTTTTTCGAGAGGCAGCTGGGCTTTCTTGTTTTTCTTTGAAGACATTTCACTTCTCATCCAAGAAGCTTCTCCAGCTCTGACTGGATTGTGGGGAATGGAAGGGTTTATATTCCTTGCAGACACCTGGTCATTTGCATCCTTTTAGAGGGTCATTGTGGCCACCTGGAGGTTAATCTGTGTTAAAGGTAAAGCTTCCCCTCGCACATGTGTACTAGTCATTCCCGACTCTAGGGGGCGGTGCTCATCTCTGTTTCAAAGCCAAAGAGCCAGACGTCCAAAGAAGTCTCCGTGGTCATGTGGCCGGCATGACTCAATGCCGAAGGCGCATAGAACGCTGTTACTTTCCCACCAAAGGTGGTCCCTATTTTTCTACTTGCATTGTTTACATGCTTTCAAACTGCTAGGTTGGCAGAAGCTGGGACAAGTAACGGGAGCTCACCCCCATTAGCAGCACTAGGGATTCAAACCGCTGAACTGCCGCCCTTTCTGATCGACAAGCTCAGCGTCTTAGCCACTGAGCTGCTGCGTCCCTTTTTTTTCTTACTATCACACTAAAACCTTCTGAGCAGAAGAAATGCAGAGAGTGGATAATATCGAGTGAATCAAGCCATGTGAGAAGAACATTTTTTAAATGAATGGGATTTATGGAATGCGCTGACATTTCTCAAATATGCCGGGGAGACATTAGAATATTCGGGGTCACTGATTCCTCCCTCCCTGTGAGTAATAGAGATATCATCCTTTTTATTTTTCCTTCAGGCACAATTTTCCACCCCTCCACACAGCTTTCTTTTCTTTCAATTCTTTCTGATAGCTCATTATTAAACATAATAATAGTTTAAAATGCATAATTTCAGCATCCCTGGGCTGAGTCCAACAGTGAAATGTCAGTTTGCAAAACCAAGAGACCAGCTGCTTCCTCTCTCGCCCGTTTCTTCCCTTCAGAGGAGGAAGAGAAATTCCAGAGATCTCCAGATCTACCGTATCTGCCTAGCCCTGGCAAAGCTCGCTGCTTTGGCCTTTGTTGCTGGCAAGAAATGGCGAATAGAGCTATAAATCAGTTAAATGATCTCGAAATGTTATTCTGCAATTTAACCTTAAAAGCGCAAGAGTTTTCCACCTTGACCACCTGCTCAGTACTAAAACATGGAGTCATCTCTCCTCCAAGGTCCCTTCCAAATCTGTTATTCCATTCCATGGAGGGCGAACGTTTTTGTGCTCGGGTGCCAAAAGGGCATGCGTGCACGCAATAGCATGCACATGCATTCTCACACCCATAATGCAATGCCCTCCCCCTACGCATGCACAAAGAAGCCCTCCGTGCTCTTCCACCTCTCATGCATGCAGGCATCACTGAAGCTTCTGGACTTCTGGTAGGCCCGTTGGGCTGTTTTTTGCCCAGGAAGGCATCCTGAAGCCTGGGGAGGGCAGAAAATGGGCCTACCGGAAGTTCGTTTACGAATTTGGGCCCATTTCCCACCATCCACCGGCTCTGGAGGCTTTCTGAGGAGGGCAAAAATGGCCTCCCACACCCTCTGGAAGGCCAAAAATCAGCTGGCCAGTGCATGCATGTGTGCTGGAACTGACATAGGGCAACACCTCGCGTGCCCTCAGATATGGCTCGGCGTGCCATAAGTTCGTCATCACGGTTCTATTCTATTCTAAATCCACTGCAGGTCCTGGATTATGTCTGACCCTCACTGCTCTTCTGCACCCTCCTTATCCGCCCCACTGAATTTCAGGTTTGTCAAAATCCATGGGCATAATTTCTTACTATTTCATGGTACTTAAACCCCTAAACAAGGTTTATCATGGTTGTCTAGAGAAGAATAGGCTTGACGCCTAGAGAGAAGTTTGTCTTGGGTGATGAGCGGCTTTTTGGAAATAGCATCTGGTTTCGACCGTTCAGCCGCGGAGGGTCTAAATCTCCCAAACATTGCACTGACTTCCCCTTCAAGCCTTTGTAACTGAACTGTGGCTTTCGATGAAGTTGTCAGTTGAAATCCCACCTTTGTTTTAAGCAAAGAGATCTGAGCCATTTGGCACTGTACTCAAAGTAAGACCAAAGGAACCTTCAATTTCTCTTCTCTGAAGCTCTGGGAATTTTTCCCCCCAGCATGGATAGAAAACTACTTTAAAAAGAGTAACTGATGGTCTACAGAAATGATAACAAGCAGTTCAAAAATCTGTGTTTCAGACTCTTTTATGATAGGACTTCAAGTAAAAAAGTGGCAGAGGGAAAGTTTTTCTGTGATGGGGATTCAGGCAGGTCTGGCATTCCCTGGATCTCAGCAGGATGACACCTGAGGAGGAGAAAAGCAGTACACAAAATACAGAATAACCGTGTTGGAAGGGACCTTGGAGGTCTTCTACTCCAACCCCCTGCTCGAGGCTATATAGCAGTGATGGCGAACTTATGGCACGAGTGCCACAAGTGGCACGTGGAGCCATTTGTCAGGGCACGCGAGGCGCTGCCCTGTCAGCTTGCCAGCATGCATGCGCATGCTGGCCAGCTGAGTTCACCTTTTTAAAAACCATTTTTCGCCTTCCCCAGGCTCCAGAGGCTTTATAGGAGCCTGGGGAGGGCGAAAAGAGCCTCTCCTGCCACCCCGGAGGCTTCAGGGCTTCCGTGTTGGAAGGGACCTTGGAGGTCTTCTACTCCAACCCCCTGCTCGAGGCTATATAGCAGTGATGGCGAACTTATGGCACGAGTGCCACAAGTGGCACGTGGAGCCATTTGTCAGGGCACGCGAGGCGCTGCCCTGTCAGCTTGCCAGCATGCATGCGCATGCTGGCCAGCTGAGTTCACCTTTTTAAAAACCATTTTTCGCCTTCCCCAGGCTCCAGAGGCTTTATAGGAGCCTGGGGAGGGCGAAAAGAGCCTCTCCTGCCACCCCGGAGGCTTCAGGGACCGTCCGGAGGCTTCCCTGACGCCTTCGGAGCGCTTAAAACGACCCTCCGAGCAACCTGGAAGTCACTTCCAGTTTGCTCGGAGGATCCTTTTGAGTGCTCCGAAGGCTTCAGGGACCGTCCGGAGGCTTCCCTGAAGCCTTTGGAGCGCTTAAAACGACCCTCCGAGCAAACCGGAAGTCACTTCTAGTTTGCTCGGAGGATCCTTTTGAGTGCTCCGAAGGCTTCAGGGACCGTCCGGAGGCTTCCCTGAAGCCTTTGGAGCGCTTAAAACGACCCTCCGAGCAAACCGGAAGTCACTTCTAGTTTGCTCGGAGGATCCTTTTGAGTGCTCCGAAGGCTTCAGGGACCGTCCGGAGGCTTCCCTGAAGCCTTTGGAGCGCTTAAAACGACCCTCCGAGCAAACCGGAAGTCACTTCCAGTTTGCTCGGAGGATCCTTTTGAGTGCTCCGAAGGCTTCAGGGACCGTCCGGAGGCTTCCCTGAAGCCTTTGGAGCGCTTAAAACGACCCTCCGAGCAACCTGGAAGTCACTTCCAGTTTGCTCGGAGGATCCTTTTGAGTGCTCCGAAGGCTTCAGGGACCGTCCGGAGGCTTCCCTGAAGCCTTTGGAGCGCTTAAAACGACCCTCCGAGCAACCTGGAAGTCACTTCCAGTTTGCTCGGAGGATCCTTTTGAGTGCTCCGAAGGCTTCAGGGACCGTCCGGAGGCTTCCCTGACGCCTTCGGAGTGCTTAAAATGACCCTCCGAGCAAACCGGAAGTCACTTCTAGTTTGCTCGGAGGGTGGTTTTAAGCGTTCCGAAGGCTTCAGGGAAGCCTCCGAACGGTCCCTGAAGCCTCCGGAGGGCCTCCAGGAGGGCGGGGGAGGCTCTTTTCGCCCTCCCCAGGCTCCTATAAAGCCTCTGGAGCCTGGGGAGGGCAAAAAAAGCATGTAAAAATGGGGGGTGTCGCGCGTTGTGCACGCATGTGCACTGGGGGGGGGGGTCGCGCGTTGCATTATGGGTGTGGCACGCCTGCACACGACCCCCCTGCGCTTCCCCCACTTGTGGCACGCGAGCCAAAAAAGGTTCGCCATCACTGCTATATAGCATTCCAGACAAATGGCTGTCCAATCTCTTCTTAAAATCCTCCAGTGAAGGAGCACCCAGAACTTCTGGGGTGTTCCAAGCTGTTCCAAGCCCTATGCAATAAACGTTTGCTGTGGAATGTAGGAAGCCAAAGGGTGTGAGTATGAGCTTCCACAAAGATGTTAGAAAATAGTGTCAGTATTCATCTAACAAGTGAGTGCTCTCATGTTTGGGTCAATCCAACTGAAGGCACAATAAGCCTTGCCTAGAAAAGCAGAAGGCGGAAGCTGTACTTGAGCCACTTCATTCTTAGAAGCAGGTATTGTTCAAGGTCCCTTGGCTAACCAACCTTTTTCCTTGAGGAACACAAGTGCCAGAGGTGGCACACAGAGCCCTCTCTGTGGGCATGTGCACCATCACCAGCTGTTCTTCACGGGCACTGGAGCACCGGAAAATAACTCAAAAAATGGCCTGAAAATGGCCCCAAAATGGGCTGAAAATGGGCTGGAAAATGGCCTGGAAACAGTCCTAAAAGCAGCCTGAAAACAGCCAAAAAATGGCCCAAAACTGGCATGCTTGTGCCGGCCAGCTGGTCTTTAGGTTTCCAGTGCTCTGGCACATATGCAGACCAGCCGGCCAGCGCGCATGCATGTGCTGGAAACCCGAGGACCAGCTAGCTGGCACATGCATGCACACCAGCCAGCTGGTTTTTGGGTTTCTGGCACTCCAGCATGCTCACATTCATGCATATTCTTGTTTGGGCACATGGTACCGAAAGGTTTCACCATCACTGCCTTACAACATATCTTTAATCTGGGACCTGGCACTGATGTTCTTCAAACGTTTTTAAAATATCATTTAAAACAGGGAGGAACTACAGTACATGACTATTTAGACACTTGGACACCTGACTGAAACCTTTGCCAAGTAATCAAATAGATCCCCTTGTTGAATCCATCCCAACTATCCTCAGAGACCTGTTGAGAGGATAACACTGGGAAGCACAACCGTCTTGAGCCATTCCCTTGTTTTCAATTTTCAGCACCTTCTACGGTCACTCAGCCATTCCTGTGGTGACAAATTACTAATGAGGACAGACTTCACAGGGCCACGGTGAGAAATGGCTGACCCTAATATATGCTATAAATTACTAGCCCATGTCCACTCATGTGAACTCATGGGGACAAAGGCCAGAGCGAACAAATATAATAGGTCAGAATAACAAATGTAAAATAATGAATGCATTAGGTTAAAAACGAGAAGAATTGCAAGTCAGAAAATCTTGCAACCATCTGCATTTGCCTGGATTTTTGATGGACATCATAGACAGCAGAACCTGTTGCTAATCTAGGAGACTTGGGTCTCGCTGATCCTGTTGAATGAAATGAATGAAATGAAATAAGTGTATGTGTGTGCTTGCATGGGTGCACATGCACAGCTCCTCCTGGCCTTGCCTGCCTGCTTGGTCAGACTTCTGCATCTGCTTTCTAGGTCTTCAGAGGTTTGCCTGACCTTACATCCGTGCCCTGGAGGGGTCAAAGGTGGGGAAATTGCTGGATCCCTATTGTGCTTCTGGGAATCGTCACTGTATTATACTTGGAGGCAGTGGTGAAATTCATTTTTTTTACTACCAGTTCCGTGGGCGTGGCTTGGTGGGTGTGGTGTGGCTTGGTGGGCATGACAGGGGAAGGATACTGCAAACTTCCCATTCTCATCCCACTCTGGGGCCAACCAGAGGTGGCATTTGCTGATTCTTCGAACTACTCAAAATTTCCGCTACCAGTTCTCTGAACTACTCAAAATTTCTGCTACCAGTTCTCCGAACTACTCAACATTTCTGTTACTAGTTCTCCAGAACCTGCTGGATTTCAACCCTGCTTGGTGGCCTCTGGTCTATCAAGACAAGCATGCTTTCTGCACTTCTCTAAGCTTTCAGAAAGAGCCATTTCTTCTGACCTAATTGGTTTGATCTGGGACCTTTTGAAACTATTGAGGTACCAGTGTCACAACCTCAATTGCAGTTTATTTACAATGAGGCACACCTGCCCCCCTCCCCCTCACCAGTAAGCGGGACTGGATGTTGATGCCTGGTGTGTCTCTGTGGGACTTGCCAAAGGCAGCCAATGAAGAGCCAACAATATGGGTGATGGTGGGCCTGGAGGCCACTTGGCACAAACTCAGCGAGGCATTGAGCTCTCAGGAGAGATTCGGACTGAGCTGGCAAAACAGCTGGAACCAGTACCGCCCGTTTCAACACAGGTTGATGTGACAGCTGAGGATTGCTGCCAGCTGTGATTCCCTGCCTCTCTGAAGGCCACAAAGAGCAAAGGCACCAATCCCTCTGGGTGGGTCTCCCCCCCACCCTGAGGTAGAGTCAGCACCCTGGAAAGGATGAAGGAGGCCTCTTGGGCCAAATGCATCCTTGGTCTGCTCTTGTGGGACAGAAGGAGGAGAAGCTTTACCTTCTTAAAAGGGTAGGTGGGAAATAGCTGGATTTGGATTGGCTTGAGAAAACACAGCAAGTGAGGAAGGAACATTGAAATTTGTAGTGTCCTGTTGCAATTTCTTTCCCAATCTGAGCCCTGCAGTCCTCCTGTAGAATCTGGGCTGTGTTGGCTTTGAGGGAGGCCAGGGAGCAGGGGTGAAATTCAGCAGGCACTGGAGAACCAGAGTAGTTTGGAGAACCGGCAAATACCACCTCTGGCTGGCCCCAGGTTGGGGAGGGAATGGGGAATTTGCAGTATCCTTCCCCTGCCACGCCCACCAAGCCACACCCACAGAACCGGTAGTAAAAAAAGATTTGAATTTCACCACTGCCAGGGAGGCCTTCGGAGACACCACCCTGAGATCTAACCATATGTGGTGATGCCACTTCTTGACTGAGGGGATCGGTTGGTCAAGCTTACTAGTCCCATTACAGCCCCTCACGCTTTGCAGCCTGGTCTGGCCCCAGTCCAGTTTTCACAGCCTCTTGCAATTTCCCCTTCTGGCACGGAGCCCCACTTGGGACTTCATGGTGAGCTTCCCCGACCCCCACCTTATCTGTCCTTCCTGGGTTTTCTGGCTCTGCCTGCCAGTGAAGAGGGCCGCAGGATCCGTTCTTCCTGGGCAGCCGTGATTGCACATCTTTCCTGCCAGGCCAAGAGGATTAGTGCCACCCTGCTCCAGAGCAAACCCACCCTGTGCAGGCTCCCAACCTGATTCACCCACCAGAAAAGGGATGCAATCAAGATGGGATATGTAGTGTGACAAGAGCAGCATTGCCTCAGGGTCATGCAGCAGCACCACCCTAGTAGTACCCCACCTGCAGCCATGGGTAAATCTTGCCCAGAACCTTTTTCCTGCCCCCCCCCCCAAAGACTGGGACAGTGCCCCCTCTTCCTCTTCAGCACAAGGACCGGCGGGGTCTCAGTTTGACTCACATGGAGTGGTTGAGAGGATGGGGCAGAAGGAGGGGACCGGAGGGGGTATTAAGCAGGTTCTGACCAGTTCTGGAGAACCGGTAGTGAAAATTTTGAGTAGTTTGGAGAACCGGCAAATACCACCTCTGGCTGGCCCCGCCCTCATCTCTTCTCTTCCTCCGGAGTTCCAGATGATTGGGAGGGAATGGGGATTTTGCAGTATCCTTTTCCTGTCATGCCCACCAAGCCACGCCCACCAAGCCACGCCCACAGAACCAGTAGTAAAAATTTTTGAATCCCACCACTGGAGGGGTTGCCTTGAGTGGGATGGGACACTCCCCCCCCTGAGTTTGAAGAGGCAGAGAGTCAAGGGGAAAGGAGCACCAGCAGCCTCCCTCGCCTTTCTCCAACCCTCCCTCCCACGCTTTCTGCTCTGCCCTTTTGTTTGCTGCTGGATTCACATCTGCAGGGGCTGGGAACGCAACAGTGAATTGGCAAATTGAATGTGATATGAAGCTAATTAAAATTGCCCTCTCCGAGTGAATCTTCTTGTCAACTTTTAATTAAGTCTTGATCAAGGCTCCTCGGGCAAGAGACAGAAAGGGCAGCCAGCACAGCCCTCCTGGCACTGGGCTGCCCAGGCTTCTTCCCCAATGGCTCTTGGGGGTTGAGAGGTTGGGGGAGGGGGAAGCAAATCAGCCATGCAGCTTTGAGAGGGTCTCCTTTCCAAAGGCTGGCAGTTTTTAACTGGGGTGGGGGTTGCAAAGTTTCTGGGCTTTGAGCTACCGCGTGAGGATGACGGTTATGCTCAGAACTCTGGCTTGAAAAGGTCCCAAGCGAAGGGGATACTTTTCTGGCCCCTTTTGCTTTCTCTTTTCAAACTCTGTGCAAGCACAGAGGCTTCAGGCATTCTCTTTGCCAGAATCCTAGAATGCTTTCTGTTAGATAGGGCAATGAGAAGGCAGTCTCAGGTTTAACGCAACAACAGCTCTTTATTACAACAGTCAAGTCTGTACAACCCAGTAGCAGTTAGGTCTGACAGCTCTCCTTTTATAGGGACGTGAAATGGGAGCAAAACTCACTTAATGTCTCACTTAGCAATTGAAACTTTGGCCTCAAAGTCGAGGACTGTCTGTATACAATGTCACCGCCTTATCCAATGTGCTGCACTGGATGCCGATGGGGAAACCAAGGCACCTGCTGTGGCTTCCTGATCCTCTCTCAGCCCCTTTCAGCCTCCGACTGGGCCCCTTTTGCCAACAAGAGCAGAGCCAGAGGCCGATTAGGAAGGCAGAGAGAGCTGTGAGGATGAGCTGCCTGATTGAAGCTTCAGCCAGACCACATGAAATAAAGCTTTGAGGATTTGGGGAAAGAGAAAAGAAGTCTAATGAGTTTGAGGAAGTAAAAGGAATTTCATGTTCGGGCTGAATTAGAGGCCCTTCTGAAGTGAGTGTTTGCATTGGGCCAGAACAATATTATTTTTCCTCTGTGGACAATTTTCTGATTGCTGGTAACTAAGATGTGTTGCAGAAAAATAAAAACGAAAAACATTTTCTCAGCGAAATTGAAACAATCCATCTTCTCCTTTGCAAGCAAAATTATTGTTCCCTCTACTACAGCATAATAGCGGGATGATAGCGCTTCAAATGTAAGTTTAAAACCAAGTTTCATTCTAGGAGAATGAATCAGAATACAGCTGGAAGGGACCTCAGAGGTCTTCTAGCCCAGCCTCCTGCTGAAGCAAGAGAAGGGTCTGAAGTACCATTTCAGACAAGTGGATGCCCCAGTCTCTTCTTAAAAACCTCTAGCGATGAAGCACCCACAACATCTGAAGGCAAGCCCTTCCACTGGTTATTTGTCCTCACTGTTAGGAAGTTTCTCTTTAATTCCAGGTTCCTTCTCTCCTTAATTAGTTTCCATCCATTTTTTCCTGTCCTGCCCTCTTGTGCTTTGGAGAATAAATGGACCCCCTCCCCTTTGTGGCAGCCTCTCAAATACTGGAATACTGCTGCCATGTCCATCCTAGTCCGTTCTTTGTCTCTCTAGACTAGCCAAAACCAAACCCTGCAATGGTTTTTCATATGTTTTTGTCTCCAGGCCTTTAATCATCTTAGGTGCTCTTCTCTGCACTTTTTCCAAAGTCTCAACATTGTAATGTGGTGACCAAAGATGGATGCAGTATTTCAGGTGTGGTCTTACTAAGGATTTATAAAGGGGTACTAATGCTTCACGTGATTTTGATTTTAGGCCTCTGTTTATACAACCAATGATTGTATTAGCTTTTGGGGCTACTGCTGCACACGGCTGACTCATGTTTAAGTAATTGTCAACTAGAACTTTAAGGTCCCACTCACAGTTACTGTTTCTGAGCAAGGTTTCACCTAATCTGTACTTGTCGTACCCTTCTGCTTACTTCCCTCCTTGTAGATGTAGTAGCATTAAGAACTACCTGTGAAGTACAGTTTGTCAGCCAGTTACAAATCCATCCGGTGGTCAAGCTGTCTATCCCACATTTTTCTAGCTTACCAAGAAGTAGGTTGTGGTCTACTTTGTCAAATGCCTTACTGAAGCCTGAATATACTGTCCACAGCATTTCACTGGTTTACTAATTTAGTCACTTTGTCAAAGCACGAAATAAGATTGGTTTGGCATGATCTGATTTTAACAAACCTGTGCTGGCTACTAGCTATAACTTTATTTGTTTCTAGATGTTCACAGATCTGTTTTTTCCAGCATCTTCCCAGGTATTGATAATAGGCTGATTGGTCTATAATTTCCTAAGTCTGTTTCCCACCCCCCTTTCTTTTAAAGAGGGGAACTATATCAGCTCTTTTCCAATCCTCTGGTAGTTCCCTGGTGCTCCAGGACTTTTGAAAGATATGGTACAATGGTTCTGAGATAACATCTGCTAGCTCCTTCAGAAATCTGGAATGCAATCCTTCAAGTCCTGGTGATTTATATTCATCAAGGTCAGACAGATGCCCTCTTATAATTTTCTTGCTTATTTTAATTGTTATTTCTAGTCTGTCTTTTACAGTTATGTTTTTGGTAGATTGGACTATAGTTTCCTTTTGCGTGAAGACTGATGCAAAGAATGAGTTAAGCAGCTCTGCTTTCTCTCTGCTGTCTCTTAGGCAGCCTTGCTGTCTTCTCTCTTTAATGGACCAACTGTTTCCTTGACTTTTTTCTTGTTATTTATATGTTGAAAGAAACTTTTAAAAAAATTATCTTTGATTTTTGTTGCAAGTCTTATTCTGAGCCTTTGCTTTCCTGATCTTCTCTTTGCAGATTTGGGCTATCTGCTGATATTCTGCCTTAACTTTTTTCCATTTTTTGTATTTATCCCTTTTCTCTTTCAGTTTATCAGAGAGATCTTTGTGCATGCTGGTTTCTTTTTGGATTTCTTGTTTTTTTCTTTTTCAGTGGTATTGTGTTGGACTGGGCTTTTATGATCATATATTTCACAAGAGTCACAAGACAAAGACACTGAGGTGGGGGCCCTTAAACTCCATATCATTTGAATCTTCCTGAAGCTAGGATTGGAGCTGCTGGAGAGAAGGAGGGGGTGAGTCACAAGACAAAGACACTGAGGTGGGGGCCCTTAAACTCCATATCATTTGAATCTTCCTGAAGCTAGGATTGGAGCTGCTGGAGAGAAGGAGGGGGTGAGTCACAAGACAAAGACACTGAGGTGGGGGCCCTTAAACTCCATATCATTTGAATCTTCCTGAAGCTAGGATTGGAGCTGCTGGAGAGAAGGAGGGGGTGAGTCACAAGACAAAGACACTGAGGTGGGGGCCCTTAAACTCCATATCATTTGAATCTTCCTGAAGCTAGGATTGGAGCTGCTGGAGAGAAGGAGGGGGTGAGTCACAAGACAAAGACACTGAGGTGGGGGCCCTTAAACTCCATATCATTTGAATCTTCCTGAAGCTAGGATTGGAGCTGCTGGAGAGAAGGAGGGGGTGAGTCACAAGACAAAGACACTGAGGTGGGGGCCCTTAAACTCCATATCATTTGAACCTTCCTGAAGCTAGGATTGGAGCTGCTGGAGAGAAGGAGGGGGTGAGTCACAAGACAAAGACACTGAGGTGGGGGCCCTTAAACTCCATATTATTTGAACCTTCCTGAAGCTAGGATTGGAGCTGCTGGAGAGAAGGGGGGGAGAGTCACAGAGACAAAGACACTGAGGTGGGGGCCCTTAAACTCCATATCATTTGAACCTTCCTGAAGCTAGGATTGGAGCTGCTGGAGAGAAGGAGGGGGTGAGTCACAAGACAAAGACACTGAGGTGGGGGCCCTTAAACTCCATATTATTTGAACCTTCCTGAAGCTAGGATTGGAGCTGCTGGAGAGAAGGGGGGGAGAGTCACAGAGACAAAGACACTGAGGTGGGGGCCCGCGCGCCTAATGGCGCGCGAATCATATATCTATAAACCAAAATAGCAATAATACATTCTGGATTAGTGTGTTTGAGATTGTGATTTTATTTATTTCAAAATGACTGGCTTAGTTCAATGTAATAGCTGTTTTGCACCTGTCTTTCGCAGTACTCTTTTCAAATTTGGATACTGTCCCCTTTGTAAACAAATTACGAGTCTACATAGGCAGATTACCTATCTAGAATCTGTAATCTGTGCTCTCCAAGCAGAAACTAGGTGTCTACGTCAGCCATTCCACTCTATGGTGAAGCCACACTATCAGCCCCCTCTACCACAAAGATCTTGCAGGAGAAGAGCTGTCTGGACAACTGTGGGATCTGGCAGGTTGAGAGCTGTGAACCATAAACCCAAAGCTTTTGCTGTGACCCAGCAAAACAGATATAGTGCCCTTGCTGACCTTAATGGGGACACTAAAGAGATAGGTCAAGGCAGTTGTGATAATGATGACTCAAATAAGCAGGGGATCGTGGTCCAAAACGAAGAACTTTCTTCGGAAAGGCGAAAAGGGGAACCAGGTATCACACATCAGTCGCAGAAGAAGATCAAGGTATGTAAAAAGAGAAGTCACCTTCTGGTTGGTGATTCAATCGTAAGAGATGTTAATTTAGGAGAGGATACGGAGGTTTTAAAAGAGGTCAGGTGTCTGCCAGGTGCTACTGCCAGCAGACACAAGAGGCGTATTCTTAAGATAGTCAAGAATGCAAGTAAGGACTGTGACGTTGATGCTATTATACATCTTGGCACTAATGATCTATCCCAGAAAGATGTACTTTCTGTGCAGAATGATTTCCAGAACTTGGGGTATGAACTTAATAGTATAGGTTGTAGGCTTATCTTTTCAGAGGTTTTACCTGTATATAAGGAACAAAAAGGGAAGGGCCAGCGTGTAGCAGAGTTTAATGTTTGGCTAAAGGAGTGGTGTAAAAGGGAAGGCTTTGGTTTTATTAGTCATGAAGCCTGTAGCTGGTCCAATGAAAAACTGTACAAAAGAGATGGGTTGCACCCATCCAAGAAAGGAACTGAGTTACTTGGCATTAAATTCACAGATTTTCTTGATAAACATTTAAACTGAAGAGCGGGGACAGAGAATTAATAGATACAGAACATCTCTGTCCCCAGCAAACTAAAATTCATAGGGTTATAAATGCATGTAACATAGATGTGTGTGTGGGTAAGATTATCACTCCTGCTGTCAAGCAAAACCAAGCATGTAATAGTGATTGTCATACCATGTGCATGAATCACACAAGTGGCAAGAAAATAGGGGCAGTCAGGCATAATACAGGTTATGTAGACAGTAAACACAAGGTCAATCAAAATGGACTCAAATGTCTATATACCAATGCACAGAGCATGAGGAATAAACAGGGAGAATTAGAAATTCAAGTAAAAGAGGGCAGATATGATATTATTGCCATTACAGAAACCTGGTGGGATGAAACTGACAAATGGAACATACAGCTAGAAGGATTTAAATTATTTAAAAGAAATAGACCAAATAAAAGAGGAGGTGGAGTTGCACTATATATAAGAAATAACTATGTCTCTACAGAAATAGAGCACAACAATAATGAGAACTATCTTGAATGCATTTGGGTCAATATTAAAGGTTGTGGGGGAAATGACATTGCCATAGGTCTATACTACAGGCCACCCAACCAAGCAGAGGAAGAAGATGAACTTTTTGCTAGTCAGCTAACTAAGGTATGTAGGAAGCACACCACAATAGTAATGGGAGATTTTAACTACCCTGACATCAACTGGGAAACAAACTCTGCACCAAGTGGAAGATCCAACAGGTTCCTAACAAACCTAGCAGACAACTTTGTTTTCCAAAAAGTAGAGAAGGAAACAAGGGGATCAGCCATACTGGACTTAATTCTCACTAACAGAGAGGAAATGATAGAAGGTGTTGAAGTCATAGGAACCCTGGGGGCAAGTGACCATGCAATATTGGAATTCAACATTATCCAAACACAAATAGTAGAACAAAGTCAAACTAGAGTCTTGGACTTTAAGAAAGCTAATTTCAATAAACTTAGAGAGAGCTTGGGAAAAATTCCATGGATGAGAATCCTCGAGGGGAAAACAACTCAAGAAGCTTGGGAAATTTTGAAAAATGAGATTAGAAAAGCCCAGTCTAACACAATACCAATGAAGAAGAAAAACAACAGCTCCCAAAAGAAACCAGCATGGCTGCATAAACAACTATCTGACAAACTGAAAGACAAAAAAAGTAAGTATAAAAAGTGGAAGGAGGGGGACATAACTAAGGCAGAATATCAGCAAATAGCCCGAGCCTGTAAAGATGAAGTGAGGAAAGCTAAGGCTCACAATGAAGAAAGGCTTGCCACAAAAGTAAAAATTAACAAAAAAAGCTTCTTCCAACATGTTAAAAACAAGAAAAAAGTTAAGGAAACAATTGGTCCATTGCTAGGAGAAAGTGGCAAGAAGGTGACAAGCAACAGGGAGAAAGCAGAACTATTTAACTCATGTTTTGCATCTGTCTTTACACAAAGGGATAAAACAGTCCAACCTATCAAAAGCAGCACCACAAAATTAGGAACACAAATTGAAATAGGGAAGAAAATGGTAAGTGAGCACCTGTCTACCCTAGATGAGTTCAAATCACCAGGACCGGATGGATTACACCCCAGAGTTCTGAAGGAACTAGCAGACGAGATCTCAGAACCACTGAATTATATCTTTCAGAGATCCTGGAACACCGGGGAACTACCAGAGGACTGGAAAAGAGCTGATGTGGTTCCCATCTTCAAAAAAGGGAAAAAATTAGATCCAGGAAACTACAGACCTATCAGCCTAACCTCAATACCAGGAAAGATTCTGGAAAAAATAATCAAGCAACGAATTTGTGAACACCTAGAAGCAAACAAAGTAATAGCCAAAAGCCAACATGGATTTGTCAAAAACAGATCATGCCAGACTAATCTTATTGCATTCTTTGATAATGTGACAAAATTAGTGGACCAGAGGAATGCCGTTGATATAGTTTACTTGGACTTCAGTAAGGCTTTTGATAAGGTAGACCATAACCTACTACTAGATAAAGTAGAAGAATGTGGGTTAGACAGCATCACCACCAGATGGATTGGTAACTGGCTGACCAACCGCACTCAACGTGTAGTTCTCAATGGAACTGCATCTACATGGAGGGAAGTATGCAGTGGAGTACCCCAAGGCTCTGTTTTAGGCCCAGTACTCTTCAACATCTTCATCAATGATTTGGATGAGGGAATAAATGGGGAACTCATCAAATTTGCAGATGATACCAAGCTGGCAGGAATAGCCAACACTCCAGAAGATAGGCTTAAGATACAGAAGGATCTTGACAAACTTGAACATTGGGCACTATCTAATAAAATGAAATTCAATGGTGAAAAGAGTAAGGTTCTACATTTAGGCAACAAAAACGGAATGCACAGGTACAGTATAGATGATACCTTACTCAGTAGTAGTAACTGTGAAAGGGATCTTGGAGTCCTAGTGGACAACCATTTAAATATGAGCCAGCAGTGTGCAGCAGCTGCCAAAAAAGCCAACACAGTTCTAGGCTGCATCAACAGAGGGATAGAATCAAGATCACGTGAAGTGTTAATACCACTTTATAATGCCTTGGTAAGGCCACACTTGGAATACTGCATTCAGTTCTGGTCGCCACGATGTAAAAAAGATGTGGAGACTCTAGAAAGAGTGCAGAGAAGAGCAACAAAGATGATTAGGGGACTGGAGACTAAAACATATGAAGAACGGTTGCAGGAACTGGGTATGTTTAGCTTAAGAGAAAGAAGGACTAGGGGAGACATGATAGCATTATTCCAATATCTCAGAGGTTGCCACAAAGAAGAGGGAGTCAAACTATTCTCCAAAGCACCTGAGGGTAGAACAAGAAGCAATGGGTGGAAACTAATCAAGGAGAGAAGCAACTTAGAACTGAGGAGAAATTTCCTGACAGTGAGAACAATTAATCAGTGGAACAGCTTGCCTCCAGAAGTTGTGAA
Organism: Natrix helvetica; assembly: GCF_964273705.1. NCBI lineage: Eukaryota > Metazoa > Chordata > Lepidosauria > Squamata > Natricidae > Natrix > Natrix helvetica. The sequence continues at coordinate 3,751,183 of NC_138562.1, read as the reverse complement.
TGCCCCAACACTGGAAGTCTTTAAGAAGATGTTGGATAGCTATTTGTCTGAAACGGTATAGGGTTTCCTGCCTAGGCAGGGGGTTGGACTAGAAGACCTCCAAGGTCCCTTCCAACTCTACTATTGTATTCTATTTGTATTGTATTCTATTTCAGTGTTTCCCATGCTTCTTGAGTTGTTTTTACCTTTAGGATTTTTATCCATGAAATTTTGCTTAGGCTCTCTCTCTCTGAGTTTTTAAAGTGACATTTCAGGGATCGTGTATTTCTTTGTGCTTTCTGTACTGCTTTGTGATCATTAAACTATTGAAGACAGCATGCAGTCAGAAGACGCCACAGTGGCATCCCTAGCCTGAGAGAAAATAAGCTCAGCTGAGAATCACAGTGATAGCCTTTCAGAGATCTTTGCTAAAGGGAAGGAGACGAAAAAAAGCACAGCAGTGAACTGGAAGGGGATGGAGCAAGTGCAGCTAGAAAAACCTCTCATTCCTTCACTGCAAAGAGACCACGCCTCTGGAGGAGGTAGTACTTTACTGCATTTGTGCATCTCTCAATGAGGCACCAAGAATGCAGGACAATGCAAGAAGAAGGGAAGACATTTTTTGGAGGGGAATCTATCTGAAATGGGGTGGAGGAGTATGTCCTGCCAGCTGCAGCCACGCAGGATTTTCCCACGAGGAAAAACGAAAGACGCAAAGCTGAATTGTCCCAAAAGATCAATTCTTTTCTATTTCCCAAACACAGAACATGCTCTCCAGTGAAGGCTGGAGATCTGTTCCTCTTCCATGCATTGCTTTTTAAAAAATGCACCTGAATTCCAGTCTTTTAAATTACTACTTTAAATTTTACTCCATTCCAGCCCGCCCCCCAGAAAACAACTGCCCAATCTGCATAAACTGCAGAGCTTTAAGCATTTGTTGTAAGTGTAGTACATTACTAAGGTAATACTGCTTTATAAAACCTTAGTAAGGCTGCACCTGGAATACTGCATGCAGTTTTGGTCACCACATTACAAAAAAAAAGTTGAGACTTTGGGAAAAAGTGCAAAGAAAAGCAACCAAGATGATCAAAGGCCTGGAGACTAAAACATAGGAAGAACAGTTGCAGGAACTGGGTATGTCTAGTCCAGAGAAAAGAAGGACTAGGGGGAACATGATAACAGTATTCCAGTATTTGAGGAGCAACCCCAAAGAAGAGGGGGGTCATCCCATTCTCCAAAGCAACTGAAGGCAAGACAAGTAACAACGAATGGAAACTAATCAACCTGGAATTAAGGAAAAACAGTAAGAACAATTAACCAGTGGAACAGCTTGTCTTCAGAGGTTGTGGGTGCTGAATCGTTGCGTTTTTTAAAGAAAAGACAAGTCTGAGGGCCACAATAGAAAGGAGGGAGGATGAGGAGGAAAAGGAAGAAAGGGCAAAGCAGAGGAAGTAAGGGAGGGGAAGTAAGAGTAGGAGAGAGGTGAAGAAGGAGGAGAAGAGAGGAGGAGTGGGGGGAAAAGAGGGGAAGAAGAAAAGAGGGAGGAGAGGAGGAAAGAAGAAGGCAGAGAAGGGAGGTTGAGAAGACGGAAGGAGCAAGGTTGTTGCAGAATAAGATGGAGACACGGGGTGGCAAGAAAGTGATCCAAAATGTATTTTAGATAAGATAACGATAAACATTAACGGCTAACAGATAAATATTAATAGCACCTATAAGAATGTATATTTGTGAATCAATTTGAAAGGGAAAAATAAATAAAAAACTGTTCAAAAGAAAAGACAGTCATTTGGTCGAGGGTCTCCTGCTTGTGCAGGGGGTTGGACTAGAATTCCTCCAAGGTCCTTTCCACCTCTATTCTGATTGATTGAGCATAGATTCACTGTAGATGAGGCAGGGGCCAATATGGATGCTAAAGTGGGAGCTGGTCTTTAACTGTGCAAAGACTTCACAGCCCCGCCTCAATTCTCCCCCTTCCTCAGATGCCTTTGCCTCCCAATGGGGGCTTTCAAAAGAAGCACTCGTAGCGTAGGCAGGCAGGCAGGCCGGGTGGATGAGGGGCAGTGGTGGGTTCCGGATCACGGTGCAACTGGTACGGTGCAACGGGGCCCGCGTCCACCACACGAACCTGCGCAGTACATGCGCACATGCAGGCAGTGCATGCATGTGTCCTTACCTCCTGCGATGCTCTGCGACGCTCATATGCTCTGTGTGCGGAAGCATCAAAGAGCTCAAATACAGGTAAGGAGGGCAGGTGGGCCCTCTGGAGCTCCATACCAGAATGGTACCCGGTGGTCCCGGCAGGCACCGATACGCCCGTACTGGGGGTACTGCCTGCAACCCACCACTGATCAGGTGGGGGGAGGGAGTCTCTGCACCCAGGCAAATTTGGGCTGAGGTCAGGAGGAAGAGCTGTTTCTCCTTGCTGGAAGAGGCTGGCATGCCAAAAGAGGAGGGTACCGGTGTGGGTCACGGGCTGTGGGTGGAAGGATCTCAAGCCAGGTAGAAGCACGGGTGAGAGGAAGAGGCACACTGGGCCAGGATGAAGCTGGGTTAGGGGACAAAGTTAATTTAATTAACACCGAATTAAATGGAAGTTAAATAATCCTAAGGACTCCAATTAACACGGTTTATACAAATGCACTTCTGTCCCATCAGAGCATCTGGTGGTGGTTTGGGGAGCCCCACAGCTTTGAAGGGGAGGGGGCATCTAAATATAGACTGGAAATCTCAAAAGACTTCCCAGTTTTGACACAACTCCATGAAAAATGTAGTGTTCAGAAAGGTATAATTAATTTCTCATCGATTCCTTTGTCTCTGTCTCTCTCCCCTTCCCTCCTCCACTAAACACAGCGTGCAATTCTGCCGGAAAAGCCTCTGTTGTTAACTGTAGATAAAGTCAGTTGGAAAACATTTTGCCAAAGAGTTATCCATTCCCCATTCATCTCTTTAGAACAGCTTTATTGTGGAGAGACACAGACTAGATTTTATCTGCATCAGCAATTAAGGCATTATTATTCAGCTTATGCCCCTTATAAAGATGGCTTGTTAGTTTAATGTCTAACTTTTAAGGGCTTGGTGTGTGCATAGTTTCTCTCTTTTATTCTTTGGAAAGACATTCCTGCTGGATTTATGAGGCCCCTGGCCAACCCCTCCTGAATTATCTCTTGTAACAAACCTGTGCCAAAGTCCAGAGGTCTCAGGGTGACCCAAATGGCAAACAGCAGCTTATCAGACCGGGGTGGCTGAGTGCTGAACCCGTATCCTTTCACATGCCCCAGCATTGGCCCAGCTCAAATGCTTCACTAATGCCCCTTTGGGAAGCAGAAGAAATTTATCTGGTTAGACTCTGGATTGCAATATTTATCTTTTAAATATATATATATATATATGTATTTGTGTTACAACCCGGGTTCTAATCCCAGTAAGGGTATGCCTAGCTGATGAGAGCTAATTAGCTCGAAATAGATCTATCCTACTCTCCCTTTATTTATTTATCAGTACAATTACAACATATATATATTGTAATTGTACTGATTGTAATTGTACTCACGCAGGAGACCTTATACCAGTGATGGTGAATCTTTTTGGCACCGAGTGCCGAAAAGAGAGCGCATGTGCCCTTGTCTGGGACGCGACCCAGAAAAGGAGCTGCCCAGTGGGCATGTGCACACCAGAAAATGAACTTCTGGTTTCCGGCGCATGCAAGCGCACTGGCTAGCTAGTCTTTTGGTTGATCATGCACATGCATGCACGGCAATCAGCTGGCCAACGCACATGTCCATTCCAGAAAACAGAAGACCAGCTCTGCCAGTTTCCGGCACTGCTGCAACGCACAAAGGCCAGCTGATCATCATGTGCGCATGTGTGCCAGAAACCCGGAAGAGGAACAGGTGACGCCGCATGTGTCAGGTGACATGGCTCCATGTGCCATCTGTTTGCCCTCACGGCCGTATGCTATTTTGACAAGTGGCTGTCAAATGTCTCCTTGAAAACCTTCTGGGATGGAGCTCTGAAACGTTCTGGAGGCAAACCATTCCTTGACAGTGAAAATTTCAATAAGGATTTTTTTCCCCTTAGTTCTAGGCTGTTTCTCTCCTTGATTAGTTTCCACCCATTGCTTCTTGTTCTACGCTCAGGTGCCTTGGAGAATAGCTTGACTCCCTCTTCTTTGCGGCAGCCCCTGAGATATTGGAAGACTGATATCATGTCTCCCTTAGTCCTTCTTTTCATAGATTAGCCACATACAATTCCTTCAAGCATTTTAAATATCTTTTAGCTTCCAGACTCCACATCGTCATCAGACCCTCATGAGCTTCTGAACGTCTGGCCTACCCATGGAAGCCTGGTTGGAGCCAGGATTTGGGGTCCCTTCCGGCTGCTGTGGGGGCTTGCCTTTTTTCCCAGTTTTTGATTCAGGAGCTATCAGGCGACCATCTGCCCCTTTCATTGCCTTCACAAAGCATTGTAGGGCCTGTGAATGTAGTGCTGATGCACAGACAGCTTTTGTGGCAGATTCGGGTTAATGTCAGCGTTCCAAATAGCGACCAAAGTTAAATCAGAGTCCAAGGCAAAGTATTGCTCAAACTTCCAATTTATTAAGAGAGCCATGTTGGCACATCTGGGAAAACCTGAATCTGAAAGCTTCCCGGTTTTCCCCACCCCGTTGAAAGTTCAAGATCTTGCCCCCACAACCACAAGTCCATCCCATGGTCCAATCTCCCACTGCCATGCTGATAGCTTCCACCCATCCAGTTCCGGTCAGCTGCAGAGGTAAAGGATGACCTTGGATTTCTAGAAAGAATTTTGTTATGGCTACATAACATCCAGCACCGTATAACCCCCCCCTCCCATTTCCCCACAATAGAAAATGCCTAGTAGAATAATAGAAAGTGTGGCAGGCCTGAGATCCAAAAGAAAAGATTGCCTGCAGGCCTGACAGTTGGTTGAGCTCTTCATGCAACACCAGCATCAGCAGTAGCTGCCAGTCCCTCCTGCACTTTTGTCCCACGTTGGCCAAAGAAGGAACATTTGCTCATTTCCCCCCACCCTTCTCTTATCACATCTGCCTGTTGTCAGAGCTCTAGCGTCCAGCAAAAGAAGGTCAGCGTGTGTGTGTGTGAGTATGCGCAGGGAAGTCAAACTGGTGCCTAATGGGAGCTTCCTGGGCCAGCCTCTCCCCCATCCCATGCATGGCCAGGTGGCAAGTAGAGCCTTCCCCCAGAGCAGGTGAGGAGAGCTGCCCAGCCATCAGGCCTGGTCAGGTGTCAAACTGCCCTCAAACTCAGCCCATATTCAGAAGAATGGGAGGGGGATCCTCTTGCCATCCGCCTTGCTGAGATGAGCAGAGATGCCTGGAGGCAATAGGGCAGGGGAGGCGTCTCACCTTGTGGGTCCATGAAGCTGTTAAGCAGCCTGGCCGGAAGAGCCCATGGGCAGCTAAGGACTGAAGTGGTCGCTTGTATTTTCCTGCAAGGCTCCCCAAGCGCAGATGCCTGGCAGGGGTGGGTTGCTGCTAGCATCACTGCCAGTTCGCCGCTCGCTTGTTTCGTGCACATGCCAAACACATGTTCCGCACACCTGCACATTTGCAACTAAAAAGGTCTGTGCATGGACAAAACGTTAAAAAAGGAGGAAAAATAACATTTCTGCGGTGAAAATTGTCCTGGGCATGCGCAGAACCAAAAATCAAGATGCCGACGCCATAGGAGAACCGGTTGGGGGGCATGGCAGGCCTGGGTCGCTGCTGGTTTCAGTGACCCAGGCCACCAAGTTCCTACCAGTTCAGCTAAACCGGTCAGAACCGGTAGGAACCCACCACTGATTTTTTGAAAGGGCAGCTGAGGAAACCGCTTGCTGGGTGAAGCATGATACTCCTAGTTGAAGGAGAGGAGGGCATCGTCTGCCCAATCCTCAGTTGAAGTAGGGACTGGCCCATTCAATGGCTGCTGGTGGGTGGGCAAGGCGGGCAGGCAGGCATACTGAGTGGGACTCCGCTTTCTCCATCCTGCACCTTCTCATCTGGAGAAGCAGCACCAGAATGCTTCCCGTGGCGCTGCAGAGTGGGGGGTTCTGTGTTGACCCTGCTCTGATAGTTGTGGCAAGATGCTCTTCTAGTCGGTTGTCTGAAGCTATTCAAAAGTAGCCGAATGATGTGGAAAATGGGCACATTTATGTACCCCAATGTAGCATTATTTCTGCTCAGCAGGTTTGAGCTCTGATTTCTCCATCTTCCAGCTGGCACTGCCCAAAGCCTCCATTCCTAGGATTCCTGCTGCCCATTGCCATGCAAACAGCCAGGCCTATTCAGAATAACAAGAGTTGGAATGGACCTTGGAGGTCTTCCAGTCCAGCCCCCTGCTCAAGCAGGAAACCCTATGCCAGTGTTGGCAAACCTTTTTGGCACAAAGTGCCAAAATGGGAGTGCACACGCGGGAGGAGGAGCATCAAGAACTGGAAGAACAGTTCCTCTGTGCGCATGCTGGGAAGCTGATCTTCCTGTTTACGCTGTGCACATGCACACAGGTCACCTGATCTTCCAGTTTGAAGACCAGCTGGCCGGCGTGCATGCACATGCTGGAAACCAGAAGCTCAGCTTCTCAGCATGCACATACATGACAGGGAGCTGCTCTTCCAGTTTATGGCACTCCCATGCACCCGAAGACCAGCTGTCTGGTGCACATGTGTGCACTGGAACCCAGAAGAGCAATGGGCAATGGTTGGTGTGCCCAGAGAGATGGCTCTGTGTGCCACTACCAGCATGCATGCCACAGGTTCGCCATCACGGCCCTATGCCATTCCAGACAAGTGTCTGCCCAGCTTTTCCTCTGTCAGCTCCTCGAGCACAGCAGCCTTGTGGCAGGGAGGGGAGGCAGGCAGGGAGGAAGCGCTGCCTTCTCTATATGGCCATGGAAAGGACGACAGGCTCATCCCTTCCTCTGGAGCCTGCCATCTTTAGAGGTTTGTCCAATGTGGAGGAAGGGCATAATAATTGCATGACTTATGGTCAATGCATCTGACTGGCTCAAAGGTGAGAGTCCCATAGAGTCACTCCCCACATCCTCCTTGCAACCCGTCCCCACAGTGTGAAGGGGGCAACAGGAGACAATGGGGAAGGGAGGGGAGGGATGGCTCCAGCATTTCCAGACCCGGACAGCAGAGGTGGTATTCAGCAGGTTCTGACCAGTTCTGGAGAACCAGTAGCGGAAAGTTTGAGTAGTTCGGAGAACCAGTTAATACTATCTCTGGCTGGCCCCGCCCCCATGTATTCTCTGCCTTCCGAGTCCCAGCTGATCGGGAGGAAATGGGAATTTTGCAGTATCCTTCCCCTGCACCCCCACCAAGCCACCCCCACCAAGCCACCCCCACCAAACTGGTAGTAACATTTTTTCAATCCCACCACTGCTAGACAGGTGTGAGTAGCTCACCAAGACTTTACCAGTGAGTCTCGCATCAGTCTTTCACCTTCCAAAATAGGGGTGCTGCTGAGAGTCCCTTTGGCACAGGTCAGGGTGTCACCAGCGGCTTCAGGGAAGGGACTGTGGCAGCTGATGCAACCAGGAGTCGCTTGTGGCATGGAGAAAGTATCCTTCACTTGTGCACAAGGGTCTCTCTCCATCTGCAAGGCTGCATGGGGATGTGCTGTCCCCCACCTGTCAGCTGTGCCAGAAGGGAAGTTGTGTGTCAGAGGATGAAGGTCACCAGAAGGAAATCTCAATTATGCTACATCTTTATTTATTAATAGTAGTAGTAGTGGTGGTGGTAGTAGTAGTGTTCTTCTTCTTCATCTTCATCATTATTTATTAATAGTAATAGTGGTGATGGTAGTAGTAGTGTCCGTCATCATCATCATAATCATCATCATCTATTAGTAGTGGTGGTGGTGGTGGTAGTAGTAGTGTTCGTCATCATCATTATTTATTAATAGTAGTGGTGGTGGTAGTAGTAGTGTTTGTAGTCGTCATCATCATCATCATCATCATTATTTATTAATAGTAGTAGTGGTGGTGGTAGTAGTAGTGTTCTTCATCATCATCATCATTATTTATTAATAGTAGTGGTGGTCGTGGTAGTAGTAGTGTTCGTCATCATCATCATTATTTATTAATAGTAGTAGTGGTGGTAGCATGTGCTCACTAAGTTTTTGAGTAATCAAAAACTTTGATCTATGGTTTGAAGCCACGGTCATTCCAATAGGGAGCTGGGTTGGCAGATCATAACTGAGGGATACTCACGTGAGAGAGATGGGGTTAATTTGGGACCCTTTTCAGAAGCTGAAAGAAGAAATGAGCAATGAACAATGTAGCCCACTTCTGAATTCAGATGGGAAAGGGTTTATTTTCCTCTTGCTAAGAAAATGGCACTTGGAGCCGTGTCTGAGAGATAACTTGGCTTGTACACTCAGGATATTTGTCTCATGAGGACCTAAGCTAAGGCATCAGTCTTGTCTCTAACAGAATCTTTGAGATGTTCTTAAGTGTTTTCATACCAAGAGTCATACATTTTTAATACACAAAGACAGTTGGGAGTGGGGATTGCCAGGAAGAGTTCTGATGTTAAATTTGACAAAACTTTTGGTCTTTCAATATCTCTGTCAAGTTCTCCAGCAGAAGAATTAAAATTCCTAATGGATACACGGAAGTCAGGGAGAAGAATTCTTTCTTGGTTTGTTGAGAATTCGCCCTATCCTCTGCCTGTAAAAGTGTGAGGGCTTGGCTTATGGGGGACACTGGTTGCCCCATTAAACTGGATGTGGTACCCACCCCTGGATGAGGTTACCTACCCCTATGAAGCAAACCACAATCCCCAGAAAATCTAGATTTGGGCAGGGGGCTCAGAGCTCCCACTGGTCAGCAGGGTTTGATCAAAGCAGAAGGACTTTACGCCCTTCTGAAATCGCTCTTAAGATGGGGCATGCCCCTGAGCGAACCGGCAGCAGTCTCTGCCGGAACCCACCCCTGGCACCTGCCTTCTGGAGTGAGGTCCCCACTGAGATCCAGATGACTCCCCCTCCCCCTAAAATGGTGTTCCAGAAGTCATTGCAAAACCTGGCTATTCTCCCAGGGTCTATGACAGTTCACCACGGCCAACTCCCCACGGCCAACTCACCATGGGACAAGCACACCCCCCATGTGTGCTTCACTACTATCAGAGAAATGCCGAAATACAATCATTAAGGAATGGGTGCAAAAGGAGGGACAGAATGAAAAAAAGGAGGGTAGAACAAGAAGCAATGGGTGGAAACTAATCAAGGAGAGAAGCAACTTAGAACTGAGGAGAAATTTCCTGACAGTGAGAACAATTAATCAGTGGAACAGAAGTTGCCTCCAGAAGTTGTGAATGTCCCAACACTGGAGGTCTTTAAGAAGATGTTGGATAGCCATCTGTCTGAAACGGTATAGGGTTTCCTGCCTAGGCAGGGGGTTGGACTAGAAGACCTCCAAGGTCCCTTCCAACTCTACTATTGTATTGTATTGTATTGTATTGAAATGTCAATGACAAAAATTAAAATTGAAGTGTTAAATTGTCCTGCAGCCAGTTGTTCCAAGGCAAGTTGCCTTTGGTGAGTTGTCTCATTTCGATTCTTCTAGGCCTTGGGGAAGGGGGAAGGGGACTGTTTGCAATGTTCTGTGTTTTTGCTTGGATGGATTTCGTGCAATTATTTTGTGGTTCTTTATGTAATGTTTTCCTGCCCATTTTTTTTGCAATTGGTTGCTTCTGTGTTGCTTTTCACTTATTGCAAGCCATTCAGAGTTGAACAGCATCAAAACTGAATGAATAAAATTTTAAAAAAAGGTTGCCCTGGAAGGAATTGAAGCATTTCCCATCACCCTCTTTGGTGAATGCTGCTGAGCAGAGCGCACCATTCCGTGAGTGGTTTATTCCATCTGACACTCGTTCCTACATTTTTAGAGAAATGTGTTTCCCGTGTCTTGCTTGGTGTAATATTTGCAGTCTCTCCTGGCCCCCCAACAGGCTGCATTTATTACATGTCTTTTTATTGGATCAGCTCCCAGACTAAATGTCAAAGGAGAAATTGCAATCCATAAAAAAAGATTGGAAGAGAGAAAGGCCCTCCCCATGGCAGTCTGACCTGACAATCGTAAGCAACCCCCCCACCTCGGCTGGCTCAGATCGAATGACAGACCTACCATCCTGCTGCACCAGCCCTGCCTAGCTAGATGCCAGTCTGTCCTAAGAAATGAGGGGAGGGAGCTGCGGGATGGGATAGAAGGAGGAAGGATCGGGGAAAGGAAAGCTAAAGTCTTCCTGCCATCCCCTGAGAGACCCAAGCTGTTCCAAGGTCAATGGGATGCAACACCTTCAAGTCCAGTAACTGGGGACCAGTTAGAGCCTGCCCGGAGCACCGGATACCGTTCCGGTACTGTGCTCTGGAGGGCCCGCCTGCCCACCCGAGCTCCTTACCGGTCTTTTAAGTCTTTGGCGCTTCTGCGCACGGCGCATACAGCACTTGCACAATGCTCCGCTGAGCAGCTGGAGCCTCGTGGAGGCTCACAGAGGTGCTAAGACGCATGCGGTCACTGCGCGGGTGCTGCATGGGTCCATGTGGATGCCGCCAGGCCCGTTCCAACCTTACCAGTTGGAACGAGATCCGGAACCCACCACTGCTTATTACCAAAATAGAATAGAATAGAATAGAGCTGGAAGGGACGTTGGAGGTCTTCTAGTCCAACCCCCTGCTACAGCAGGAGATCCTATACCAGTGATGGCTAACCTTTTTGTCGTCATGTACCAAAAGTGTGCACGTGCACCCATAATGCAATGCGCACATGACCCCCCTCTGGGATCCTACCCCCCTGTGCATGCGCACAGAACCCCCCATGTGTGCCTCACCCCCCACCCGTGCATGCCTGTGCGACCCCCCGTGCTCCCCCATTGCCGCGCATGCGCAGCAGAGACCTGAAAACCAGCTAGCCAATGGGAGACATCCATGCGCTCATGCACGGTGAAGCTGACCTGGGGCGACAGCTCAGGTCCCCTTAGAGTGAGCTCTGTGTGCCACCTGTGACACACATGCCATAGGTGCGCCATCACGGTCTTCTACCATTCCAGACAAGTGGCTCTTCTTAAAACCCTCCAGTGTTGGAGCAGCCACAACTTCTGAAGGCCAATTGTTCCACTGATTGATTGTCCTCACTGTTAGGATGTTTCTTTTTAATTCCAGGTTGCTTCTCTCTTTGATTAGTTTCCAACCGTTGTCCTGCCCTCCGGTGCTTTGGAGAATAACTTGACCCCTCTTTTTTGTGGCAGCCCTTCAAATAATTAGTTTGAATAATTGGACCTAGTTTTGAATGCTGATGGACACTTAAAAATAACCATGGAGGGAAGGGGAGCCAAAGGTGAATGTTAACTACACGCTTTGGGCACGAAACGCCAGATTCGGCTTTGCTACACTGTAAGCACTTGGCTGTAGTAAAGTATGCTTTCTCTAGCTATGAGTCTGGGAGTCTTTCTTTGCTAATTGACCAAATTGGGACAGCTGAGAACAGGGCTCGGGAGTTTCCCCCTTGCCCAGGAAGGCCTGGCTGTTGCCCCCTTGCTCTGGCAAGGCATTGACTGTCTTATGAATGAACAGGTAGAGCTATCAGCAGCAGGAAAAGGTGGGGAGGCAGGAGGGGTAATGTGAGAGGGGGCTCAGAACAAAGGAATGAGGCAAGACAGCACCAGGAAGGAGGATCTGGAATCAGGAATGTCTCCGGAACTAAACTCCTGCTGGAAGCTCACCAGGGAGAAATCAAGGAAGGCAGGATGAATTCCTTTGCTGGCCTCCCTGCCCTCTTCCTCTAGGACCAGCCCCAGTTTTTAGAGGGAACAATAGTGCCCCCTAAAGCACCAATAGCCCTGCACTGGGAGGCTTGAATAAACAGTCTTCGGCTTTTGTTTTTTCCCTAATGCCTTCCTCCATACAATCCCATTTATTCAATAGCATAATTAGCGTGGATCAGACGATGCTTTTCATTTCACCAACGTTGTTTGGAAGGTTGGGTTTGGCCGCTTGGTGATTTCGATAGGCCAGCTAAACCATGGAGGTCTCGAACAGGGCATCGGGTCCCAAAGAGTACAGAGGATTTCTAATATAGCCCTTCTCTGCATGCAAACCTTCAGCGCTTGTTGGCACTCGGAACTGGCACAAAGTTTGTTCTGTTCTGTAACACTGGGCTTTGTGCAGGAAGGACTAAAACACCTTCCTTTCTCTTTTTCCTGGATCTGGGCAGGGAAGCCCTGGCAGAAGGACCCTAAAACCTCGCCAGCTGTATAGGCAGCACCTTTTGACCTGGGATCTCTGAAAGGAGGAAGGAGAAAGTCTCGGGTAATTCCCTCCTCCCCATTTATAATACCTCAGGAATAAGATTCAAAGTTATATTGGGAGCTTTTAAACTCATCCGGGAATATTGGGCTTAGACAACTAAGAATTACACTGCCTTCGGTCTGACCTGAGCGTAGTACACAAAATTATCCGCTACAATGCCCTACCTGTCAATGACTACTTCAGCTTCAACTGCAATAATACACAAGCACACAACAGATACAAACTTAAGGTAAACTGCTCCAAACTTAATTGCAGAAAATACGATTTTAGCAACCGAGTGGTCAATGCCTGGAATGCACTACTTGACTCTGTGGTTTCCTCCCCAAACCCCCATAACTTTAACCTTAGACTGTCTACTGTTGACCTCACCCCATTCCTAAGAGGTCTGTAAGGGGCGTGCATAAGCGCACCAATGTGCCTAACAACCCCATTATCCTAACAACCCCATTTATTCGCATCCATTTCCTGTATTCATAATCTTGTATATATTTATATCTGTGATCTTATACATGCTTGACAAAATAAATAAAATTAAAATTAAATTAAATACCTAGGAAATCAGTGCAATATTCCATTCCTTTGGAAAATATTAACATAGATCATTGGGCTCAAAGGGACTTTGAAGGTTACAGAAGTTACATACGCGCACCAACCTTGGATGTCTTCTAGTCAACCACCAGGTCTCAAGGCAGGAGACCTTATACCATCCTGGTTAAATGAGGATTAAGGATGGAGAATATGTTGTTGCAAGGCTTAAGGAACTTCCTGTAAACAAAGGGCTCTGTCCTTTTTCCTTCCCTTCCTTTCTCCTCCCTCCCTCCCTTCCAACTGGAACCCACAGCTTAGCTTCTGAAAGGACAATTCAACCCAGTGACGTGCAGTCAGGGGAGGCAGGGGAGGCGGAGCCTCACCACTCTCGTCATGAAAATAAAAAAGAATTACTCCAGGAAGCCGTGAAAGTGGCTGGGAGAGGCGCGCGGCTTGGTTTAGCCTCCCTGGACATCTCAGCAGCAGCCCCAAGTGTGCCGATCTTGCCATTTTTTACATCGGGCGAGCCCAGGATCCTTGCAAGGGGAATGGGACCACGTGTGCAGGAGGCTCCTCAGCTCCAGCCTCAATCAGCGCAGCCGCGGTCCCCTTCATCTTGCCTCAGGAAGGAGGGGAATGGGACCACGTGTGCAGGGGAAGGGGATCGCGGCTCTGCTAATCTGAGGCTGTGTGCTGAGGAGCCTCCTGCACACGTGGTCCCATTTCCCTTGCAAGGATCACAGGCTCGCCCAATGCAAAAAATGCCTAGGTACCATGTTTCCCCGAAAATACAACCTGTCCTGCGCTCACTGACCTAGCGTTATCCCGAAAGCGCCAAGTTACAGGAGCCGGGGGTGGGGGGAGAGCTCACGTTGCTTGCCGCCTTCAATATACCACTAGGTTGGGGAGTGGCGTTCTGTCCGGCCAGAGGGGAGAGTTGCCGGGCGGCTGCTCTCTTGTGAACTCACTCCCGAAGAGCCGGGCACAGCCTCAGGGGCGAAGTAGCCATGAGGTAACTATGCTCACGAGCAGCCGCCCGGAAAATCCCCTCTCTAGCCGGGAAAAGCGCCATTCACTGACCTGAGCAGCCGCCCGGCAAATCCCCTCTCCAGCCGGGAAAAGCGCCATTCACCAAGCCCTTGCGCAGCTGTCCCAGGCGACCGCTGCTGGCTGCTGCTGCCCGCCGCCCCGCCGCTCCGCTCCGTGCATAACTTCCAAACTCCAAAACTTCCAGCATCGCCCGCTCTAGGAGTGCTCTCTATGGTGGGCCGGCTGCTGGAAGACTGTCCGGAAAACTCTCTGTCCAGCAGCCGGCCCACCATAGAGAGCACTCCTAGAGCGGCCAATGCTGGAAGTTTTGGAGTTTGGAAGTTATGCACGGAGCGGAGCGGGGCGGCGGCGGGCAGCAGCAGCCAGCAGCGGTCGCCTGGGACAGCTGCGCAAGGGCTTGGTGAATGGCGCTTTTCCCGGCTGGAGAGGGGATTTGCGGGGCGGCTGCTGAGGTCAGTGAATGGCGCTTTTCCCGGCTGGAGAGGGGATTTGCGGGGCGGCTGCTGAGGTCAGTGAATGGCACTTTTCCCGGCTGGAGAGGGGATTTGCGGGGCGGCTGCTGAGGTCAGTGAATGGCGCTTTTCCCGGCTGGAGAGGGGATTTGCGGGGCGGCTGCTGAGGTCAGTGAATGGCACTTTTCCCGGCTGGAGAGGGGATTTGCGGGGCAGCTGCTGAGGTCAGTGAATGGCGCTTTTCCCGGCTGGAGAGGGGATTTGCGGGGCGGCTGCTGAGGTCAGTGAATGGCGCTTTTCCCGGCTGGAGAGGGGATTTGCGGGGCGGCTGCTGAGGTCAGTGAATGGCGCTTTTCCCGGCTGGAGAGGGGATTTGCGGGGCGGCTGCTGAGGTCAGTGAATGGCGCTTTTCCCGGCTGGAGAGGGGATTTGCGGGGCGGCTGCTGAGGTCAGTGAATGGCGCTTTTCCCGGCTGGAGAGGGGATTTGCGGGGCGGCTGCTGAGGTCAGTGAATGGCGCTTTTCCCGGCTGGAGAGGGGATTTGCGGGGCGGCTGCTGAGGTCAGTGAATGGCGCTTTTCCCGGCTGGAGAGGGGATTTGCGGGGCGGCTGCTGAGGTCAGTGAATGGCGCTTTTCCCGGCTGGAGAGGGGATTTGCGGGGCGGCTGCTGAGGTCAGTGAATGGCACTTTTCCCGGCTGGAGAGGGGATTTGCGGGGCGGCTGCTGAGGTCAGTGAATGGCGCTTTTCCCGGCTGGAGAGGGGATTTGCGGGGCGGCTGCTGAGGTCAGTGAATGGCGCTTTTCCCGGCTGGGGAGTTTCCCGGCAACTCTCCCCTCTGGCCGGACAGAACGCCACTCCCCAACCTAGCGGTATACCGAAGGCGGCAAGCAACGTGAGCGCTCCTCAGTGCACAGCCTCAGATTAGCAGAGCCGCAATCCCCTTCCCCTGCACACGTGGTCCCATTCCCCTCCTTCCTGAGGCAAGATGAAGGGGACCGCGGCTGCGCTGATTGAGGCTGGAGCTGAAGAAATTTCTCCGTTTGGGCTGCGCCCCTGCGATCGGAGCAACCACGTGGTTTGATGACGTCACCAGCCTCACCAGTCATAAACGTCACCGCACGTCACTGATTCAACCCCTCTGTTATTCTCTAATTCATTTTCCAGAGCGTGAATTTATTGGAGCCATAAAGAGTGCAATTTGCTCAATCAGTGAAGAGCTTAATAGTGCAGTTCAACAGAAGGAAGAGACAAAAGGGTGACCAAAGAGTTGAACATCCTGAAGTTTGCTGTGCTCAACTGATGCGGGCTGAAATGATAATTTCAAAATACTTCTGACTGCAATGTCAGCTATTTGCTGCTTGCCCAGTAAGTAAGCATGACAGGGAGGAATATGAGGCAGCCTTTTCTCAGGTTGTGAACTCTGACCAAGCAAACAAGGAGTTGGGCAGTGGAATTCTACAGAAGGAAATAGGAGTTATGGAGAAAAATACAGAATAAGAGAGCTGGAAGGGCCTTGGAGATCTTCAAGTCTAACTCTCTGATCAGCAGGAGACCCTGTACAGCTCTGGACAAATGGCTGTCCAATGTCCACTTATGGAGCATCCACAACTCCTAAAAGCAAGCTGTTCCACTGGTTAATTGTTCTCACTGACAGGAATTTTTTCCTTCATTCTAGGTGTGATCTCTGTTTCCATCTGTTACTTCTTGCCTTGATCTCAGGTGCTTTGAAGAATAGGTTGACCCCTTCTTCCCTTCCTTGAAGACCTTTATCATGTCACTCCTAGTCCTTTTGCAAACACTGGAAAAGGCTGAGCTATCTGAAGATGTGCGTTCATTGATGTAAACCATCAATAGCCAATTCCTCCGAATGAAAGGCGCCTAAAAGGGATTTGTGTCCTTTTGCATGACCCTTCAACTGAAAGCAGGCAAGGCTTCTGGGTTTGAACGGCTGGGTGACATCACATTTAGAATTTTTAGAATAACTGAGTTGGAAGGGACCTTGAAGGTCTTCTAGTCCAACCCCCTGCTTAGGCAGGAAAACCCCACACCACTTCAGACAAGCGGTTATCCAACATCTTTTTAAAAACATCCAGTGTTGGAGCATTTACAACTTTTGTAGGCAAGTTGTTCCATTGATTAATTGTTCTAACTAGCAGGGAATTTCTTCTCAGTTCTAAGTTGCTTCTCTCCTTGATTAGTTTCCACCCATTGCTTCTTGTTCTACCCTCAGGTGCCTTGGAGAATAGTTTGACTCCCTCTTCTTTGTGGCAGCCCCTGAGATATTGGAACACTGCTATCATGTCTCCCCTAGTCCTTCTTTTCATTAAACTAGACATACCCAGTTCCTGCAACCCTTCTTCATATGTTTTAGCCTCCAGTTCCCTAATCATCTTTGTTGCTCTTCTCTGAACCCTTTTGACAATCTCAGTACTCTTTTTTTCTTATCACGATGACCATAACTGGATGCAATATTCCAGTATAAAGAGGGAGGAAATCCATGGGGACAGAAGAATAAAATTGCCAGCAAAAGGCTGTGAAAGGCTCTTTCTTGCTTTCAGAATAATTTCAGGAGCCATAATCAGTTAGTGAGCTCCCTGCATGAGCAAGAAGAGATCTGATAGGAGTTGGCAGTAGGCAAACATTTTCTAGTCCGGCAGTGGAGACTGAATTAAATCAAGAAAAAATAAATAGCTTTGTATGGTGGTATCTTAAAATCAGAAGTGAAATGATTTTGACAATGTTAGGCAGTCCTTCTGTTCTCTTCATCTTTCTACAAGGAGATAAAAAGACCATTCATGACAGATCCTACTATGGTGAGCCCAGAAATAAATAGGTGCTTAATTGCTCCTATTGTCTTGCCTGCCTGGAGCATGGATTCAGCAAGTGGCAAAACGGATGCCAACTTTGATGGGCACCACTGCCCATTATCCTTTTGTTTAATGCAGGTGGGGAAAACTGGATGCAGTATTCCAAGTGTGGACTCACCACATGATCTTGAAATGACAGCATTGGCTTTTTTGGCAGCTGCAGGACACCACCGGGTCATATTTAAGTGGTTGTCCACTAGGCCTCCTAGACCCCTAGATCAACAGTTACTGCTTTTGAGCCAGGTACCCCTATTTTATACCTGTATATTTAGTTTTTCTTGCCTAGGTATAGGACCTTATTTTTCTCACCACTGAATTGCCGTATTTTTCGGAGTATAAGATGCACCTTTTTCCCCTCAAAAAAGAGGGTGAAAATCTGGGTGATGCACTGAATACAGCGTTTTTTGGCATCCTGAAACCCTACCTCCTTCGCAAAAATGTCCATGCGTAGCCTTTAGGAGGCTTCCAGAGTGCTCCTGGGGGCTGGGGAGGGCAAAATTAAGGAAAATATAGGCTGTTTTTTTTCCTGTTTTTGCCCCCCCCCCTGCCCTCAGGAGCACTCTACAAGCCTCCTAAAGGCTATGCATGGCATTTTTTAAAAAAAACAGTCCTGTTTTTGCGAAAAATGGGTCGTTTTGGGGAGGTCTACAGAGTGCAAAAACTTTTTTTTAAATTTGCCTCTTCAAAATCTTGGTCCGTCTTATACTCCGGTGTGTCTTATACTCAGAAAAATACAGTATATTATGTTGAATGGGGCCCAGTATTTTTTTCCCCTCAAACTCTGTTTGAGAAATAGGAATGATTCCTTCAAGTGGTGTCCCAGGGTTGATTAAATAACCCTATGGATGGAAAGTCCAAGCTCTTTTGGCCAAGAACACAACTACGGCCATTCTCTCATCTGGTTTGAAGGGGGGAGGCCAAGGGAATGCCTGGGTATGCCACGAATCTCAGCACGTGAGTCTTGAAGGGTGGCCCAAAGGTTCCCGGCAAGGCTGAGCTTGCTTGCCGCGTGCCAAGGATGCAGTCTTGCCTTTGTTTCAGTGGAAGATGAGGAAGGAACTTGAACAGGAGCTGAAGGAACAAGAGTGACGTCAGCTCAGCATCTCATGCCGGTCACATTGTTCCTGGCCTGGCATGAGTCACGCCTGCCATTGTTCAGCAGAAAGATAGCATCGTTCCCAGATGCTGGGGTGATTATCTGATGGGTAGGAAATCAAAGGAAGCCTCATCTGACATTGAACTTGAATGGTAGCCAATGAAAAACCAGAGAGCAATTCCTTTTGATTCTAGCCCTCTTTATTTTCAAGAGGAGGTGGGGGGAAGGGAGCTGCTGGCTTGTGGAGTCTATTTCAGAATGCAGGGAAAAAAGGAAAGAGAAACAGTCAAAAATTATCATAAGCACATTTGCATTTCCCCAAGCTGCAACACCTTTACTTTCATTTGAAACATAGAAAACGGAGAACACTTAGAAACAACAAAGCTTTTACTAGAACCAATATGAGCTGGTTAAAACCAGATCATGCCAGATAAATCTTACTACATTCTTTGACAAAGCAACTAAATTAATATACCAGCAAATGCTGTGGACATTGTATACATGGACGTCAGCACTGACTAATTTTCCAGCAATGCTGAATCTTTTTATATATTACAAGTACTCCCAGGGATGTCAACTCTATTATACACCTTTGTGTCATCAGCAAAGAGACAAACCTTACCTAGCAGTCCTTCTGTTATATCACTCACAAACACATTGAAGGGAATAGGATTTAGGGTTGAGCCTTGTGATACACCATTTGTGACTGGTCTCTGCTCCATTCACAGTCACACACTGGGACCCATCCCTGAGCCAATGTCCTACCCACTGAACCACCCAGTGTTGAAGTCCCAGCCTGTACCACTTTCTTAGGAATTTGTTATGTGGAATTATATT
Source organism: Natrix helvetica (assembly GCF_964273705.1). Lineage (NCBI taxonomy): Eukaryota > Metazoa > Chordata > Lepidosauria > Squamata > Natricidae > Natrix > Natrix helvetica. The sequence goes on along the minus strand of NC_138562.1, from coordinate 3,732,045 downwards.
AAGTGCTTTGCTACAATCCAGATAGGCTAGGTCAGTGATGGCAAACCTTTTTCTTATGGCGTGCCAAAATTGCATGCACGCAATCCTCCCCGCCCACCTGCGCATGTGTACACAACCCCTCCCCAGTCTCCGGAGGCTTTCCTAAAGCCTGGGGAGAGCAAAAACGTCCTCCCCCGACTCTGCGGAGGCCCTCCAGAAGTTGGAAACGGAACTTTTTCTGAACTTCCGGTTGAGCCGTTGGGCCTGTTTTTTTGACCTCCCCAGGCTTCAGGAAAGCCTCCGGAACCTGGGGAGGGCAAAAAACAGCCCCAACAGGCCAACCAGAAGTTCAGAAACAATCTATTTACAGCTTCCAGAAGGCCTCAAAGGGCCAGGGGAGGCTGTTTTCGCCCTCCCCAGGCTTCAGGAAAGTCTCCAGAGGATGAGGTGGGTGAAAACAGAAGTTCCGGTTGGTCCGTTGGAGTCATTTTTCACACTCCTCAGCCTCCGGAAGCTTTCCTGAAGCCAAAGGAGGGTGAAAAATCAGCTGGGCGGCACGCTGGAGCTGACAGCTGGCGTGCTACCAAATATGTCTCCACGTGCCACCTGTGGCATGTGTGCCATAGATTCGTCGCAGCATACCGGAACCTGCCCGGAGCACTGGATACTGTTCCAGTACGGTGTTCCGGAGGCCCACCTGCCCGCCCGAGCTCCTTAGTGGTCTTTTAAGCCTTTGGCGCTTCTGCGCACGGCCCGTACGGCGCCTGCGCAATACTCCACCAAGCAGCTGGAGCATCACGGAGGCTTGCAGAGACATCACAGGCAGGTACAACGCATGTGTCTCCACTGTGGGCAACGCCGGGCCCATTCAACCATACCCGGAACCCTCCACTGGTTCAGATAGTTAAGAAAGTTACATATTTGGGAATATATTTAACAGCAAGATGTGCAACGATAAAAGAAGAAAAGTATATAAGGCTACTACACCAAATAAAACTGGATTTGGGGAAATGGAAATATCTGCAATGATCAATGGCAGGAGGAAAGCCATTCCATTGGTTAATTGATCCCACTGTTAGGAAATTTCTCCTTAGTTCCAGCTTGCTTTTCTCCCTGAGTAGTTTCCATCCATTGTTTCTTCCCTTCCCTTCAGGTGTTTTGAAAAATTGATTGACCCCATCTTCTCCGTGACAGAGAATAAATATTGGAAGACTGCCATCATGTCACTTCTAATCCTTCTTTTCTCTTGACTAGACATACCCAACTCCTACAGCCGTTCTTCATATGTTTTAGCCCCCAGGCTCCTAATCATCTTTTTTTTCTTTTTTTTTTCAATTTTCTTTTAGTACAAACATTTCATCATTCATTAAACAGTGTGATGTCTGGGTACAATTCCTTTGGTGTCATAATAGTTAAAACGTACCACCATATTCATTATGTGTGTGTGTGTGTGTGTGTGTGTGTGTATCCCATATTTGCCCATACCAGGGGTTGTAACACAAATACATACCTATTTATTGGCTCAGCTGATAAGGAGGAGAGCCTGTGGCTTAGTGGCTAAGACTCCTGCCTAATATGTAATACAGCCCAGTTTCTAATCCCAGTAAGGGTATGGCTAGCTGATGAGAGCTAAATATCTTGAAATAGATCTATACTAGTCTCCCTTTATTTATTTATCAGCACAAATACAACACAAACATTAAAGGCAACATTAAAAATAAAAATATGGTTTTCTGCCTGGATGGTCTTCAGTAATGATCCAAAGGACAGAAAGGGGGAGTAGTGAGCTCCCTCCCATATTTGGCCATACCAGGGGTTGTAACACAAATACATACCTATTTCCCTGGCTCAGCTGATAAGGAGGAGAGCCTGTGGTTTAGTGGCTAATACATCTGCCTAATATGTAATATAGCCCAGGTTCAAATCCCAGTAAGGGTATGGCTAGCTGATGAGAGCTAAATAGCTTGAAATAGATCTATACTAGTCTCCCTTTATTTATTTATTAGCATACATACATACATACATACATACATACATACATACATATTCTTATTTTAATATTAGTGCTTAAAACTTAACATATCTATTGTTATAACATTTCTCTTCTTAACTTATAATACATTGTTTTCATATTTATTCTCTAACGATTGATAGACTAGTTCCCATATATTATAATTAACACTTGCAATTAAAGGAAAGGAAGGATATGATTAGTATAATATACAGGCTCCTAATCATTTTGTTGCTCTTCTTCACACTCTTTCCAAAATCTCAACCACGATGAGAATCAGATTGCTCTCCCAAAGAGCTGGATGAAGAGCCGGTGAATACTTGTGCTAACACTTTACTGTAGAAAGCAAAAATATATTTCAAAAAGATTTTCTTAAGGTGGAGGAAGGAGATGGACGTGCCTGAAGCAGAAATCAAATGCAGAGCAATAGGCGGAGAAGGTCTTCTGATCTGAGAAGCACTCGTTAGTCACCACTGTACCTTAATACGATATCCAGTAATGGCAACCACACCTTGAGAAAGATTTGGGAAATTGCTCCAAGTGGAGGCTTTGGGAATGAAGAAAAGTCCTGTAAAGAAAGTTTAAAAGATTTATTAACTTCAAGAAAAGGCAACTGTCACACAAAGAGAGGTCAAGATCTCTTCTCTTGTCCAAGAATGCAAAATGCAAGACTAATTTAAGGAAGGCAAATTTTGAATGAATGACAGAGAAGCCTCACCACTCCTGCTCCTCCGCTCCTGCATTGAAACCAGGCAGCTCTTAGCCAGGAAGGGTTTAAGGCAGATTTTTTTTCACGAAGCTAGACTTAGAATAGAATAGAATAGAACAGAATAGAATAGAACAGAATAACAGAGCTGGAAGGGACCTTGGAGGTCTTCTAGTACAACCCCCTGCTTAGGCAGGAAACCCTACACCACTTCAGACAAGCGGTTATCCAACATCTTAAAGACTTCCAGTGTTGGGGCATTCACAACTTCTGGAGGAAAAGCTGTTCCACTGATTAATTGTTCTAACTGTCAGGAAATTTCTCCTCAGTTCTAAGTTGCTTCTCTCCTTGATTAGTTTCCACCCATTGCTTCTTGTTCTACCCTCAGGTGCCTTGGAAAATAGTTTGACTCCCTCTTCTTTGTGGCAACCCCTGAGATATTGGAACACTGCTATCATGTCTCCCCTAGTCCTTCTTTCTCTTAAGCTAAACATACCCAGTTCCTGCAACCGTTCTTCATATGTTTTAGTCTCCAGTCCCCTAATCATCTTTGTTGCTCTTCTCTGCACTCTTTCTAGACTCTCCACATCTTTTTTACATCATGGCGACCAGAACTGAATGCAGTATTCCAAGTGTGGCCTTACCAAGGCATTATAAAGTGGTATTAACACTTCACGTGATCTTGATTCTATCCCTCTGTTGATGCAGCCTAGAACTGTGTTGGCTTTTTTGGCAGCTGCTGCACACGGCTGGCTCATATTTAAATGGTTGTCCACTAGGACTCCAAGATCCCTTTCACAGCTACTACTACTGAGCAAGGTACCACCAATAATAATAATAATAATAATAATAATAATAATAATAATAATAATAATAATAATAATAATAATAATAATAATAATAAGAAGAAGAAGAAGAAGAAGAAGAAGAAGAAGAAGAAGAAGAAGAAGAAGAAGAAGAAGAAGAAGCTTTTATTTCTAGACCGCACCCTTTCCTAGGCAGGACTCGGGGCGGTGTACAGTCATGTTAAAAAACCATATACAAATGCATAGACATGGACATAGACAAAGATGTAGATGGAGGAGGTAGAAAATATACTGTACAATACTTAGTTAAAATACATATAAAATTAAAATTCCCTTAGAAATTCCCCAATAAAATGTTTGCCAGGAGGTGGAAGACGGAACTATCAATCGGCTAAGCCAGCTAATCGGAACAGGTGATTATACTGTACCTGTGAGCCTTGTTGGTTCTTTTCGGCTCTCTGGATCTTTCTCTTGAAACAGAAAAACTGCTGAGGTGTAAAGGAGAGCAAATTTTGACCTGACAACATCTAACAAGAAGTTAAAAAAAACATCCACCAAACCACAAACCAATATGACCTGACCTCCAAAGCTAGAAAGGCAGACAGTCATATTGAAAGCAATTCACTAATTACTAGAAGTCAGAATACATTTGTCAAGAACAAATCATGCCAGACTAACCTCATCTATGTTTTGATCCCTTAATTAGATTATGGGAATGCAACAGACAGAGCAAAACATTTCACAAAGTATCCCATGCAGGGCTGATTAACAAGCTGCCAAAATGGGATAACTTAATTGGATACAGAAATGGCTGAAAATTGTTCTCGGAGAAGGCTTGTCTGTAGTTCCTCCTCAAAGTGGAGGGATCAGATGGCTCCTCTGTCCTCTCTTCTATGAAAGCCACTTTGGTGCAGTGTACATGGGCTGGTCTAGAAACCAGGAGCCAGTGAAATCTACTATTGCCTCAGGCATGAAAGCCAGCTGGGTGACTTTGGGCCAATCACCAGGAGACTGGGAGTTGTAGTCCCACCTCAGGCATGAAAGCCAGCTGGGTGACTTTGGGCCAATCACCAGGAGACTGGGAGTTGTAGTCCCACCTCAGGCATGAAAGCCAGCTGGGTGACTTTGGGCCAATCACCAGGAGACTGGGAGTTGTAGTCCCACCTCAGGCATGAAAGCCAGCTGGGTGACTTTGGGCCAATCACCAGGAGACTGGGAGTTGTAGTCCCACCTCAGGCATGAAAGCCAGCTGGGTGACTTTGGGCCAATCACCAGGAGACTGGGAGTTGTAGTCCCACCTCAGGCATGAAAGCCAGCTGGGTGACTTTGGGCCAATCACCAGGAGACTGGGAGTTGTAGTCCCACCTCAGGCATGAAAGCCAGCGGAGTGACATTGGGTCAGTCCCTCTTTCTCAGCCCAACCCTCCTCACAGGGTGGGTATTGTGCATAAAACAGGAGACGGCAGTATTATGTAAAAAAATATTCACTTTTTAAAAATATAACTCAAGGCAGCAGGCATGTTTTTTTAAATAGGATAAACATCTAATAATAATATAGCATGCTGATACATTACAACTTCCTGAGTTTTCAGAAAAAATTCAATGCGCATGAAGGCCAACACAACTAAAGAACTGGAAGCAGTGATTTCACACTGTTGTGTATGTCATCCTCCTCATCCTCTGGATCTTCTGCATCCTCCTCATCCTCACCACCATCATCATTGCCCACAAAAACTGGTCAATGATGATAGACAGGAGAGGTTAATAGCAGAAGCTTATTTTTGTGCCGCCGTCTTGGTTCATTTCAAGAGATAAATCTTTTTTAAAGATTCACTATCACCCCAACCATTTGTTATTACACCGATTCCTCTGATTGCAATGCTGAATAACTATAATAAGGCATTGGTAAAGTGGCCACCACATTTTCCAGACTCACAAAGAGGGTGTGGCTTAATAAGAAGCTGATGGAACATACAAAGATCCAGGTCTACAGAGCCTGCGTTCTGAGCACACTTTTGTACTGCAGTGATTGGACCCTGTACGCACGGCAGGAGAGAAAGTTGAACACCTTTCATATGCGCTGTCTCCGACGTATTCTTGTCATCACCTGGCATGACAAAGCTCCAAAGAGGGCAGTCTTGGAACGTGCTGGAATTTCTAGCATGCAGACACTATTGAAACAGCGACATCTACACTAGCTTGGGCGTGTCATGAGAATGGCCGATGGTCGGGCTCCAAAAGATCTCCTGTATGGAGAATTAGTGCAGGGAAAGCACCCCAGAGGAAGACTACAGCTGCGATATCAGGATAAATGAAAGAGGGATCTAAAGGCCTTGGGAATGGACATTAACAGGTGGGAAACCTTGACCTCTGATCCTTCAGGAGGCTAAAGAGGCAGCATGGCCTTCTCCAATTCGAAGAGATGCTTGTTCGGCAGGCCGAGGCAAAGGGGCAGTCCCGGAACCAGCGAAATCTGGGGGCTGGGCAGGGGGCAGAATGTATCTGCCCTCAGTGCGGAAGGGATTGCCACTCCCGAATTGTGGCTTTTTAGCCACACCAGATGTTGCATTAGGACCTCTTTCCAGAACTGATACCATCATCTTTGGAGACTGAAGGATGCCAATGAATAATAACGCACGGCTATCAAACATCACTTCATTTACAACACGGGTGTCAAACTCGTGGCGTCACCTTGCCATCACAGAATGTTTTCCCCATTCTTGGAGTTGGGGTGGGCATTACCTGTGTTTGGTATCTGGCCAGCTGGCCGCCAGTTTGACACCCCTGCTTTAACAAGGACAATCCGAAGCAGAGTGAAAAAACACAATTTCCAAATAAATAAAAGAAGGAAATTAAAGAAGGGTATAAAATATGTTAAGATAGAGATATAAACAAGATAATAATTGTTAGTATTATGATGAGGATTATTATGCTTAATGTTATTATTACATTTTTATTAGAAGACATGTTAAGAGGAAAAAACTAACAGGTTCCCTATATTCAACTGTTTAATATAATATAATTCTAAGATTAGAGAATTAATATTAATGTGAATGATGTTGTAAATTTTGATGGTTATTGAGTTATTTGTACCCAAACGACACACTGTTTAAGGAAAGATGGAATGTTCATATTTTTTAAAAAAGAGAAAAACTTTTATTAAAAAAACCCCCACAATTTGAAATAGATTCACAGCTCAGCACTGTCCACGTATGGTACAGCCAAGATTTTGCAATGGAGTTTGGCCTGGACAAATGTGCCACTGTCACCATCAAAGGAGGGAAAATAGTGACAACTGAAGGAATCAAGATGGCTTATGGAAATAACATCCAGAGTCAGGATGAAAATGATCACTACAAACCCCTGGACATCCTTCAAAAGCTGACAACATCAAGCACCCTGAAGTCAAGAAAAAGGTTCGAGAGAGGGAAGAATCTCTTAAAGCCAAACTCAGTGGAGGAAACAGCATCAAGGCAATTGTCCCAAAGGTGCTTTTTCAAGAGGCAACTGGACTTTCTCTTTTTTCTTTGAAGATCTTTCGCTTCTCATCCAAGAAACTTCTTCAGCTCTTGGATGAGAAGCGAAACCTCTTCAAAGAAAAAGCAGGAAGTCCAGTTGCCTCTTGAAAAAGCACCTTTGGGACAACCATGGTCTGGATGGCTGAGAATAATCTCCATAGACATCAAGGCAATGAGCACCTGGACAATTCCCATCATTAGATACACAGCTGGAACAGTGGATTGGACTCAAGCAAAACTAAAGGTTCTGGATAGGAAGGCCAGAAAAACAATGGCAATAAACCATGCCCTTCACCCCCACAGCAATAGTGGCAACCTCTACTTAACAAGGAAAATGGGTGGGCGTGGAAAGTTGCAAAGACATCAGGCAGTCGAAGAAGAAGAAAGAGGAATGGAAGGATAACTGAAGGAAGTGAAGACGATGCACTGAAGCTGGTATACAAGAAAAGCGGACAGAATATCTGAGAGCCAAACTCTCAGTTACAAGAATAGGTGACACAAATGCCAAACTCAGTCTAAACATCTGGCTGACTGTGCAACCAGCCATAATAATTTATGTTCAAACCATCAATGGCAAGTAAAATCAATAAATGAATGGAAACCATGTAAGAAAAAAAGTCTTGAATATCTCAGTGATGAGAAACAGAACATGAGCCAAGAATATGATGCAGCTGCAAAAAAAATATATCCTAGATTCCATCAACAAAAGTTTTTCTATATAAAAATGGCTGGGGGTGGGGTGGGGGGTATGCTCCAGCATAGCTCTGGAACACCTTGAGCAATTTCAACCAAACTTGACTTACTCTCTGGAGAAAACTACTATGGGGGTAAGACACCCCGAACAGTCCTTTCGGTATGTGTTCTGTTAAGATACAGCCTGTTGCGCTTTAAAATGGCTTCTACTGCACAGCGCAGTGGAGTTGCCATAGTAACGGCTTCACAGTACTCCACAAGGGGGCTCCCTCTGGTAATGGGGAAAATCCAAAATTAGAAATTATGTTTGGTCCGGACATTTCCCCCCTATAAATAAATACCCGGACAATGCCAGGTTATCAGCTAGTGTAGTATAAAAATGATGGAAGCTCTCATTCTTCTCCATTTTGTGTTGGACTGACAACAGCTGGAATATTATGTCCAGTCCTGGACGCTGCGTCTTAGGAAAGATAATGACAGAGCACAGCAAGTGCAGAGGGCAAAGGGAATGGAAGAATTGTTGGAAGCCCTTCTGTGTGCAATCAGACAAAGACAAGGCAGCCTCGTTCAGAGTCCTTCAGAAGACAGAATGAAGAAACCCTGGGCTTTACATACAAGGAAGCCTATTTTAATTCAACACAGAAAGATGTTCCTCTTGGTAATGGCTGCTCAAAATGGAGTCAACTGGATGGCCATCAGTCAGGGATGCAGAGTAGCAGATTCTGCCATGGGATGGGGGTTGAGCTAGATGATCTTCATAGGACCTTCCAATCCTCGCCTTCTGTGATGCTGCAATTCTGTAATTCTATGAGGATACCTCAGAGGTATTTGGGGGGAAATTCCCTCTAAGAATGAAAGTAAACTCTTGTTTTATTCTATCCGCTTTCTTAAGCAATTTAAACTCTTAATGAGAGATGCCTATTTGCTCTTTTGACTCTTCTCTCTCTACCCCCAAAGGGAGCATTGCAGTAAAAGGCCTTTTGGGGAAGGAGTGTGATCAATAGCCCTGACAGGACTTCAGGAAAAGCCTGCATTTTTAAGTTTTTTAGGGGTATGCTTTTTAGTTGCTTTTAATTTTTACTTTTCTGTACAGCTGTATTAGGTTGAATTCGTTTTTAAGGGTATAGGATATTTATCTTTTGCATTTGTTTTAATGAGACACCTGTACACCGCCCTGAGTCCCTTCGGGGAGAGGGGGCGGTCTATAAATCCTGAAAAATAAATAAATAAAGATAACCCTAACCTAGGAATTCTGGGAGTTGAAGTCCACAAGTCTTAAAGTTGCCAAGTTTGGACACCCCTGCCCTAACCCTAACGCTAACCCTAAACCCAACCCCAACCTTAAACCCAACTCCAACCCCAACCCTAACCCCAGCAATAACCCTAACCATAACCCCTAAACCCCTAAAGATGGCTGGATGAGTTTTCCTCCTGGGAGGGACCAAGATTCCCTGAAAGGAAGAAGAAGAGATGGTGAGTAAAGTTTTAAAGGAACCTCCCTCAAGACTGTTTCAAACCTTCCTCCCGATGACACAGAGGCTGCCCATCACCTTGAATTACCTCGGGCTGCATTTTCAAGGGGTTTAGCGCATGGCACATGGATCTGGGTGCTTGGGTGACAGCGTGTGAAAGCCCAATTCTGACCAAGACCCTTCCCAGCCAGCTTTGGACAAATAATTTTCTTTTAATTAAGAAGACGTTCAAGTTGAACCGATGATGTTTTCACCACAGTTGTATTTCTGAAAAATTCTTCACTGGCAAGTTTTGAAAAAAAAACAACCAGTAGTATTATAATGTGTGTGTACAAGTGGGATGGAAGGCTCTCAGACCCATAGGGCTCTCCAGAGGGGTTCCAGGGAACTCCCTTCATCAAATCTTCTTAGAAAGCAATTTGGGGAGTGGGGTTCTTTTCTCTAAAGCCTCAGGAAGATGGGAGCACCAAGGCCCTCCCGGGATATCTTCACGGAGCCATGTGCGGCTGGAGGGTGGCATGCAAAGCATCATTTGGTGCCACTTACCAGGTCTGGCTCTAGTCTGGATGAGGCCATCCTAGTCCTCCTTTTGCCAAGGGTCACGTTCCATGTTTCCTCTGATGCTTTGTCATTAAAGGAAAACCATGGCAGGTGGAGACAGTAGGATTGGACCTGCAAGCAAGTCAGCCTGCACTGGTGGATCCACAGTTTGCAAACCACAGTCTTGCTCCACAACTTGGTGTGGAGCCAACCTCTTACTCTTCTACCCAAAGGCCCCGATAGAGTTGGAGCAGAGGGAAAAGCAACCAGTGATTTATAGAGCCCCACAAATTGCTTCCTCCTCCATAATGAAAGACATATAAAGCCATGTTCCTGTCAGGTTTATATGAAAGCGCTGCATTAACAAGTCAGTGGGAAACATAACTCTCTCCTGTCAGCCACCAGATTGATTTAAAGCCTTGGTTTAGCCCAATCCTTGCAGGGCTCACTAATTGGGAAATCAGACACAAATCACCTGAAGTGGAGCATGTGTCCTCCCCCACCTGGCAGCTGCCAGGCTGGAGGCTTCTTCCTCTCACCAGCCAAGAAGGGACTCTGATCTGGCTGCTTCTCCTACTGGAAGGCACATGGCCCTCAGGAGCTGGGGTGCAGGCTTTGAAGACCCAGATGTCGTGTACAGCCACCACTTGCATTTCCTCCAAACCAGAAAAGATGGAATCTTTTAACCCTAAATTCTAACCCTAACCCCAACTCCAACTCCAACCCCAACCCCAGCAATAACCCTAACCCCAACCCTAACCCTAACCCCAATCAAAGTCCCAATCCTAACCCCAATCCCAACCCCAACCCTAACCCCAACCCCAGCAATAACCCTAACCCTAACCCTAACCCTAACCCCACCCCTAACCCTAACCCCACCCCTAACCCTAACTCTAACTCTAACTCTAACCCTAAAGCTAACCACAAACCTAACCCTAATCCCAGTTCCAAAACCCTAACCCAAAACCAATCATAACCCTAGCCCCACACCAATGCCAACACCAATTCCAGGCCTAACCCAAACCCAATCCCAACCCACTGCTGCAGCTCTTTCTCAGATCATCTTTTCACTGTAAAGGCCCTGGAAAGCAGCTACGGAGGTCACCACAGATTTTAAAAATCATTACCTTATAGATGTGCTATGTTGAAGACATGGAATCAATATAAATTCAGGTTGTGCCTGAAAATCTTTGTGGCTCTCAGCACAGGAAGTATTTGATAAATAAGAAATAAGAGGCAAACACAGATGGCTAACTAATAAGGTCCTATAATTTTGTCAAGAGGAATACAAAATAAAATCAAGGGAAGAATTGATACCAGGGGATATAATTGTCAATGGTTCTTTTATTTACAATTATTGTAAACATTTAAAACAGTCAAAAGAATGTATAGTTTTGAACATTGATTTAAGTTTGAAATAGAATTGTGTAGAAATGATGAACACGTAATTGCTCAAATGTGGTGCATAAACTTTTATTTAAATTTGAAAGGGAAGAAAAACAAATGATAATAGGCTAAGAAGTTTGGCTATAATATACAGATGAAAAAATGGGGAAAATATGTGGTTGGAAGGATTGACATGTACTTTACATTATCATCTTAAAGAGAATTTTTATAAAATAGTGTAGTCCTGGTCTATGTCACCAGAGATATTGTTTATAAAGGCACTGTCAATTTATATTCAAAATGAGAATAAGAAGGAACATTTTTTCTTCTTTGACAGGCATGTAAAATAGCTAAAAAAATTCTGGATTCAAATACATACACTGATTCAGAGGATTTTAAAGATTAATATACAATTGAGATCTGAGCGGTTTTCTTTCTTTGGGGATTGATGGACACACAGCTGGGGAAAAACCTATGAAGGTTTGATTATTATTGGACGTGCAAAGATGGAAAGATTTGGCATTACCCACAGCGGAGGAAGGAATGGTGAAGATGATGGAATTTGCCAAGATGGCTACATCGACTTCTTTGATCAGGGAAAAGACAATTTCGCTGACAGGAAACCCCTTATAGACTTTTTTGCATGAAGCAAAACAAAATTGAACTTACAATTAATGATTTTTATAATTAGACGGGATCAATTATAGAAAGAAGCGATGCATGCTGTAACCATAGAAGTAAGTTTAGAACTATACTTATAATTCCTGTAAAGGAGATTGGAAGCTATTTCTTTGTATCTTTTTTCCCCCTTTCTTTTCTATTTTTCTTTTGCTTTCTTGCACTCTTGGCTTTCTCTTAGCTTTCTTTCTTTTTCTTACTTTCTTTTACTTGCATTAGTTCTTATCTTCCTTTAAAAAAATATTTAATGAGAGAAGGAGGTACCAAAATAGTATATGTTCATGCTTGAACCATCTAGAATGAAACATTGCTTTCTCCGTAAAGCAATAATTTCATGTTGATGTTAAGCATTCTTTAGTAGCAGCCTCTTGTTGGATGAAGCATCTTAAAGTCAAGCAGAAAGATGAGTGTTCCTCTTAATTTGCCAATCCTTGTCCCAGGTCCAGGACTTTCACATTCAGAAGTGGGGAGGGGGGAATAAGCAACCTGCAGGAGGTTAAAGGATTTACTCAAGCAATGGTCAGCCACTGAGGTCGGCTGAGTCTCTATGGTTTATTTATTTTGTTTATTTATTTGTCAATAAGTAAAAGGAAACAAGTATGAAAAATACATGAAAAAATGGCACAAATAAATGGATATAAATAAGCAAAACATAGCCAGAAATATATTAAAAGAATACATATAAATGGGGACAGTAGGACAGGGATGGTAGGCACATTGGGGGCTTATGCACGCCCCCTTAGGGACCTCTTAAGAAACACGTAAGGTCCATGGTAGACAGCTTAAGGTCAAAGGTACGGGTGTTAGAGGAACTAACAATAGGATCAGGTAGGGTGTTCCACACATTTACTACTCTTGCTGAAATCGTTTTTCCTGCAATCAAGATTAGAACGGATTACATTTAGTTTATATCTAGTGATAGCCCTTGTGTTATTGCAGTTGAAGTAAAAGTAGTCATTGACAGGTAGGACCTTATGGCAGATTATCTTGTGCACTAAGCTCAGGTCGGAATGTGGACGGCGTAGTTCAAGGTGATCCAGGCCTAACATTTAAAGCCTGGTGGAATACGGAATTTTACAATGAGCAGAGGAGTTGAGTACTCTTCTTGGAAAATACCTCTGGACCCTCTCTAATGTTTTAATGTCCGGAATACAGTGTGGATTCCAGGCAGGTGAGCAGTATAGCATTACCAGCATTACCTAGTTAGCAGCATAGCATTACCAGAGAGAAAACTACACATGGTTTGGGACCCTAGAGATCAAATAGGTAGCCAGAGGTTACTTGAGGAGGCTTTTTGAAGGATACCTGCTGTGTGTGTGTGTCTCTGTGTGTGTGTGTGTGTTGCATACAAGACCCTGAGGAGGCAAAGAAGCCACCTAGAAGTACAGGCCTGGGCTGGACTAGCTGTGACCCTCTCCTACCTTGTGCCTCTATGCAGATGCCAAGTCCACCTTTTGGATAGAGAGGACCGTTGGTTTGAAAGAAACTCTTGCTTTAGCCCAGGGGTGTCCAAACTTGGGAACTTTAAGACTTGTGGACTTGAAGTCCACACGTCTTAAAGTATCCAAGTTTGGACACCCCTGCTTTAGCCCCTACCCTCAATCCCCATTCGGATTGCTGCATGAGCTGCAGCTACTAACACCCCCTCACCCCCACCCTCACCCACCTCCACCCCTCTCTCACTTCAGGCTCCAGCAGAGGAACAGGAAGGCCATTCTTGAGTCTGCAGCTTTGCAGGTGGCCAAGGGTTGCATTCTCTTGCCACCCTACAAATGGACCGAGTTCCTGGGAGGCTGAGTGGGCAGCGATGGTGGTCTTCTCAGCTCTTCCAACAATTCATGCCCCATATAGTGCAGCCCCCCTTCCTTTTCCCCATGGCTGTTGACAGAAGGAACTTCTGCTGCAGCACCTGGACATGAGGTTGACAATTGTACATTTCAAACCCTGTCGGTCACACACTGGCTCACTTCCAATCACGTGCAATTTTGGCAGAGAACATATGCCAAAGAGTGGGCCAAGAATAATTTAATCAATAAAGTCAACAGGGGCCTAGGGATTATGTAGGATTTCTTCCATATCGAATGACATTTTCCGAATATTCTTCATCTCCAGCTGTTTGCTTTTTGAAATGCGTAATTCGTGTTCTGCCTTGCTTGGAAGCAACCAATTACGGAGGATGGATGATGGCAATGAAGTCTTGTGATAGGATAAACTCAGCTATGCTAAATTACTTGAATGAGTGATCCTGGAAACAAATCCCCCCCCCCTAAAATGATTGTGCAGATTTAATTTGCTTTCTGTTAGTTATATAAGTGAAGGCCCTGGTTGTTGCATATGTTATGGCTTTACAATACAGGTGAGCTTGTGGGGAACCGTGCCACGCAGCCAGCACCAAAGCTGCCTCAGGTGACGAGAGCAGGATTACAGCATGGATGAACTGGTGAGACCGAATAGGGTGAGACAAACCTTCTGACCAAAGAGCTCCAGAGAACAATAAAGGATATGCAGTCATTTCATTTGCTATTAATCCAACTTTATCGCCTTCCTGGCTCATCTTCAGCTGGTGATTACACCCAAACACCTGATCCTTTTTGCATGTGCTCTAAAACTATGCTTCCATCTTTGACATTTTTCTTCCCAAATGTAGGACTTTGAAAGTCATTGTGCTACCTGTTGTTCTAGTTTACCAGTGATTTTCTTGGATAATCCATATAATGTGTTGTATTTATAGGTTTATAATCTCCATTGATCTGAACAGAATAATAAGAGTCGGAAGGAACTTTGATCTTCTAGTCCACCCCTCCTCAAGCAGGAGATCCTATACCATTCTGGATAAATGGCTGTCTGGATAACCTACAGTGATGAAGTAGCCACAACGTCTGGAGATAGAAGTGCTAATAATTGTTCTCGCTCTCAGAAAATTTATCCTTAGTTGATTCTATCCCTCTGTTAATGCACCCTAGGACTGAGTTGGCTTTTTTGGGTGGCTACAGCACACACTGCTGACTCAAATTTAACTGGTTGTCCACTAGGATTTCTAGATCCCTTTCACAGTCACTACTATTGAACTAAGTATGACCTATTCTAAACCTGTGCAGTTGCTTTTTCTTTCCTAAGCCTGAAACTTTACTTTTCTCAGTGTTGATTTTCATTTTGTTAAATGGGTTCAGGTGTGCAAGTCTGTCCAGATCTGTCTGGATCTTGAACCCATCTTCTGGAGTGATGTCTATTCTTACCAGCTTGGTGTTGTCTGCAAATTTGATGAGTTTCTATTCCTTCATCTAAATCATTGATGAAGATGTTGAAGAGTACTGGGCCTTCCCTCCATGTAGATGCAGTTCCATTGAGGGCTACATATTGAGTATGGTTGGTCAGCCAGTTACTAATCCATAGGGTGATGATAGCAATAGCACTTCAACTCATATACTGCTTCAAGATGGTCAATATAATTCTTTATTGGCCAAGTGTGATTGGACACACAAGAAATTTGTCTTTGGTGCACATGCTCTCTGTGTACATAAAAAGACAAGATACATTCATCAAGAATCCCAAGGTACAATACTTAATGATAGTCATAGGGTACAAATAAGCAATCAGGGAACAATATCCATATAAATCGTTAGGATACAAGCAACAAAGTTACAGTCCTGCAGTCGTAAGTGGGAGGAGATGGGTGATAGGAATGATGAGAAGATTAATAGTAATAGTAATGCAGCCTTAGTCAATAGTTTGACCATGGTGAGGGAATTATTTGTTTAGCAGAGTGATGGCGTTGGGGAAAAAACTCTTCTTGTGTCTAGTTGTCTTGGTGTGCAGTGTTCTATAGTGTTGTTTTGAGGGTAGGAATTGAAACAATTTATGTCCAGGATGTGAGGGGTCTGTAAATATTTTCAATGTTGGGGCCCTGACATTTTTATTTAAAACTTCTAATGTTAAAACAAAAAGTAATGGTGATAATGGCAGCCTTGTATCGTTCCTTTCTTTATTTCAATAGGCTCTGTCAAATCTCCATTTATCATTATCTTTGCTGTTTGTTTATAATATATAGTTTGTATGGCTTGAATAAATTTCTCGCCAAAACCCATCTGTTCCAGTTGAAAAAACATAAAACGCCAATTCACATTGTCAAATGCCTTCTGAGCATCCAAAAACATCCATGCCAATTGTTTTTCAGGGTGTGCCTCATAATATTCCAAAGTATCTAAAATTATCCTCATATTACCTTTAATTTGTCTCTTTGGCAGAAACCCATTTTGATCAGAGTGGATGAAACTGCTTAAGTATTTTTTAAGTCATTCTGCCAATATTGAGGCAAACAACTTACAGTCTGAGTTTAATAGGGAAATTGGTCTGTAGTTCTTGATTTGTAGTAAATCGGCCTCCTCCTTTGGTAAAAGTGTAATATTTGCTTCAGACCATGATTTAGGTATTCTCCTCTCTAACCTCACCTCATTCATTACTTCTAATAATGGAAGAGACAACGATTCCTGCAGGGTCTTATAGAATTCCGCTGGTAGCCCATCTGGGGCCCGGGACCTTCCCATTCTTTTGTTTTTTAAGTGCTTCGGTTAGCTCCATCATAGTTATTTTGCCTTCTAACATTATTGCAGTTTCTTTGGGTATCTGTGGCATGTTGGCTTCCTGTAAATATTGTTTCACTCCTGCCTCTTCTATATTCTCTTGGTCATATAGTTTACCGTAGTAATCTTGTATAATTTTTTTCTTCTCTTCATTCCCACAACAAGTTTGCCCTTGTTCACCCATTAACTGCAGTATCTTCTTTGAGTCTCTCTCTTTTCTCAATTTGTATGCCAACCATCTGCCTGGTTTATTAGCATTTTCAAAATAATTCTGCTTAGCACCATAAATTTGTTGGGCTAATTCCTCCTTCTCCATTAACTCAATTTTGTGTTTAATCACATCCATTCTTACTTTAATATCCTTCTTTTTTGGAGAATTCTGGAGTTCTTTCTCAAGACCCTTATATTCATTGTCAAGTTCTTTAAGTGTTTGTCTGTTCCTTATATTTCTCTTCCTTATATAGTCAAGTACCAGGCCTCTAGTATTAGCCTTCATTGTGTCCCAGAGGTTCTGCATTGATGTCTCCTCTTTCCTATTTTCTTTAAAGAAAAAGGCCAATTCCTTTTGAATTTTCTGTACAAGATCTTTCTCTTTTAATCTAGCGTTGTTTAATGTCCACCTAGATCTTTTTCTTTGTCCTCTCCATTTAATTGTCATTGGATTGTGATCTGCCCAAGTACTTGTTTCAATCTCAATTTCCTGTATATTGTAGGCCGGTTCAGTCACTGCCCAAATCATATCGATTCTGGAATAAGATAAATGTCTGTTTGAGCAAAAAGTATATTGTTTTTTAGTAGGGTTTCTCTCTCTCCAAACATCTTTTAAACCCGTTTCTTCTATCATTTTAAAAAAGGATTTAGGGAGTATCTTTCTATTTAACTTTTTGGTTTTTTGTGAGTTCTAGTCCATGTTCTTATCTACAATTCCATTGAAGTCTCCCATCATGCAAATATTTGAGTAATCCAAATCTATTATTTTCCTGTGTAGAAGTTTAAAATAAAAATGTCAGAGAAGGAAAAGAAATAAAAGGAGTGAAAATTAAAAAGGAAGAATACAAGCTACAAGCATTCGCAGATGACTTGGTCTTTATCCTAGAGGATGCATTAGAAACAGCACCTAAATTGATAGAAAGAATAGAAGAATATGGGAAAGTAGCAGGATTGAAAATAAATAAATACAAAACAAAGATCTTGACAAAGAATATACCAACAAGACAAAAGGAAGAGTTGGCGGAAACTTTGGAGATGCAAGTTACGAATAAGGTTAAATATTTGAGGATATATTTAACAGCAAGATGCAGTGCTCTCAAAGATAACAATTACTATAAATTTAACAGATTGCGATGGACTTGAAGAAATGGGAAAATTTACAATTATCAATGATAGGGAGAATATCTACAATTAAAATGAACATTCTACCTAGAATCTTTTATCTGTTCCAAACGATTCTAATTAGACTAGGGAAGGAATTTTTCGATGACTTAAATAAAATAGTATTGAAGTACATATGGCAGGGGGAAAAAGCAAGAATAAAATTAAAATTGTTACAAGATGCAAGAACAAGAGGAGGATTGGGCCTGCCCAATTGGGAACTATACTATCAGGCTGCAAGTTTGATGTGGGTTAAAGAATGGATAACACTAAGGAATACCAGATTATTGACTCTTGAAGGACATGATCTATTGCTGGGATGGCATGCCCTTTTATGATACAAGGGAAATAAAACACAGGGGTATTTTAGAAGACATTACCTACCGGAGGCCTTGTTATTAAATTGGAAGAAGGTTAAAAGACAATATTATATTTATTTATTTATTTATTATTCATATTTATAGACCGCCCCCTCTCCCGAAAGGGACTCGGGGCGGTGTACAGTCACTAAAATACGTTATAAAATACATACAAAACAGTTAAATAATTAAATACGTAGGTGGTGGAGGTTGCAAGACTGTACATAGAATAATAAATATTAAATATAGTATATAGTGTATTAAAAACTTTTTAAAACCCCAAACCCAATTAAAATGAATAAATCCCCGGGAGGTAGAACTAAGAAAGTGCCAGGCCAGCTGATTGAAATAGGTGAGTCTTTAACTTTTGCCGGAAGGAACGGAGGTCGGTGGTAGTTCGAATGTCAGGGGGGAGGTCATTCCAGAGGGTTGGGCCCATCACAGAGAAGGATCTACTCCTAGGTGTCGCCCGCTGGCATTGACTAGCAGACGGCACCAGGAGGAGCCCCTCTCTGTGTGAGCGGATAGGTCGCAGGGACGTGTGTGGTAGGATGCGATCCTGCAGGTAACTAGGTCCACTGCCATGGAGCGCTTTAAAGATGGTGATCAATACCTTGAAACGCACCCGAAAGGCCACAGGTAGCCAGTGCAGCTCGCGCAGGAGAGGTGTTACGTGGGAGTAACGTGTACTTCCCATAATAACCCGCGCGGCTGCGTTCTGAACTAGCTGCAGTCTCCGGACGCGTCCCAAGGGAAGCCCCATGTAGAGAGCATTGCAGTAGTCCAGGCGAGACGTCACCAGCGCATGAGTGACCGTGCGCAGGGCACTCCGGTCCAGTAGGGGGAATAAAAATTCCAGTCTGGCTATCAACGATTGAAGCTTTTTCATATAGAATAATATACAAAATGGAACAAACAGTTAGATATGGTGAAATATTGAATGCAGAGGGTGAACTTAAATCTATGCAAGAATTGGAAAAGGAAGGTATAAAGATGAATTGGTTTTCATATATGCAAATACAAGCTAGATATGACAAGGATTGTAAAGAGGAAGGTTTTTATGATAAAATGAAGGAGTTGGATGGGTACTGATGAAAAGGTAATTCAAAAACTCTTTGGGCACTTCCTAGAGGTTAAGTTAGGAGAAGAACAGGTTAAAGGATCTATGATAGCCTGGGGGAAAATTTTTGGGCATGGGATTGAACTAGAGAAGTGGCAGAAGCTGTGGTCTCAAAACTACAAAATGACAATGTCAACAACATATAAAGAAAATTTGTATAAGATGTTTTACAGGTGGCATTTACCCCCCCCCCCAAACGAGAATTGTAATCTGAGTCATCATTTTAATGACCTCAGAAGGATGAAAGGCTGAGCCAACCTTGAGCAGGTGAGTATTGAACTCCTGGCAGTGAGCTGAATTAGCCTACAATCAGTGACGTGCAGTCAGGTGAGGCAGGTGAGGCACAGCCTCACCACTCTCATCATGAAAAAAAAAAGTAAAAGGAAAAAGCTGAGCTAGTTGCTGCCTCACCGTGGATGACTCTGCTTAACCTCACTGGTGCTCTCCCTCCCCAAGTGTAGTGACTTCCTCCCCAGGCCCCCATTCATTTCTCTCTCTCACACACACAGCTGGATAAAACTATATAAAAATCTAGCCCAGCTTCACTGATTACAAGTTTGAAAAGGCAACGTGGCTCCACCTGCAATCAACTCTGCTTAACCTCACTGGTGCTCTCCCTCCCCAAGTGTAGTGACTTCCTCCCCAGGCCCCCATTCATTTCTCTCTCACACACACACAGCTGGATAAAACTATATAAAAATCTAGCCCAGCTTCACTGATTACAAGTTTGAAAAGGCAACGTGGCTCCACCTGCAATCAAACTACACTTGGGGAGGGAGAGCACAAGTGAGCACTGAGGAGACCACAGGAGGAGGCAGGAAGCCAGGCAAAGAGCCATGCTGTAGTACACACACTTCCCCCCCAGCCTCTTTCTTTTGGAAGGCTCGGCTCCCCTCCAGCTTCTCTGCCTCTCCTCTCACCCCAGCCTGCCAGCAGGAGGTGGTGGGTGGGCTTTATTGTGTTCCAGGCATTTCCCACCCAGACAGCAGGCTGCATTTGCAATGGTGGAGGTGTTTGGGAAAGGCAGCAGGGGAATGGGGGGGGGGGATGGCAGAGGAGCTGCTTTCAAGCCACTGGAAAAGATATCCAATCCAACTTTTGTGTGTGGGGGGGGGGGGGTTGTTTGAGAGTGAGTGAGAGAGGGAAGGGGTAGGAGAGATAGTCCAATCCAACTTCTGTGTGTGTGTGTGTGTGTGTGTGTGTGTGTGTGTGTTTGAGAGAGGGGGAGGAAGGGAGAGAGGGAGGAAGGAGGGGAAGGAGAAGAAAAAGAAAAAGAAAGAAGGAGCAAAGGAGAAAAACAAATGCTGTCACTTTAAATTGGAACTGAGCATGCCTGGTTGTGGAATTCTGGGAGTTGAAGTCCACAAGTCTAAAAATATTTGAAACCCAGCACTGTGTCAGTGCCTCACCAGTCATAAACCTCACCGCACGTCACTGCCTACAATACTGCATTCTAACCACTGCACCACCACGGTTTCTAACTTACCAAGAAGTAAATTGTGTTCTATTTTATCTAATGCCTTACTGAAGTCCAAGTATACTATGTGTACAGTATTTCCCTAGTCCACTATTTAGCCACTTTGTCAAAGATGCAATAAGATTTGTCTGGCATGATCTGTTTTTGTCAAACTCATGTTGGCTTCTGATTATAATTTTGTTTGCCTCTAGGTGGTCGCAGATTCATTGTTTGATTGTACTTTCCAGGGTCTTTCCAGGTATTGATGTCAGGCTAATTGGTTTGTAGTTTTCTGGATCCACCCCCCGCCCCTTTTTTTTTTGAAGAGAATCATATCTTCTGGTGTAAGTAATTTCTAATTTTTAAGGGATGTGAATTATTTTTATTCGTTTGTTTAGATTAAAAAACAAACCTTTAATCTTTATCTTTAGATTTTAAAGATAAAGAGAAAATAATTTATATCAATATAATTTCTAAAATAAGAAGATTGCTTGAATTGTACAATTAAAGCTTAGTATGACATTGATGGACAATTGTAAAATACATTAAATTATTTTATATTACTTAAAAATGCCTCTTGATGTGAGTGAAGGAGGAGAGCACAGAAGATGGCTTGAAGCTCAACATTAAAAAAACTAAGATCATGGCATCTGGCCCTCTCAATTCCTGGCAAATAGATGGGGAAGAAATGGAGGTAGTGACAGATTTTATTTTCCTGGGCTCCAAGATCACCGCAGATGGGGACATCAGCCAAGAAATTAAAGGACTCTTGCTCCTAGGGAGGAAAGCTATGGCAAATCTAGACAGCATCCTAAAAAGCAGAGACATCACCTGGCCAACAAAAGTGCATATAGTCAAGGCAATGGTTTTCTCAGTTGCAATGGATGGCTGTGAAAGTTGGACCATAAGGAAGGCTGAGCGCCTAAGAATGGAGGCCTTCAAAATATGGTGCTGGAGAAGACTCCACCGAGTCCCTTGGACTGCAAGGTGATCCAACCGGTCAGTCCTAGAGATCAACCTTGACTGCTCTTTAGAAGGCCAGATCCTGAAAAGGAAACTCAAATGCTTTAGCCACCTAATGAGAAGGTCCTTCCTCACTGGAGAAGAGCCTAATGCTAGGAAAGATGGAGGGCAAAAGAAGAAGGGGACGACAGAGAATGAGGTGGCTGGATAGAGTCACGGAAGCAGTTGGCGTGAGCTTAAATGGACTCAAGTGGATGGTAGAGGACAGGAAGGCCTGGAGGAACATTGTCCATGGGGTCACGATGGATTGGAAAGGACTTCACAATTAACAACAGACATTATTTAAAAAGATTTTCTTTTTGAGCATAATGCTTAGTGCTAAAGTCTCCAATGTACGGTTGTTTCTACATATGCCAAATAGTAGGAGGCTGAGGAATGCTTCTGGCCTGCTTTTAAAACAAAAAGTTTCTTAACAAGCCAGAAACGGGAAAGGATGCTGAAGTTTTCTTCAGACCACCCTTGAATTCCTCTTCAGCTGACCTCCTCCCTTGCAGCCTGGAAGATTCACGGCCGTGTGGTGGAGGCCAAGAAGCCAGAAGCAGAAAAGCTAAACTTGGCTAAGCTTGGGCTTCATTCTTCAGCTGGACCGTTGGCACACGGCCCAAGTGTCAGACTTCAAGCTTCAGTGTTTGCACTTGTTTTAATAAAAGTGGAAATTAAAGCAAAAACCCCTGGAAGCAAATTGCCAATCATGTCTACTCTTAAAATGGCCTAAAATTATGCTGATCAAATGTGACCATTTTGCCATCAAATTCTGATGGCATCATTTGGAGGTTTTTAAGTGTGGACAAAGGAGGATTTTGCTCTGCAGAAGCCTCCTGCTCCAAGGCTCACCTTATCTCACGGTTCCAAATAGCATCCAAAAGTAAATCAGAGTCCAAGGCTCAAAGTTCCAATGTATTAAGAGAGCCATGTTGGCACATCTGGGAAAACCCGAATCTGTTTAGACTACTGCAAGGTTTTCCATGGGGAGTCCGGTGGTTCAAAACGGTGGTTCAGTTGTACCACTCTCATCCTTCAGTCCCTGAGCTATTGACCAATTGGCTGATGAGTCCAAACAAGGTCTCCTTTCCACGGCTGAGTATCATCTCTCTCAACCAGAATGACTCTGCTGTATATGTGCATCTTGAAAAGAGTAGCATGACCTCACTCTGTTTGGGGTGGATTTGTTGTGGAGGAAGCCTCCTCTGCAGTGGCCTCCAAATTATAGACTACTATTGGAAGAAATGTCCTTCTGGGTTTAGTTCCAAGTGGGGAAAAAGACACTGGAAACATGGAGGCTGCTTGGAAAGATGGTTTACTGGTGGGCAGGATCACATGGCTTGAGGTCCTGAACAGAAAAGGGGGATCATCAAATGCTTCCAGATGTTGGGTGAAGAAGAAGAAGAAGAAGAAGAAGAAGAAGAAGAAGAAGAAGAAGAAGAAGAAGAAGAAGAAGAAGAAGAAGAAGAAGAAGAAGAAGAAGAAGAAGAAGAAGAAGAAGAAGAAGAAGAAAAAGAAGAAGAAGAAGAAGAGGAGGAGGAGGAGGAGGAGGAGGAGGAGGAGGAGGAGGAGGAGGAAGAAGGTGCTTGCTGGTTTTTTTAATACTCTGTTCGGCCCCATCTCTCTGTTTCCTATTTCTGTGTAAGAAATGTATTCTGATTGGTTGTCAGACTCCCATGGGGCCATGCAGGAGCAACTCTCTAGGCTGTGTTTTGAGTCCAGGCTTGGTTGAGTTCTCAGGTGCCATGTGATGAGTTGGGTAAAGGGCTAATATTATCATGCCTTAATCCCATCACTCTGGAACTGAAGGGGAGGGGTCTTTGTTATGTAGAACAGACTGGCCCAGACTTTTTTTAATGGCCCATTGACAAAGGTGGGGGCTATTAAAAGTGAGTCTGTTTCCTGCCTAAAAACACGTTTCTCCATTTCTGATCCAGGGAAATATAATATTCTGCCTTTTCAATATTTCCCAGGATATTTCATTTCTCTAGGAGAAGGATGGGTGCTAACTTCCTGCAGGGCATTGTCACTCAGCTTGCCTTTCACAAGTTATGGAGACCGAGTGGTATTTGTTGTGGACTTGGGTTGTTTTTATAATCACATAGTATCCCAAAGGTGCTTTTCAAGAGGCAACTGGATTTTCTGGTTTTTCTTTGAAGACGTTTCGCTTCTCACCTCAAAGCTGAAGAAGCTTCTTGGATGAGAAGCGAAACATCTTCAAAGAAAAACCAGGAAGTCCAGTTTTGAAAAAGCACCTTTGGGTCAACCCTGACCTGGATGACTGAGAATCTCCATGTGCAATTGCATAGTATGTTTTATGATGGTTTGTTGTTTTATTATTATGTTGTAGATGTAGGCCCTCATGTCCTTTGGAGCAGGATGTAAAAATACAGACATATAGAAAAATATTTTCTATATTTTATGCATTCAACAACTGGCAAAGGAAATGGCTGCCAACATACAGTAGTTGAAGGAAAACTCTGAAAGTATTAAATGAATTCTCGCTATTGACTAATGTGGGAACACTGTCTGAACTTGAAAGAAAAGAGAAAGAACATGGGAATCAAACTGACCTTGATGCATTTATTTGGCTCCTGTCCATCACAGTCTGTGCCAAAAGACATCAAAGTACCATCTGGTGGCAGTTCAACTCCTCGTCTTTGGCAAATCAAATCACATCTACATTTCTGGAACATTACATGTTCACACTTGCAAAGCTAACGGTAATTAGAAAAAACCCGTAAGAAAGGAAGGAAGCGAGAACGCATTCAAGAATCGCTTCAAAGAGCCCCCATCCCTGAAGAAATCAAATCTTGCTTATTTCTGAAGGTGAAGCCAGATATGGGTGCAATTCTCCTCCAAGAGGTTGCATTGATCCATTCCCAAAAAGAAGGTCAGCCACTGAAAAACAAACCTACTGCTGGGTCTTGAAATGAAGAGAAAAGGCAGAAAAGCCCAAGGGAAACCAGTTGAGGCAGAGGAAGCACAAAAGGACAAACACGACGGTGAGATCCTGACAATCTCAATGATAGGATCCTGAAAAGAATTTCAGGGTAGCCTTTCTCCACATTGTAAGCCTCTTTAGGATCATAGGGACCCTGGAAGTCTTCTTGTTTAACCTCCTGCTCAAGGCAGAAGGCTTATACCAGTGATGGTGAACCTTTTAGGCATGCGTGCATGCCCAAACTGAAAGGTCGGCATGCGAATGTGCAGGTCGCATGCAGACGGGAATGCGCAGACATGCGCAAATGCGCAGCAGAGCCCCAAAGACCAGCTGGCTGCCGGGAGACTGGGCATCCCAACACTGACAGCACAGCAAGAGGTGAGATCTTTTTCTTTCATGGGTTTCTGTTTTGTCCTTTGCAGGGAAACAGAAGCTCCTGGAAGAAACGCCAGGGAGATCTGACCTGGAGTGACAGTGCACAGGCCAGCTGAGAAGTATCTGTATGCCACCTCTGGCACATGGTCTTATGCCACCCCAGTAAAATGGTTGCCCAGTCTATTCTTGAAAACCTTCAGTGATGGAGTACCTACAATTTCTGGAGGCAAGCCTTGCCACTGATTGTTCTCTCTGTCAGAAAATTTCTCCTAGGTTGGATCTGTCTTTGACAAGCTTCAACCCATGACTTCTTGTCTTGCCCTCTGGTGCTCTAGAGAGTACATCAATCCCCTCTTCTCTGTGACAGCTATCAAGTACCGGAAGACAGCTATTATAGGTCAAAGTGGTTTACACCAACCTTCTTGGCTCTACCTCTCCTTTCTGTCCCTGTTGGCCTCGACTACATCCAAGCCCCATTTCCCCCCACTTCCTTTGCTCTCCTGACTTGCTTTGGGATCTCATCCGTCCACTTGCCTCTCGACCCTCCCTCCCTCCTGACCTGCTGCTGCTCACACTTTCTTCACAGATGTGTTTCACACTTCACCCTCCTTCATCCTCGTGCAGGACCAGCCCACTTCTAAGAGCTTCTTCTGAAGAGTCAGAGTCTTATAAAGTGTGGAGTAGATGGTATAAATGGCTGGACGATAGACGCAAGGTACTGCATAAGAATTAAGTATTATATACAACAAATACAATAACACGGTGTATAATATGTAAATATTACTATATTCTAAGCAACTATATAATATAGAGTATATTAGGGAATATAAAAATAGAGCCTATGTAAATGTGAATGAGATTAATGATACTGATATGGAATCGCTGTAATGAGTGGAAATTTGTATTTCGTTTTTTAACGTTTAAGTAAGTTCAATAAAAATTATTTTAAAAAAGACCAAAGAACTTCTTCTGTGCTGATCTTTTACCCTTCAGTGTTCAACACACAGGGTGCTACTATTTCAACCTCCCCCCCAAAAAAAATCTACAGATGCCAAGAGAATCAATTTGTTACCCTCCGCTTCTATATTTTAAAGCAAGATGTGACCCAACCAGACAGTGGTGGAGAGGACTAGTTCCCCACTTTGAACCCCCCCCCCTGTTCAGTTAGAAAACATTGGGGTTTTTCCACAGCTTTTTAGGTTACCTGGATAAGGTATCCAAGAAACAACTGGGTGGTTCTCATTTGCATTTATGACTTTATCTTTTTGTAAATAGCAACCGTGCTACAAGGGCTGATTCTTTGTAATGTTCTTTTCACACTTAAACAAGGGAAATGTTTGGTGAAGAGTTCAGACTGCCATTTGGCCCAAGACTTCCGTATCTCTCAGCAGGGAGGCTGCCCTGCCATGAGGCTACCTTTGCCATTAGCCATAGCAATAGCACTGAAACTTCAATACAGTGGTGAAATTCAATTTTGGGGCATGGCTTGATGGGCGTGGCAGGGGAAGGATACTGCAAAATCTCCATTCCCACCGTACTCTGAGGCCAGCCAGAGGTGGTATTTGCTGGTTCTCTGAACTACTCAAAATTTCCTCTACCGGTTCTCCAGAACCTGCTGGATTTCACCCC
This sequence comes from Natrix helvetica, assembly GCF_964273705.1. Lineage (NCBI taxonomy): Eukaryota > Metazoa > Chordata > Lepidosauria > Squamata > Natricidae > Natrix > Natrix helvetica. Next base: position 3,705,417 of record NC_138562.1, on the reverse strand, counting down.
TGCTTCTATACCACTCTTTTTTTTTACAGAGTCAGCATATTATCCCCAGCAATCTGGCTCCTCATTTTATTGACCTCGGAAGGATGGAGGCTGAGTCAATCTTGAGCTGGTCAGGATCAAACTGCTGGCAGTCGGCAGAATTAGCCTGCAATTCTACATTCTAAGCACTGCACCACCACAGCTCTTAGGGTCCCTATGGCCAAGATCCCCAGTTCCCTTTTATGGGAGCCCTTAGTAATCTTGTCTGATATATTCTTAGTAACTTCATGCCAATTTATCAGCTTTAATGACATTAGTTCCAAAGATACACTGCAGGTCAATTTGGCAATCTTTCCAGTGCCATTCTGCACCAAAAGCTTTGTTTGCTGAATAGTATGACTAGGTAAAGGTAAAGGTTCCCCTCGTACATATGGGCTAGCCCTTCCTGACTCTAGGGGGCGGTGCTCATCTCTGTTTCAAAGCCGAAAAGCCAGCGCTGTCCGAAGACGTCTTCATGGTCATGTGGCCGGCATGACTAAATGAGCTAAGACACCAAAATCTTGGATGGAGGCACTTAATAGCATTAATTTCCCAAAGACAACACTGAAAAAAATGAAGATGTCTCCGTGGTCATGTAGCCGGCATGACTAAACACTGAAGGTGCCCGGGACTTCCCACGAAAGGTGGTCCCTATTTTTCCACTTGCATTTTTTCATGCTTTAGAACTACTAGGTTGGCAGAAGCTGGGACAACTAACGGGAGCTCATTCCGTTCCGCAGCGCTAGGGATTCAAACCGCCGAATTGCTCACCATTCTGATCAACAAGTTCAGCATTTTAGCCACTGAGCCACCACATCCCTACAGTATGGCTACGTGTATAGCTATATGGACCAGAAGGATGAGGCACAAGGGTTGGTAAATGACAAAACACTATCAATAACTTGTGGCACAAGCTCCAACCCATGTTTACATGTGTTCTGATATCACAGAGACCTGTGTAAGAAACAGAGTTTGCCTAGCATTGCAGGGTTGTGATGAAAGCATCAAGTTTTATTACACTATTATAACTTATCGGTCTTTGAATAAGACGTGGTGGTAGAGAAAGGATGTCACTGAATACAGACACTAAACTATCTATGCTTAGTTTCTTTCTTTCTTTTTATTAAAAGAGTTTTGTACAAACAATTTTTCCCCCTTTTCACCCCCCCCCCGCCATACAATATAAATCTCATACAAATGCTATACCCCCCAACCCCCCCACAAAAATTTCACTTTCAAATATTATACCAAATACTTTGCCCCCTCCTCTCCCCCCATCTTAAAATAGATTACTCGTAACCCCTCTCCTCCCAACAAACACAATATAAATTTCTCTTAGATTAATAATAACACATTGATCCCATTTTCTAGGCTAATTTAACATCTATAACTCTTAGTATAAATTTCTCCTAGCATAACAATGTTTCATTAATCCCATCTTCTAATTTATTCTTACATATATATTACCCCACCCTCCACCCTAACCCTCCCCCACCTCCCACACAAACCCACCCCCCTGACTTCCGCTGTATACCACTCTAACAATTCCAAACATCCCATATACTATTTACTCTGATCATCTATCGGTCTAAACATTCTTACCTAAAGGCTACATAATAAGTCCTAGTCTGGTATTTATTCTGTATATAATCAATCCATTTTGCCCATCCCTGTGTGTAATCCTCCTGTTTCTGAGCTTTTAAGAAAGCTGAAATTTTTGCCATTTCAGCGAACCCCGCCACCTTCTGAATCCATTGGTCAATTGTCGGTAAAAAATCTTTTTTCCAATGTTGCGCAATCAACAACCTAGCTGCTGTGACCATATACAAGGCCAATTTTGTTTCCCCTTTGGTAAAATCCTTATCTATACCCAATAAAAACATTTGCGGAGTGAATTGTATTCTTTTCTTAAATACATTCTGCATAACCCACCATATTTTTATCCAAAAAGCTTTCACCTTGTTACAAGTCCACCATACATGAAAAAAGGTAGCATCTAGACACCCGCATCTCCAACATTTTGGTTGAACATTTGGGTACATGCATGATAATTTTTTAGGATCTAAATACCATCTGTAAAACATTTTATAAAAATTCTCCCTTAAATTCTGTGACTGTGTAAATTTAACATTCTGAACCCATATTTTTTCCCACGTTTCCAACATAACCACTTCACCAAAATTATGCTTAGTTTCTCAGAGACATTTGGCCTGGCGTTATTTGAGGGTGGGGGATTTAACTCCCCTGGCAAATACCACCTCTGGCTGGCCCCGCCCCCATCTATTCTCTGCCTCCTGAGTCCCAGCTGATTGGGAGGGAATGGGGATTTTGCAGTATCCTTCCCCAGCCACACCCAAGCCATGCCACACCCACCAAGCCACACCCACAGAACTGGTAGTAAAAAAATATGAATTTCACCACTGGTCTAAGTGCTATTGCTAAAAGCTCACCCCATAGTCATCACCACTACTGCCCTGCACATTGCCCATCTCTCATCTGTGCCTGCCCTTCAAGGCCTCCTCTGGAGCAAAGAAACTCCACAAAGCAGGCCAAGGCGTTTAGCATTTGTCTTTTGAGCAGAGGCCGCTTTTTCCTGTTATCCCCATGAAATGCCTGCCAGCTCACGGATGTTTTTCTACCGATAGTCTAAATAAATTTGCTAATATCTCAGTATTCGCTTTTCCTGCCCGATCTCCCCCCCACCGCCTTGTGCATGTTTGTGTCTGGTGCCTTTGATGGGGGAGGGGGTTTCCAAGGTGACATTTTGTTTTCCTCTTAAAGAGAACCATTCCTGGCCCAATTTACTTCTATGGATGTTGTTCACTTCTGATCTTCACAGGGCTGGAAGCATCCTGAAGCGTCGTTTCTCTGGAGGGAATGATCCCACCCTGGCCCAGATAGAATGCATGCATGCCTCCCCTTCATTCTCCCCACCCAGCACATCTGATTCTTCAAAGTTAAGAGATGGGGGGGGGGGGCATGTCCTTCTCCTTTCTCCTTTCTAGCCTCCATTGTGTGCTCCTTTGGCCAAATCTCTGCTAGGATCAAACATTAACCCTCCCCCCCTGGGGCTGACCCAGGGTTTCTGTTCCAATCTAAAGGGGAGACACTGGACAACACAAGAAAGAGGCAGAAAGCTGGCCTGCCTATATCTTGTGAGCTCAGAGAGCCCAGCTGGTAGCCAACACAGGCAGAAAACTGGTCTAGGAGATGGCAAATCTGAACCAGAAAGAAACCAAATCCCCCCTGGCTTTGCATGCCCTCCCCCCTCCCCCTATTCCTTCCATGCAGAGCCTGTCCATCTTCAGCAGTCATGGTGAACCTTTTTCGTCTCAGGTGCCAAAAGCACGAGTGTACGTGCCGGCTTTCTAGGAGCCTGAGGAGGGCGAAAACGGCCTCTCCCGTCCCCCCCAGAGGCCCTCCGGAGGCCAGAAATGGCCCATTTTACGACTTCCAGTTTGTGAGTTGGGTCATTTTTCGCCCTCCTCAGGTTCAGGGAAGCCTCCTGAAGCCTCTGGAGGGCGAAAAACAACCCAACACACAAACCGGAAGTTCGGGGATGGACTTCCGGTTTGTGTGTTGGACCATTTTTCTCCCTCCTCAGGCTTCAGGAGACTTCCCTGAAGCCTCCAGAGGGAGAAAAATGATCCAATGTGCAAACTGGAAGTCCCTTCCCAAGTTTCCAGTTCCGGTATAGTGTTCCAAGGGCCCACCCGCCCGCCCTCCTTACCTGTATTTGAGCTGATTGTGGCTTATGTGCATGGAGCGTATGGCACCTGCGAGACGTTCCGCCGAGCAGCTGAAGCATTGTGGAGCGTTGCGGGTGATAAGTACGCATGTGTGCGCTGAGTATATGGTGCATGCGTGCATGTGGTGGATGCCCGGTTCCATTGCACCGTACCGGTTGCAACGGGATCCGGAACCCACCACTGGTCAACACCCCCAGGATTTGTTTTCAGTGCCATGACATGGAAGGCCCAGCAGCCAAACTGTTCCAAAGGCAGATGTGAGATGCCCATTTCCTAGTTAGGGTGCCTATTGATTGTTGTTTATAATTTCTTAGCCACAATGGCTTTTAGGTTTTAGGTTTCCATCATTTTAATGGCTGCTCAGAGACATAGAGTAATTTTGAGGTTTGAATCTATAAAATAAACACATTCTAAGGCTACTCGTCAATGGAAACCCAAGCAATAGAACACAATCATACCAGAGGTTTTAAAAGAGCTGATTTTAACAAACTCAGAGAGTGGGGGGGGGCTTGGGAAAGATTCCTGGAATGAAAATCTTAAAGAGGAAAACATCTGAAGAAGCTTGGGAAATTCTGAAAAATATGATCAAAAAAAGCCCAGTCCAACACAATACCACTGAAAAAGAAAAACAAGGAATCCAAGAAGAAACCAGCATGGTTACACAAAGATCTCCCTGATAATCTGAAAGACAAAAAAAGATAAGTACAAAAAATGGAAAGAGGGACACATAACAAGAAAAAAGTCAAGGAAGCAGTCAGTTCACTAAAGAGAGAAGATGGCAAGGAAGTAACAAACAGCAGAGAGAAAGCAGAGCTGCTTAACTCATTCTTTGCATCAGTCTTCATGCAAAAGGAAACTATAGCCCAACCTACCAAAAACATAACTGTAAAAAACAGACTAGAAATAAAAAATTAAAATAAGCAAGAAAATCTGACCTTGATGAATATAAATCACCGGGACCTGACAGATTACATCCCAGAGTTCTGAAGGAGCTGGCAGATGTCATCTCAGAACCATTGTACCCCATCTTTCAAAAATCTTACCAGAGGCCTGGAAAAGAGCTGATGTGGTTCCCATCTTCAAAAGAGAGACAGAAAAAAAAGAAAAACCCAGAGTGAAGAAACTACAGACCAATCCGCCTAACATCAATACTTGAGAAGATACTGGAAAAGATAATAAAAAACAGATCTGTGAACAAATTAGAATAGAATAGAATAGAATAGAATGGGATGGGACGGAACAGAATAGAATAACAGAGTTGGAAGGGATCTTAGAGATCTTGTAGTCCAACCCCCTGCTTAGACAGGAAGCCCTACACCACTTCAGACAAATGGTTATGCAATCTCAGGACCACAAGTGGTTGAGGCAGAAGTGAGAAGTGGGCAGGATCATATGGGTGGAAGGAGATCCTCCATCCTGCACCTTCACCTCACAGCAATACCCAGTGAAGGGGTGGCTGACCCCTGCAGATCTTGCCCATGCCACTTCCTGCAGGGGTGGCTGGAAAAGCAGAAGAAAACCACTCCCCCCTTGGCTATTCTGACTCTTCCATCCTTGCCAGTGGGACAGTGTTTTCACAAAAATGGATGTGCATAGGGTTTGGGAGCCCTGCAAAGTGCTCCTGGGGGCTGGGGACGGCAAAAATGAGCGAAAAATCAGCCATTTTTGCTCCTTTTAGCCCCCCAGCCCCCAGGAGCACTCTACAAGCCTTCCAAACCCTATGCATGCCCTTTTTTTTTTTTGCAAAAAATGGGCCTGTTTTTTGCTCATTTTTACACCTCCCCAGCCCCCAGGAGCATTTTGCAGGACTCTCAAACTGTCTGCATGCCTTGTTTTTCACAAAAAAAAAAATGAGGCATGTAGAGGGTTTGGGAGGCCTGCAGAATGCAAAAACCTTTTTTTAAAAATTTACCTCTTCAAAATATTTGTGCGTCTTATACTCTGGTGCGTCTTTTAGTCCGGAAAATACGGTATTTTCCAAAGCACCCGAAGGCCAGACAAGGAATAATGGATGGAAACTGACCAAGAGTTGGACTAGATGACCTGTAAGGTTCCTTCCAATTCTGTTAATCGGTTAAATCTGTTGTAAGGTGTCCAGAGTCAGGTTGGATTCCTTTGGAGGTTGCAGTTGGATGGGTGCCCTTGCTGGGCTCTGCTCCAAGAGCCCAGAGGAGGCTGAAGGAGGCACGGAGGCCATCCAGACGTCATTGGTGAGTCACTTGTCTGGCCAGCAGCCCCTCCTGCGCCATCAGCCGGCTTTGTCCTCCTCCGTGTGGACAGATTCGTCTCAATGCTCTGCCACAAAACCGTCGGCCTCTCCAGGGAGTTTCATCTTTCCGTAACTGGAGAACAGCGAGTGACGGGTGACGATGACGGCGTTCAATTACTTCCAGATGGGCTTCAGCACTTCCTCCTCAGAGCAGCCTTTCCTTGTCTGTCAATTGTATTGAGTTTCTTGGCAGGCCCAGCAGCCCAGCCAGCCTTTTCCGCAGTGGTAGACACGGGGAGGGGGAAGGTGGGCTTGTCCTGGGGGCACTTTGCACATGCTCAGAAGCAACTGCACTGAAATCTAGAGCGGAGCATTTTCAGCTTCATTTGGGGGCATCACAATAAAAGCCTCTCCCAAAATGGTACTTGGTGTCTAATCACTTATTATTGCAAGTATATTATTTTAAAAATAATATACTGTTGGAAGAAAAGTCCTTCTGGGTTCAGTTCCAAGTGGGGAAAAAGACACTGGAAACATGGAGGCTGCTTGGACAGATGGTTAATGGTGGACAGGATCACATGGTTTGAGATCCTGGGGAAAAGCGGGATCACATGCTTCCAGATGTTGGGCGAAGAAGAAAGGAGAGAGAAAAAAGGACTTGCTGAGAGTTCATGAGTTTTTAATACTCTCTGCTCAGCCCCACCTCTCGGTTTCCTTTTCCTGTGTAAGAAATGTATTCTGATTGGTTGTCAGACTCCCAGGGGCGGTGTGTGTGTGTGTGTGTCTTAGCTAACTTTGTAGGTTTTGTGTCTTTTGAGTCCCAAGCTTGGTTGAGCATTGCTTATTCCCAGGTGCCCTGTGGTGAGATGGGTAAAGGGCTAACACTATCATGCCTTAATCCCATCACCCTGGAGCTGAAGGAAGGAGATCTTTGTTATGTAGGATAGACTGGCTCAGGCATTTTAATGGCCGATTGACAAAGGTGGTATTAAGAGTGTTTCCTACCTAAAACATGTTTCTCCATTTCTGATCCAGGGAAATATAACATTCTACCTTTTCAGCTCTGCAGGCTGAGGAATTCTGGGAGTTGAAGTCCACAAGTCTTAAAGTGGCCAGGTTTGGGAACCCTGCACTAAAGGGAGGAATTCGAAGTGAGTTCAGTTCAAGGCACCTTCCTTCAAATACTTATGGAAAGAAGAAAACCTAAGATGGAGCCCAAATGCTCCTGGAAGTTGGGTAGAAAGCATTGAAGAGATAAGAGAACGATTGAGTCCTGTCCCTTGGGTGGCTCTGCAGCCTCCTTCTGATTGATTCAGTGGCTTGGAGTTGTTCTCTCTTACCAAACAGGCAAATTAGCTCTACTCTTCTCCTTTTGTTTTCAGAGAGGCTCTTTTCTCCCTGTTGTCTCTTGAAAAAGCACCTGTCAGCCTCTACTATTCCTCCTCTTGGAGTAAAGTATGGAGGAGATACCAAAGAGCTGCGGGGGGGGGGGGTGTTGGTTCAAGTTTGGAATTACATGCAAGAGTATGGTGAGGATTTCCCGTCAGAGGTTGCCAAAGTGAGAAGTGTTACTATGGCGTTGGAGGGCAAAGCAGCTGACTGGATGGTGGCCCTACATAACAATGATTCCCCCCTGCTGAGGGATTACAAGGTGTTTATGACGGCCCTGAGGAAACCCTTTGGTGACCCCCTTGCAAATCGGAAGGCAAGAACCATGATGAAAACTTTAACCCAGGGACGGACACATAGGAGTTTGTCTGTGCATATGCGGGGGAGGTCCCAGGAGGCTTTGATGGACAGCTACATGGATGGCCTGAACGACGATGCGTGACTGAGAATCTCCCTAGACATTTAGCTATGTACTTTGGGATGAGCTCCCTTTGAATGACATATGAGTATGAATAGCTTTCCAGAAAACTTTGCAGACTACAGAAACCATTGGCACTTCAGTTTGAGGTGCAGACAACACAGGCACATCCCCAACAGCCTGGGCCTGTGTTCCATAGTGAAGGAACACAGGGCAGGAAGCATTCTGCAAGAAGCGCAACTCCAACTTTTTAATGACTCAGGTAACAAGGATTACCTGATGCGGTGGCTTAGTGGCTAAGACACTGAGCTTGTCAATCAGAAAGATCGGTGGTTCGAATCCCTAGTGCCGCATAATGGAGTGAGCTCCCGTTACTTGTCCCAGGTTTGCCAACCTAGAAGATCGAAAGCACGTAAAAAAGGCAAGTAGAAAAATAGGAATCACCTTTGGTGGGAAGGCCTGCCTTTGGCGTTCAGTCATGCCGGCCACATGACCACGGAGACATCTTCAGACAGCGCTGGCTCTTCAGCTTTGAAATGCACTGCCCCCTAGAGTCGGGAACGACTAGTACACATGTGCGAGGGGAACCTTTACCTTTGACATAGATTAACCTCCAGGTGGCTTCAATGACTCTCTAAAAGGATGCAAATGATCAGCTGTCTGCAAGGAATATAAACCCTTCCATTCCCCACAATCCAGTCAGAGCTGAAGAAGCTTCTTGGAGGAGAAGTGAAATGTCTTCAGAGATAAACCAGAAAGTCCAGTTGCCTCTTGAAAAAGCACCTTTGGGAAAAGCAGGACCTGGAGGACTGAGAATCTCCATAGATATTCACCAAGTAGAATCATGAACTTTCATTCACTCACTTCTCTTCCATCACATTTGTGTTTTAGTTGCAATTTTCAAGTGTATTTTTCTCAATCAATAAAATATTTCTTTGGCTACATTATTTATTCAAGACAAAGATGCCTCGCAATATTTCAGAAATGTGACAAATGCAATACGTTTGGCTCCAACTTTCAGGACTTTGCCTGTGTTGAACCTAGTTTTCTAATCACAGATTTTCCCATTTGTGAAATGGCCTTATTTTGAAGGAGATGAAAGCCACAAGCATGGCAGAGACTGAAAGCGGACTCCTCTTCTCTCATTGAGGTCCTCAGGGGGGCGTTGAAATGTGTGGTGACAGTTACGCACTCTAGTCCAGTGCTCCAGATGTGCATTTCCTGAATAAACTCTAACCATTTATCTAAATTCATAACAGAAGCATGTGACATCAGTAGCAATATAAAATAAATGATTTTTAAAAACCCTAATATTTCAGCTACCCAAGGGCTTGATTGACCCTCTCTGAAAAGGGGGTTTGCCAAGGTCAACAACTGGCCAATTCTGGTGAATTCCCAAACCCGATTGATTGATTGATTGATTGATTGATTGAATTTATATTGCAACCTATTCACCCATGGTGACTCAAGGCAGCTTACAGAACATAAGATCACATTTAAAGCAATAAAAACTAACAAAAAGAATCAAATCAAATAATATAGTACAATAAAACAAAATCGCCCCCCACCTCCCATCCTCCGCCCTGGGGAGAGCAGATCACGTGAGCCATTGAATGGGCTCCATCTGCTCTGGGTCCCCCAGGCCCGCTGGCAGAGCAAAATCTTCTGGAAGAGTATTAGAGTGGGGGTCATTCTGATCTCAGGGGGGCAGGATGGATGTTCCAGAGAGAGGGAGCCACAACGGAGAAGGCCCTTTCTTCTGGGTCCCACCAAGTGTATCTCCCTCGGGGATGGGACCCGCAGCATTTCCAGCTCTGATGGGTCAGGTAAATGTGACCAGCAAGAGACGGTCCCTCAGATCACCTGGTCCCAAGCCATTTATTCCAATGAAAGGGCTCTGGCCAGACAGGCCCTCCATCAATCAGCCTGGAAGACTTTTCTACAGAGTCTTATGTCTATGGACAGCTCTACGACACTGAAAAATGGATGGAAAGCATGATGCAAGTTTGAGGGAACAGCCAGACCTGTCACCATATCAGATACACAGAAAGCAGTGTCCCAGCAGCTTCCGGAACATGCACAGAAGTGGTATTCAGCACGTTCTGACCAGTTCTGGAGAACAGGTAGCGGACATTTTGAGTAATTCGGAGAACCAGAAATACCACCTCTGACTGGCCCCACCCCCAGTTTCTCTGCCTCCTGAGTCCCAGCTGATTGGGAGGGAATGGGGATTTTGCAGTATCCTTCCCCTGGAGTATGGAGGAAATGGGGATTTTACAGTATCCTTCCCCTTGAGTGGGGAGGGAATGTGGATTTTACAGTATCCTTCCCCTTGAGTGGGGAGGGAATGTGGATTTTACAGTATCCTTCCCTGGAGTATGGAGGAAATGGGGATTTTACAGTATCCTTCCCCTTGAGTGGGGAGGGAATGTGGATTTTGCAGTATCCTTCCCCTGGAGTGGGGAGGAAATGGGGACTTTGCAGTATCCTTCCCCAGGAGTGGGAGTGGAATGGGGACTTTGCAGTATCCTTCCCCAGAAATGGGAGTGGAATGGGGACTTTGCAGTATCCTTCCCCTGCCATGCCCACCAAGCCACGCCCAAAGAACCAGTAGTAAAAAACATTGAATCCCAGCACTGGTGTTGAATATAGGTTGCCAGCATTGTGTGTGGTTGTAGATCACTTCCCTGTTGCCTACAGGCTCTGCTCTTTGGCTATTTCCACCACAGCTATTGCTATTCCTGCCTTATTGCCCCACTGAACTTTCAGGCACTAAACGGGACTGCCAGAGTCTTCCCCACCGCTGCCACCCATTGCCAGCCTGTTTGTTTCCTGCCTCCTCTTGGCACCTCCAGCTAAAGAATGTGGCTGCTGCTGTCTCCCATGCGGAGACAAATGGGAAGTGGGGAGATAAGTGGCCTGGCTGCCAGCATTATAGATAAGCAGAAGATAAACACCCTGCTTTGATCTCTGCTGTTGGAAAAATGGAAAGGTAAATGACCTACTAATAGTCTGCTAGCCGAGTTGATGGGTTATAAATATTTAGCACTGAGGAAGTCGGCAATCATTCATCTCCTCGGGGCCCCTTAATGGTCATTGCACCCGCTGACTGATCAATACATATGCTACTTATGGCCTAAGACATGTTTGTACCTTTATTTCAACAGTCTGTCGGAGGACTTGGTTATTGATCTTAGGACACCCCACCCCACCCCATGTCTGATATATGAAAGATAACAATTGGGACTTACTTCTCAATCCTGTTACATGATAACTGGGAATAAAACATGTCACTCACTTGGAACTGTTCCAATATGTCACATAAACTATAGGCCTGGGGCAGCAGGGCATAGCTAGGTCTGTTTAAAACATAATTACTGGTTGGTGTCATGGACCTGTTAAGCACCCGGGAGCATTGGGCAGACTGGGATCTCAGTTCTCCTGGTCTCTGAGGCCATCTCAGATCTCTCCAGGAATCAATCATCTCTCTGTCAGCCAAACCCCAGGACTCATACACTCACCTGTTCCGTTCCCATCTTCCAGCTCAGATTTTCACCTTACGTGCAAAGCTGAAATATGGAGACCTTGGTGCTCTCTGAATTTGGTTGTCTGAATCAGAATCAGTATAGAGCTGGAAGGAACCTTGGAGGTCTTCTAGTCCAACCCCCTGCTCAGGCAGGAGACCCTATACCTTTTCATACATTTGGCTGTCCAGTCTCTTCTTAAAAACCTCCCGTAAGGAAGCACCCACAACTTCTGAAGGCGAGCCATTCCACTGCTTGAGTGTTCTCACTATTAGAAAGTTTCTCCTCAATTCCAAGTTGCTTCTCTCCTTGATTAGTTTCCATCCATTGTTTCTTGTCTTGCCTCCAGGTGCTTTGGAAAACAAGTTGATCCCCTCTTCTTTGTGGCAGCCCCTCAAATACTGGAATACTGCTATCATATGTTTCCCCTAGTCCTTCTTTTCTCTAGACTAGCCATACACAGTTCCTGCAACTGTTCTTGATATGTTTCAGTCTCCAAGCCTTCAATCATCTTAGTTGATCTTCTCTGCACTTTTTCCAAACTCTCAACATCTTTTTTTGTACAATGGTGGCCAAAACTGGATGCAGCATTCCAGGTGTGGTCTTTACTAAGGATTTATAATGTGGTACTGGATGCTTCATAGAATCTCCAGTGGCACCCAGGTTAGAGAGCACCAAGGACTCCATAATAGAAACCTGAGCTACATATACTTTCCTCCACTGGAGTTTCTATAGCTAGGAAGCCATGAGGGGAAGGAATCCACCAAGCAAAACACTAAAAATGTTTAATCCCCCGACTCACTTCATATTAAAGAATGGCTTGGATGGCATGCTAATTAAATGGATAAATAGCTGCTGCAGAAGTGATATGCAAAGATACACACTTGGGGCGGTGCAAAGGTCAGAGCAGTGCTTAATATTCTTCCATGATTTCATTAATGAAGATAGGAACACATTTTGATTTGCAGATAATACAAATTGGGTGGCTTAGATCATGCCCTAAAAGACAGAAGTAAAAGTTAGTATAATCCCGATTGGTTAGAAATGTAAGTGGAAGATAACGTAACGATGTTTAACAAGGAAAAATATGAAGTTCTTAACTTACAGATTAGATGCACATGTGTAGGAAATGAGATATCTGGTTTGAGAAAAGATCAAAAGGACTTTCTGGAAAAGACCTAGGATCAGGACTGTGGACAAGACAACTGTGTATGAGTCAACAGGGCAAAAATAAACAGACACAATTCCAGGGTGCGTCAATAAAAGTATAATTTCCCAATAATGGGACAGGATGGGCCCTGTAGTTTTTTTTTAACTCGGAAAAGTGAAGCAGGTTGAGAGAGGGGGATTCGTGGAGCAGGTTTAGTTTTGCCAAGAGAGTTGAGGAGCAGCAAGGAAGACCATTCAAAGGCCTCCAAGGAAGCGGCAGTCAAGATCAGAAAGGATGGACCACTTCATTTTTCTTCCAGGTGGATTTGAGTTGCAGGAAATGATTCCGATTAAGCCTCCGAGCAGCTCGAAAAGGAAGAAATTGAAATTGAGCAAACAAATGGGTAAATGAATGAATAAGATGTCAGGGTTCCAAATAGCATCCAAAAGTAAATCAGAGCAGATCAGGATGGAGCCACAGAAACATCTATCATAAGTGGTAGTTCCACTTTTACAACTCTTATTTCTTACACGGCAGAGATTGTCTGAGAATCAGCACCCACGAGTTCTTCCTCCCATCCTCCTGCCCCATGGACATCCCTCTCCACCCCCTATGAGTGACACTTCAGCTAGTGAACATCACCTTGACCCAGTTTGGACCAAGATCAAGAGCCAGGCCTGAGGGGCTTGGGGATGCTCGGGCCACAGGGGTATCTTATTTTTGGAGTGGGGGGGATAACAGAAGCAGCATCCCTTCCTTTCTCTGCAAAGGGCATCCTCATCCTGCTGGACGAAGGGGGAGAATCCAGGACCCAGGGATCCTGTCAGAGCTCTTTGGATGGGGACTCCCCAGAGGGAACGGGACAACTTCCCATGGCCAATGCATCATAGCCAAGTCAACATGGCCAATATGCTGGCCAACTTGCCATTGGACAACTCACTATGCGACAATTTAACAATTATATTTAGTTATTTAAAAATAAATAAAAACTATTTTAAGTATTGCCATTCCCATTTCATTCTGCCCTTCCTTTGCATCCTTTTTTTAATGATTCTATTCCACCATTTCTTTCCTATTAGTGTAACTCTTGTCCCGCAGTGAGTTGGTCGTGGTGAATTGGTCATGGCGAGTAGGCTGTGCAAAATTGACATAGACCACCCCCCCAGAGGGAAGGGGTGGCATGGCAGCAGAGCAATATTTGCACCACAAAAGAAGCTGGACAGTCAAAGGGTGACATGCCATAGCATGCCCCCTTCCTTGGTGCCTGGGAGCCCACTCCGCCTCTTCCAAAGACCACTGCTTGGCTGGCGGAAAATCAGCTTGGCTGGCGGAGCTCATGGCCAAACCAGTAGCATAACCTTCGAGTAGTTTGGAGAACTGGTAAATCCCACCTCTGACTGGCCCAACCCCCATCTATCCTCTGCCTCCCGAGTCCCAGCTGATTGGGAGGGAATGGGGATTTTGCAGTATCCTTCTCCTGGAGTGGGAAGGGAATGGAGATTTTGCAGTATCCTTCCCCTGGAATGAGGAGGGAATGGGGATTTTACAATATCCTTCCTCTGGAATGGGGAGGAAATGGGGATTTTGCAATATCCTTCCCCTGGAGTGGGGAGGGAGTGGAGATTTTGCAGTAGCCTTCCCCTGGAGAGGGGAGGGAATGGGGATTTTGCAGTATCCTTCCCCTGGAATGGGGAGGGAATGGGGATTTTGCAGTATCCTTCCCCTGGAATGGGGAGGGAATGGAGAATTTGCAGTATCCTGCCCCTGGAATGGGAGGGAATGGAGATTTTGCAGTATCCTTCCCCTGGAGTGGGGAGGGAATGGAGAATTTGCAGTATCCTTCCCCTGGAATGGGGAGAGAATGGAGATTTTGCAGTATTCTTCCCCTGGAGGGGGAGGGAATGGAGATTTTGCAGCATCCTTCCCCTGCCATGCCCACCAAGCCACACCCACAGAACTGGTAGTATATATATATTTTGAATCCCACTACTGGTGTGGATGATGCCTTTTCCAAAAGAAATGGCAAATATTTCAAATGCCCTGCAGTTGTGGGAGTGGGGAACTTAAATTATCTTGACAGATGTCTGGGAGACAAACCTGACCCAGCATGGGCCTTCCAGGAAGTTCCTCTTCCCAGACAGCAGAAGGCACCAAGGGATCCCTTAGCCTACCTTGATGTTAATCAAAAGGGAAGCTTTGAGGAAGTGGAGGTAGCAGGAAGCAGTTCCAGGGGAAGCTAACACAGAGGACAGCCAAGCACACTTCCCAGGCTTTGGCCTTAGAAAGAACAGCTGTGAATAATCTTTAAAGTAACTGTAAGTTGGATCACATGTGAGGAAAAGCTAATGGGAAAAACAGCTGAAGACCAGAGGGAATTCCTAAAGAGGGAAATGTTGAAAGCACAACTGAAAACAATTTCCACCAGAAGGAAAAAAAGAGTAGTAGCCAAGCCAATTGGATTGAGTAAAAAGCATATTGAAAGCAAGGACAAACAGAAAATGGGAAGATCGCAAAGGATGAAAGACAGGTAAGATGTGACTATAGTTGTCAGTTAACAACCAGAATGAGCTGAGAATGGTACCAAAGTATGACAACGTGATCTTTTTTAGATAGATTCAGGGGAAACTGTGTAGAACCCTCTCCTAGAAGAATGTAATATTTTGAGAAATATTAAAAAAGGCAGAATGTTATATTTCCCTGGATGAGAAATGGAGAAACATGTTCTTGTAAAGCAGCCCCCGCCTTTCTTAATAGCCCTCAGCAGATGTCAGCACTTAAGAGATAAAGAGATAGCTAGCTCTATTCATAAGCAAATACCCTCACCCAAGATCCAACAAAGGTAGAATTAGCCCTCAGCCACAATAGGAATTGCCCAACACCCTTTCAGTGCACAAGCCCCTTCATTGCATCATCTCAGTTGCACCACCTCCGGCAAACGTCAACCAAACTTAGCTCAAACAACCTACAGAGCCAGCTATGACCCCTACAACAGCCAATAGAATGCATGTTCTTGCACAGGAGCAGGAAGCTCAAGTGCAAAGCCCAAGAGAAAGTATACATACTCCCACTCTTAACGCCATGTGGTCAGCTGCATCAGAACCCATGTGGTTCTGCGTCATCATTAAACCATCATTCCAATCAGCCTCCATGTTTTCAGTGTCTTTCTCCAGGATTGGAACCAAACCAGATAGATATTTCTTCCAACAACCAATTGGAAAAGGCAGCACCAAAGAGGCAGAGGTAGGCAGTGCCAATATCAGTTAAGTCTCCTCACATCAAAAGCTAGAAAGACAGGTTGAATTGTGAGATTGACAAAAACATGGCAAGGAAATGCCTCTTCAATTTGAATACATTTGCAGCACAGCAACCAATAAGCTGTATCCAAGCTGGGGTGAACCCTTCCCTTGGTGCAATGCTGGAGCCTGGCAAATGCAGGGGGAATTCTTAGGAAAGCAAAGACCGTCTTCAGAAGAGGGGGAAAGCTGCAACTAGAGACTTGTGTGCTTCCTGGAAGTTTCTAGAGCATAAGCTACATACGGAGGAAAAAACCCAAGCTAGAATCCATTTCATGCCAGTGCCCACTGCTGCAAATGCCTACCCAGTCCTTTTCCTTGGTTACCCCCATCAGCCTTCCTATATCTGGCTGTGACTACATATCTAGGTTAGAAAACCCTCAGTGAATATTGTTGTGGTCTGCCAGCAGAGGTGGACAGTAAGGAGGTTGGGGAGGAACATGAACCAGTTCTGGGGTCTGGGGAAGGCTCAGATGAGGGCTCTGCATCAGAGGCAGAGAGGAGGCCAGGGCCATCTGGGAGTTATGTGCTGTCTCTGGAGCCTCTGGAGTCTGACATCAGTGAGGCAGAAGAACAGTGTGAGCCTGTTCCCACTGTGCGCATGCACAGAGCTTCCAAAAGGCAAGAACAATTAAGACAAAAAGGGTGACTATGGAGTAAGGCTTGGAGATGATTGGCTCTTCCCATAAGACATAAAAGGCAAATGGACGTGAGCCTTTGTAGGAAGCAACTTAGTTCATTCTGGTCGGTTCAAACTCTGAGAAGCTCCGTTTGACTCTGTGCTCTGTTTGGCCTTGCAAAGCTAATTGGCAATTAGGTCTCTGGCAGCGTTTCAAGAGAGATAAAGGTGGGTGCTTATCAGCCTTACCTTGAAAGTCTTGTGGCAGACCTCTGTCGGACTCTTCACAGACTGTTTGTGATGCATTATGGGCTGTGAATGAGTATAATTCACAGCCGTTTAAACAAAAGAGGGTTTGGGGGACTAAGCGTGTGAGTTATGCTTTATTAGGAAGCCTAAGTCCGAACAAATATTCTGCCCACTGTTCACGTTCAGAAATTGATTCTTGAGAGGGGGGGGGGGAGGGAGGGAAAGGGAAATGAGAATATCAGCAGGAAAAGCAGAAGCCTTCCTCCATTCCCCTCCAGGAGTGAGACTTGCTGAAAGATTTCCCCGTAAGCAATTAGCGCGTCTGTTCAGCTCTGTTAGAGGCTGCTGAGCCTTTCTCCAAATAGGATGAGACAGTGATTTATGTTGATGAGATGCTGATTTGATTATTGGAAACACATTGATAGAGACTGGGGGCAGTAGTGGATGTGATATGGATCTGGTGCAAACAGTAGCTGTGAAACCACAATCAATGTCGTTCTCATAACTCTCTGTGTCAGATGCAGGAGCCCCAAGACTGATAAGAGCTGCCCCCCATTTCAGTCATTCCCAAGAGCTCACCAGAACAGACTTTTTGACATTCCCAGCCATCCAGTGGTGGGTTCCTTTCCCTGTCGCTACCGTTACGGTGATCATGGGGCCGCATGTCCTTTTGTGCACACATGCTGCGCATGCATGTGCACTCCACCACCCCTGTGACACCCAGCTGCTTGTTGGGGCTCGTGCAGGCACTGCATGCTGTGCGTATGTGCACAATTGGCCGGTTGCTTTAAAAACCAGTATAGAACGCAGGTGGGCGGGTGGAGCCAAACGAGCCACCATACCGTTACGCTGTCAGCTGCTCCTGGCTACTACTGGTATGCCCGTACTGCGCTGTACTGGCCAGAACCCACCACTTCAGCCCATACATAATTTTGAGCAAATATGATCCTTGTGCCAGTGACCTAGTAGGGGCTTATTGCCATGCCATCCTTCCTGCCCCTTCCTGCTTCATGGGTTGCAATGGCAAATGTTTTGCTGAAAAGGATAAGCTGCCTACAGCGTTCCACAATTGTTCAGAGCATGAATCTCTGCAAAAAAAATGAGGTAAGTTTAGTTTGGTAGGATCTGACAGCCAGTTTGGTTTAGCGGATGAAGGCGTCAAGCTAGAAACCAGGAGAGCTGTGAGTTCTAGTCCTGCCTTAGGCATGAAAAACATCTGGGTGACTTTGGCCCGGTCAGCAGGAGACAAAGCCCTGCCTCAGACTGGGTGACTTTGGCCTTCGCAAGGTGGTTTTTGTGGGGAAAATAGGAGAAAGAAGGAGCATCTAGTTCCATGATGGCGAACCTTTCTGGCACTGAGTGCCCTAACAGAAAGGCACATGTGTCCGCACACTGGAGTGCTGGAATCCTGAAGACCAGCTGCCAGTGTACATACACTGGTCATCGGGTACATGCACACCTGTGCTGGGCACCTCGTCTTCGGGTTTCCGGTGCTCTGGTACATTCAAAGACCAACTGATTGGCGTGCATGCGTGTGTTAGAAACCCGCAAACCAAGTGATCGGCACATGTATGTGTACAGGCCAGCTGGTCTTTGCATTTCCAGCGCTCCAGCATGCACAAAGACCAGCTGGCAAAAATCAGTAAGAAACCAGAAAGAAAACCAGAACAGCAGCTGGCAATGGTGCGCATGCCCAAAGAGATGACTCTGCATGCTACCTCTGGCATGCGTGTCATACGTTTGCCATCACGGCTCTAGTTCATTTTACTGTACATATTATTCAATGCATTGACCAGCAGTTTTCCTGTGGCTGATTGGCCTTGACCATTTAGGGATTTAGAAGAGCCATTAGAATCTGGCTATCCCAACTGGCCTTGAGAAAGGATAACTTTAGTTTTCTGTAGTGCACTTTGTCGTGGTTGTGATGTGATGATGACACTGCTTTGCAATTCATATTTTATTCTTATTGTACATAGGCAATAGAGCTGGCAACAATTGGAGTGGCATTTCAGCCTGAACTAAATAAACAAGCAAGTATGTTAATTAAACAAACAAACAGATATGGCAGTGTGGTTTTCTTTAAACAAAGCAAAACCTGCAAACTGCCTTGAAGAAAATGTAGTGGCCTCCCCTGCTCTCTCGGTCCCACACAAAGGTTCGGCTTCTTCCTGGTCTCCTAACTTTCCCTTTCTTTTTTCTTTTGAAAAGTTTTTTTTGTTCTCTATATGCAATTATAGGTATACATTCACATTCAAATCAGATTAGGAACACAAGTTGAAGTAGGGAAGAAAATGGTAAGTGAGCAACTGTCTACCCTAGATGAGTTCAAATCACCAGGACCGGATGGATTACACCCCAGAGTTCTGAAGGAACTAGCAGACGAGATCTCAGAACCACTGAATTATATCTTTCAGAGATCCTGGAACACCGGGGAACTACCAGAGGACTGGAAAAGAGCTGATGTGGTTCCCATCTTCCAAAAAGGGAAAAAAATAGATCCAGGAAACTACAGACCTATCAGCCTGACCTCAATACCAGGAAAGATTCTGGAAAAGATAATCAAGCAACGAATTAGCGAACACCTAGAAGCAAACAAAATAATAGCCAAAAGCCAACATGGGTTTGTCAAAAACAGATCATCCCAAACTAATCTTATTGCATTCTTTGACAAAATGACAAAATTAGTGGACCAGAGGAATGCCGTCGATATAGTTTACTTGGACTTCAGTAAGGCTTTTGATAAAGTAGACCATAACCTACTATTAGATAAAGTAGAAGAATGTGGGTTAGACAGCATCACCACCAGATGGATTCGTAACTGGCTGACCAACCGCACTCAACATGTAGTCCTCAATGGAACTGCATCTACATGGAGGGAAGTATGCAGTGGAGTACCCCAAGGCTCTGTTTTAGGCCCAGTACTCTTCAACATCTTCATCAATGATTTGGATGAGGGAATAAATGGGGAACTCATCAAATTTGCAAATGACAGCAAGCTGGCAGGAATAGCCAACACTCCAGAAGACAGGCTTCAGATACAGAAGGATCTTGACAAACTTGAACATTGGGCATTATCTAATAAAATGAAATTCAATGGTGAAAAGAGTAAGGTTCTACATTTAGGCAAGAAAAACGAAATGCACAGGTACAGTATAGGTGGTACCTTCCTCAATAATAGTAACTGTGAGAGGGATCTTGGAATCCTAGTGGACAACCATTTAAATATGAGCCAGCAGTGTGCAGCAGCTGCCAAAAAAGCCAATACAGTTCTAGGCTACATAAACAGAGGGATAGAATCAAAATCACGTGAAGTTTTAATACCACTTTATAATGCCTTGGTAAGGCCACACTTGGAATGCTGCATGCAGTTTTGGTCACCACGATGTAGAAAAGATGTGGAGACTCTAGAAAGAGTGCAGAGAAGAGCAACAAAGATGATTAGGGGACTGGAGACTAAAACATGAAGAACGGTTGCAGGAACTGTGTATGTCTAGCTTAAGAGAAAGAAGGATTAGGGGAGACATGATAGCAGTGTTCCAATATCTCAGGGGTTGCCACTAAGAAGAGGGAGTCAAACTATTTTCCAAGGCACCTGAGGGCAGAAAAAGAAGCAATGGGTGGAAACTAATCAAGGAGAGAAGCAACTTAGAACTGAGGAGAAATTTCCTGACAGTTAGAACAATTAATCAGTGGAACAACTTGCCTTCAGAAGTTGTGAATGCCCCAACACTGGAAGTCTTTAAGAAAATGTTGGTGATCAAGGGCCTGATGTTGCGACGGCACGACGTGCGATTTTGGTGCTCCAAGATCGCAGTCAATATTTCTGCCGCTGGACAGTCCATTCAGATCAAAACGGTCCCACAGAGACGGTGATTGAGAAGGGTACTTCCTGTTGATCTCAGGGACACTGCAAAGTCCTTGAAAGATCCAGGAATAGGCTTTTTTTCCAGCGACAGCTAATGAAGCTGATGAAGTTGGGACAGCTCCAGAACGGGAAGAAAGTGAAAAGAGAAATTGGTGAGGGACTTGTCGAATTGGTGAGGGAATTTTATTATTAGAAAAAGAGACTACCCCCCCCAAAAAAAAATTAAGTTAAATTAAAATTGAAGATAGAAGACTGTAAGCGGCGAAATTAATCTACATTAAACCTAGTGTGTTATCCTGTTTCTATTTTTTTCCATGGATGGAATTTTTGCAAAGGCTCCCTATTTTTTTAAACTGAATGGATTAATTTTTTTCTTCTTTTTTTCAGTTTTTCTTACACCTATGGATTAAAAATTTCCTTTTTTATAATGCTTGATTGGATTGATTGGATTGTTTTTGATCTCCATTTAAGGGTTTTTTTCTTTCTTAAACTTGGAATACAAAGAAGATGATAAGAAGGATTATAAAGAGGGTTGTAACAACAGGAGGAAAAGCAGTTGCACTGCCACTTAGAGGCTGGATACATTGTTTTTTCTTCTTTCACTTTGATCACTTGAGATTCAAGGTTCTTTCAGTTTGTTAACTGAGAGTGATAGTAGGAAGAGCACAAGTTGTTTATAAAGGTGCTTTTTGGGAGTTCTATCACTAGCTATTGGAGGGAAGACAACATTTTGACTTGAAAGATAATAAATGAACCTGTTTGAAGTTTATTAAAATAGCCCTGAGTCCTATGGTGGCAGTGCCTGCAAAATTGGAAGAATGGCATAGCAGGAAAAAGAAACTGTAACATTGCAACTGATTATGTTTGAAATTCAAAATCTATTAGTTGTGACAGAGAGAATTGAAAAGAGATGGGAGAATATGGAATACAAAACAGAAAAAATTGATGGAAAAACTGAGGATGTTTATCAAATGAAGAATGTGGAGGACAGATTTCAAAAAATGGAAGAAAAAAAATGAGCAAAGAGATAAGAAAACTGTGGATACTGACAACAAAGTGAGCGTGGTTGTTAATGGCAAGAGCAGAATATGGAAAGGGGAGATAGATGGATTGGAACTCTACCCCAGACTTCAACGCACAGAAGAAAAGAGAGAAAAATTGACGGAGATAAGGAGAAAAATCTTGACAGAAGCACTAGTAATAACCAAAGATAAGCTGATGGAAAGAACAGATGTTGAGTTTCAAGCTTTTATGAGATACGAAAGGAATAACATGCTGCCAATACACGTTTATACAAGATTTATTAAGAAAGTTACTAGAACATTAATGCTACAAATGGAAAGAGATATAAGACCGTACTATTACTGAAAAGATACAGGTTGATGCAATGAAAATATATAATAAAACCTAAGCTAAATTTAGTTTACTAGTAGTATGTATAAAATGAAGTGACAATAGCTATAATTAAATAATGATTAATAATGATAACAGTGCATATAAATATATTAGCTTGATAATATAAAATTTTATATAAACAGCACATGGAGAATATGAGAGGAGGTTTTAAAGCTTTATCTAGAATATGTTATAAAGATGTATTGCGATTGGATGATTTTAGAATGATTTAATAGAATGTTATCATATAATCCTATTCCAGATTTTGAATATTATATATAAAAGGATGTAAAAACAATTATAGTCAAATTAACGTTGAGATATAATAATCGTGGTATACATGAATATATGTGAATTTAAAATATGTGATTTGATATGAAAAGCAGGTGATGACTATGGAAGAGATGCATGGAAATAACCAACTGACACACCTTCTACAATTTGTAATGGAAGATGCCTTTTTTATTTTTATGTTTGTTTATCTTTGTTCAAAAGATAAATAAAAATTGGGGAAAAAAGAGAAGATGTTGGATAGCCATTTGTCTGGAACGGTATAGAGTTTCCTGCCTAGACAGGGGGTTGGACTAGAAGACCTCCAAGGTCCCTTCCAACTCTGCTATTGTATTGTATTGTACATAGTTATTATTCTTTTTTACATTCATCGTTCTTATACATTTGTCATTCCATTTACAGGGTTGTAACATACTATTTGGGTTGCTTTATTTACCATCCCTCGCCTGTTTTGACACCACCTTCTTTTCCCTTTCTTTTCTCCCTCCCTCCTTTCTCTACTTCCTTCCTTCCTCTCTCCTTTCCCTTCCTTTTTCCCTCCCCTCTCCCTTACTCCTCTCTTCCTCTTCCCCTTCCTGCCCCCTCTCCTTCTTTCCTTCTCCCTTCCATCTTCCTCTCCCCACCTCTATCTTCCTTCCCTCCTCTTCCTCTCATCTCCTCTCCTCCTTTCTTCCTTTCTTTTTCTATTGTTGTAGGTGTCTCATCCGGCTCTTAATTTTTATTTTCTTGGGGTGCTAATCTTCCCTTTTTGATGAATATTTTCAAGACTTTTGCAGAGTGCAATGGCAGAGAATCCAAAATAAAGTAATTATTTGGACCCCTTTCACACTCTTGTTTTCTGCAACTTGCCCTCAGTGGCCTGTAGGGATTCTCAGTCCTCCAGGTCATGGTTGTCCCAAAGGTGCTTTTTCAGGAGGCAACTAAACTGTCTTGTTTTTTTTTTCTTTTGAAGACTTGGATGAGAAGTGAAACATCTTCAAAAGAAAAAAAGAAGAAAGTCCAGTTGCCTCCTGAAAAAGCACCTTTGGGTTGTCCTCAGTGGGTTTACAATAGAGCAAAGAAATATATGAAATCAAAATATGAGCAAATTGATCTTATTGGAAAGAAGACTAAAAAAACTGCTACAACTGGAGAGCATTTACCATATTTTTTAGACTATAAGATGCTCTGAAGTATAAGATACACCTAGCTTTTGGGGAGGAAAACAAGAGAAAAATATCTGTCTCTGCCTCCCAACAATTTGCCTCCTTGCAACAAACAGCAAACAGTACAGACAATATATACTGTTTGTAGTATTACATTTCAGACTATACTTGTACAGATGCTATTAAAATTGATGTGCTTTCTGGAAGTATACATTATTCTCTGCTATTTAAAAGAAGACACACTAGCACTGGGCCTCTTCAGATCAAGCATTTCTTTTAAAAAGCTTCTTCATTTTGTTAATCTGTCCAGAACAATAATAAAGCGGTCTTTAAAAAATAAATCTAATAATTTGAACATTCTATAGGCATTTATAGTTGTTGACTTACCTCCTTGCAGCAAGCAGCCTGATTAGCACATGAAAAAAAAAATCTGCCTCCCAGCAATTTGCCACCTGGAGCAAACAGCAAGTTTCACTTTCAGTTTCTCCAGATCATCAGCTGTTTCAGGCTACAGGGATTACTATAGCTTATTGCAACCCCCCCCCCACCCCCCCCACCCCGTTTGCTGCAAGTAGGTAAATTGCTGGGAGGCATAGGCCAAAGGGTTGGGGCTGGTGGGTGGGTGGGGTATATATTCAGTGTATAAAACACATCCAAATTTTCACCCTCTTTTAGGGGTGGGGGGGAAGTGCATCTTATACTCCAAAAATACGGTAGCCATTGAAGGTCATTGGTCCCAAAGAGCTGCAGTGATTGGAGATGTCATTCAAATCTACAGCGGGAGCCAATTTATGGGTGGTTTTTTTTTTTTTTTTTGCTGAAAATCAGTGTTTACTTTCATTTTCCAGCCAAAAATGGTCTTTGAGCACAATGGCTTCCCTTAATGACTGCCATGTTCATTTAGCAGCAGCTGCATGACCTCTGTAGATGCCACACACTAAATAAATAGATAAACTTAGCAGCAGCAGCAGTAGCATTAATTTAATGAGCATTCAAATAACGAATGCTGCAAAATGGTCATAAAATTGTGTGTGTTCGCATGGTGACTATTTAATGATTAGGATGGCCTACAGTTGTGCAGGCTCAATTACAGGCATAAGTTGAGGACTAACTGTTGCTGTAGCTGATGTTGCCATCCTGGAAAAGAAGATCTGAAGTTGCAAAGACAGAAATGCAGGTGGAATGTTGAACATAGAATAATAAGATTGGAAGGGGCCCTGAAGGCCTTCTAGTCCACCTCCCTGCCCATGGCAAGAGACCCTATGCCATCCCAGACAAATGGCTGTCCTCTCTCTTAAAAGGCTCCAGTGATGGAGCACCCACAGCTTCTGAAGGCAAAACCTTCCACTGATTAGTTGTTCTCACTGTTGGGACACTACTCCTTAGTTCTAGACTGGATCTAGAACTGGATGAAATAGGAAAGTTCAACACCGTGAAAGATGAAGGAAAACAACTAAAAATTGGCATTTTAGGCATCAGCAAATTGAGATTAGCCAGCATTGAACATTTTCAGTCAGAAAATCTCACCATTTATTACACAGGAAAAATATTACAAGAACAGTATTTGTGTACAACGTATTTAGTGGCTGAGTAGACTTCACGGACAATTATTTAATAAGATGATCATGTACTTTTATGCTCAACCACTGACGCAGAAGAAGATGAGATTGATTATTTCTATGATCAAATTCAACTTGAAATCAACAACGTGCAAGCAAGATGTCTGGAAATGGAGTCACGACAATTGGACTTATTTTTCTTGTAGGTTTGAAAAGTTTCACTGCTAATTCAAGTGGCTTCATCTTGAGTCTGAGCAAGTTGACTAGCAGGACCCCATAGGTGTCCTCCAGAGTGATCTCATTTGTCACCTAATCTGAATAGGTTTATTAGATGAGTAGGCAGCGAGTCCTGGAATATATGAGCTCTTAAAATGTGACCTCCCTGATGAACCTTGCCAGAGTTTGTTGCATAAATTCAAATCCAGAAAGCACACACAGATAACTGGTGCAGCAGGATTCATTAATTTCTTTATATACATAAGAATAGATGAATAAATGTACAATACCAACAGGTGGTCTTCCAAGTAAACACAAGGCAGGAGAGTTACAGGCAAACACAAGCATTTAGCTTCATTTCAGCAGACAAGCACAGTGTTAGTGTCATTATGGCCGAACCTTCCCCTTGTTTCTTCCCTTCCCTCAGTCTGTGTCATAAATCACATTCTCCAAAGAGGTGCCCACCTCACAAGCTTGCTGTAGTAATTTGAGATCTGAGTCTAGCTGAAGGTATGTGTGGAATGCGCTCCCACCATGGCAACTTGATAACAGACATACAAATGCTTTATGAGTTGACACCCAGACAGTCTGCTTGTTTACTTCTCAGAGCAACAGACTGCTTAAGTTTCTGTTTCAATTCTCTGCACAGACTCAGATCTGTTTAAGCTCTCATTGGCTGAATTAGTTGCTATGCCTATTCATTGGCGGACCTTGTTCCCATGTCTCTCCCAGTCATGAATATTTTAGCAAACCTGTGAAGTGACTCAACTTTTAGACAGCTCTCTCTGGAGAATCTTCATTGACCTACACAAGCCAAGTATGCTGGGATGGAGACAGGAAGACCAAAGTTGCAAAGACGAAAGAGGGAAATGTAGTTGGATTGAATGCTTTAGGAAAACAAACAGGAGACCAGCTTACCAATGTTTGCTACTCCAACGTTTTCTTCATGGCTAGTACTAT
This sequence comes from Natrix helvetica, assembly GCF_964273705.1. NCBI lineage: Eukaryota > Metazoa > Chordata > Lepidosauria > Squamata > Natricidae > Natrix > Natrix helvetica. The sequence goes on along the minus strand of NC_138562.1, from coordinate 3,679,368 downwards.
CTTCAAACAACCAAGAAATGCCTCTGTATAGGGGCATCACCTGAAATCCAACTGGCCATAGTATTGCTAAAAGGAGATGGAGGAGCTCAATTATAGCATCAAAGCCACTAGTACTGATTGTGCAAACTGCCCTTGTGCAAGTTGCAAGTTAAGTTAAAGAAAAAGGAAAGAAAGCCAGTCAGTTTCTATGATATGATCTTGAGCACATATGTGCCATTTCCAAGAAGAACATTAGGAATCACTTTGAAGTCTTGAACCTCATTGATAAAGTACCAGAGGAAGTGTAGAATGAAATTAAAGATGTTGTTAAGGATGAACATGAAAAGGGACTGCCAAAGAAGAAAGCAAAGCGGATGTCAGAAGAAGTTGTGGTAATTTCCAAGAAGGGAAAAGAAACCAAAGCCAAGCAAGACAAAGATCTCAGGAAGGAGCTGAACAAAGAGTTTCAGAAAGCTGTTAGAAGACCAGAAGCAGCACTGAAGATGCTGAAGAGGGAAACAGACATCGAAAAACAAGGAAAGCCTTTCAAAAGAGCCTTGAATTTGTATTTTAAAAGATATCAGTAGATAGATTGTAAATGATTTTTAAAAGATCAAATTAAGATGGAAGGAGGATATGGAAACACTGTACAGTAAAGATGTCAACATCCAAGGTATCTTAGAAGATATTCACGACTTACAAGTTCTACAAGATGAAGTTAGATCAGCTCTCTCTGGTTACAACCAAGTCAGAAGTCAGCAGGAACGGATGGAATCCTCATGAAATCTGGTGATGGAAGAAGAATCAGTCATGGTTGACCAAGTAGATCTGGAGAACAACACGGTGGCTAACCAATTGGAAGAGGTCAATTTCATTTCCAATAGCTCAAAAAAGGGAGACTTAACCAGACTGTGATCGTATGGAGATTAGAACCCTACATGGAAAAGAGAGGCCAGATATTTGGGGTGACTTCAGTACAATCTTAAGAACATGAGACATTTTTGCTGATACAGACTGGATAATTGAGAAATCCAAAGAATACCCCAAAGAAGTCAGAAGTCAATTAAAAGAAAAGAAGTCAATTAAAAGAAAAACTTTTGATTGTGTCAATCATGTCAAACTGCGGAATATGTTCAGAAAAATAAGAAACCCAGAACATCTTATGGTCATCATGCAAAACTCATGTGCAGGCCACAAAGCTCCAGTACAGACAGAACATGGTGAGAGAGACTGGCTCAAAGTTGGCAAAGGAGGGCAACAATGCTGCACACCCACACACGCACAAACCCCACTATTTATTCAACCTACATGCAGAATGCATATTTTATGGGAAACTGAAATAACAGAATAGCAGAGTTGGAAAGGACCTTGGAGGTCTCTATCCCAATCCCCTACTCAAGCAAAAGACCCTACACCATTTCAGACAAATAGCTGTCCAGTCTCTTCTTAAAAGCCTCCAGTGATGGAGCACCCACAACTTCTGAAGACAAGCTTTTCCACGGGTTGATTGTTTTCACCCTTAGGAAATTTCTCCTTAGTTCTAGATTGCTTCTCTCCTTGGTTAGTTTCCATCCATTATTTCTTGTCTTGACTTCAATCCATGGAATGGAATGGAAGAAGATGAGTGTGGTTTTAAAACTGAAGGACGAAGGATCAATCGCTTGCAGTATGTTGATGGCATTACCTTGAGGAGCCCCAAATGGAAAGGGTCTGCAAGCCCAAGTATTAAATGTTGGTGAAAAATGGGATTAAAAGTAAATATAAAGAAGGCCCAATTAAAGACAATGGGGAAAAGAACAGCAGGGGGTGCGAGGGGGGAGCTAAGATGACAATGGAGCATCAGTTTCCCTGCTGAGATCCTTATGGTATTTTCTCTTTTATATAAACACCAAACAGTCTTAGTATTGACAAGCTATCAAGATGATGGTTTAGGACCATACATTAATTTGGATTCATTGATCGACCATGAAAAATAAATGAACAAGCAGCCAAGAAATAAAATGCAGACTAACATTTGCTAGAGGAGCCATGGAGATGCAGTGGTTAGAATGCAGTATTGCAGGCCGATTCAACTCACTGCAAGGAGTTCGATCCTCACCAACTCAAGGCCGACTCAGCCTTCCATCCTTCCGAGGTCAGTGAAATGAGGACCCAGATTGCTGGGGGCCATATGCTGACTCTGGAAACGGCTTAGAGAGGGCTGTAAAGGCACTATGAAGTCTAGGTGCTATTGCTAAGTCCTTGGAAAAAATACTGAAATGCCACAATTTGTCTGTACCAATGGTGGGATTCAGCCAGTTCGGAGAACCAGTTGTTAACTTTCTAAGCAGTTCAGAGAACCGGTTGTTGGAAGAAATTTCCTTTTGGTTTTTTTCCACTTTACAGGGCTAATCCTGTAAGGAAGGCAGGAAGGAAATATTCTGGTGTTGTTTCTAGCCTCATCTTTATTGCCCTGCTTACAGAAACTGCCTCTCCGGTTAACCCTGATGACATTGTAACAGCTAAGGCAAAGTGCCTATCGACCTGAGTAATGTTGAGTTGGCCACGTCCACCCAGTCACATGACCACTGAGCCACACCCGCCCAGCTGGTCATAAGGGCAGAGAACTGGTTGTTAAATTATTTGAATCCCACCACTGGTCTGTACCTACAAACAGAATTGTGCATGTCATGGTATTTATTACCTGTGAGACTCTTTGGAAGCCAGAGTTGGACTGTGGAGAAGCAGGATTAGAAGAGCATTGAGGCTTTTGAATGTTGGTGTTGCAAAAGAATACCCAAATAATAATAATACAGTGACCAGCCAAGAAAACAAATCAACAGATCATTGAACAAATCAACCAAGGTTTTTTTTATTTGAAGCACAAATGACCAGGCTTAAATTACCCTATTTCACATGAAGACCAAGCTCTCTGGAGAAGGCTCCACTGCTGGGAGAGGGGGAAGGAAAGAGCACAAGGTGGATAGACTCAAGTTACAGTGAAGATGTGCATTAGGGACATTAGGCCATATTAGAGAGAAATCATCACGGAGAAAATGTATCTATGTCATCTCTAATAGTCAATGCTAACTTGACAGCACATAATGAAAAAAACATAATAGGGAGAAGAGGCATCTGTCAGCTGCCTATCTTCGTTTTCTTGGAAGTTCACTAGCAACTGCGATAACCAGGGGGAGGAGAAGAGTGCTGGAGGTGTGAAGATGCTGTGGGAAATTGGGGAGTAGGGATACTGACAGGAACCAGAGGTGCCAAACCAAGCCATCTTCCTGCCTTCAAGGACGCCGGCCCTGGGAAAGGAATTTACTGCAGCGTCGGAGGCCCCAGGTTCCTCACAGGACCTGATTGGACTGTTCTCCCAAGGGGGAGGGTTTGGGACATTGGGGGTTGCTTTCAATATATGATTTTCATGCCATTTTTCTTCAGAACTTGCCTTGCTCGTGCTGCTCTCAGCATCTCTAGTAAAAGTACCACATTTTCTGGAGTATAAGATGCACCGGAGTATAAGGCGCACCAAGATTTTGAAGAGGTACGTTTTAAAACAAGTCTTTGCACTCTGCAGACCTCCCAAACCCTCTGCATGCCTCCTTTTGTTGGTGAAAAACGGGGCATGCAGAGGGTTTGGGAAGCCTGCAAAGTGCTCTTGGTGGCTAGGGGGGGCAAAAAAAGGCATGCCTATGCTTTGAGAGGCTTGTAGAGTGCTCCTGGCAGCTGGGGAGGGGCAAAAAAGCCCCCCAAAACAGCCCATTTTTCTCTTGTTTTGCCCTCCCCAGCCTCCAGGAGAACTTTTTAGGCCTCCCAGACCCTCTGCATGTCCTTTTTTGTGAAGGGACGGGGTTTCGGAAGACCAGAAAATGTTGTATTCAGTGTATAAGACACACCCAGATTTTCACCCTCTTTTTTGGGGGGGAAAGGTGCATCTTATACACTGAAAAATATGGTACCTTTTCTCTAACACCTATGGAGTCAAGGGTCTTTCTTTCCTAGAGATTAAGCTGGGGCCAGTCTGACAGTAGAGAAGCTCTGCTATAGAAGTTGACCAGGATGCCCATGTCTACCGAGGGGATTAAGCACAAAATGGCAAGCCACAAAAGTGGCTTGGAAGGAGCCAGAGCTCTCGGGGGTCCTCCTGCCAACCACATCACCCTAAAGAGGAGTTCGAATGGCTGGGGAATGTGAGCATCAGTGAAGAAGCCTCGAAATCCCAGTAGTCGCTTGTCCTGGGGTGAGAGATGGAGACGTGGAGGAGAAAACCCTTAGCATAACACCTGGGGGAGCCACAGAGCCAAGAGATGTGAGCGATGTAGTGGCTGGAAGAATAGAATAGAATAGAATAGAATAGCAGAGTTGGAAGGGACCTTGGAGATCTTCTAATCCAACCCCCTCCCTAGGCAGGAAACCCTATACCATTTCGGACAAATGGCTATCCAACATCTTAAAGACTTCCAATGTTGGGGCATTCACAACTTCTGGAGGCAACTTCTGTTCCACTGATTAATTGTTCTCATTGTCAGGAAATTTCTCCTCAGTTCTAGGTTGCTTCTCTCCTTGATTAGTTTCCACTAGAGCTACAGTGGGAGCTACAAGAGTAGGAAGATCAGGTGGAACAAGCCAGAAGGCTACTCAGAGATGCTTTTGGGAACCAGTGAGCCAAAAAACTCCTTGCCTGGTTGGCAGAACCTTGACCCATGCCGGAGCCAGCCGGAGATGGCGCCACATCTCAGATGGCCACTGGGGGAGGGGTTAGCAGCTCCAGCCCCAGCTGTTCAAGCAGTGCAACCCTTTCCACAAGGGGAGGGCATCCTGCTGAGACAGGGGATGCCAAGGCTCTCCACTCTGGGGTTAAAGTACAGGGGAGACCCGAAACAACTGGAGTTCTTCCTCGCCAGATATGGAATTATATGCAGGAGTACGGAGCAGATCTGGCTACTGAATCAGCCTGGGTCAGGTGCGTGAAAGGCACCGCAGTGGAGTGGATGGTCTCCCAATACAATGACCATGTGCCAGAGCTTCACAGCTTTGATCAGTTCATGATGATGACCCTACACAGTGGTGGGTTGCTCCCGGCTTGGCTCGGTTCATCCGAACTGGTAGAAGCCAGTTGTGCAGAAGCTCATGTGCAGAAGCGTTGGACGCATGCGAGCGTGTGGGAGAGTACCTGAACTGGTAGTAAAAATATTTGCAACCCACCACTGACTCCATGCAAGTGATTTGAAGACTCATTTGCCCCACAGTGCAGATTTGCATCAAAACCATCAACTAGGGTCATAGGGGGTTGCAGCCTCCAACCAAGAGTTCCGTGATTGGCTGGAAGACAACCTGATAGAATGCTTCCAAGATGGTCTCAGTGATGATGTATACAACACTTGCATCTCATGGGGAGCCCCCCCCCCGGTATCCTCTGCCTCTCTGCCAGAGCTACAGGTTAGCTGAGAAGGTGGAAATCAACCTGGGCAGGCCCCACAGCCACAATGCCTGTGGATGTCACCATTCACCCCCACCAGTGAAGAAGGACACTCTAAGAGCACCTGGGCCCATCCTATGGGTCAGCCCCAAGCTCTGACCCACAGGATGCTTCAAGGGTCATTCTTTCCTAGGGAGCAAGCTGTGGCCAGTCTGACAGCATCACTTCATTGCCAAACCACAATTAAATAGTGACCTACAATATAGCTTTAGAAGGGTCATTGAAACTTTCAAAATCAGCTCTCTGCTCTGCAGGGATTCAGATTAAATCATCTCTAGCAGATGCCTGGGCAGCCTCTGTTTCAACGCATCCATTGCAAGGAAATCCATCTGCCTCTTATAATTGGTTGCTCTGTTGAACTGAACTCTTTATTCTTTGGCGATTTTTCCAAATGTTCAGTCAGAATCTGTCTTCCAGCAAATTAAATACAATACTTCATGTCCTGAATCCTGGGATGATTGAGAGGGGTGATGACTTCCTTCTTTGTCACCCTTTGTTATCCTAATATTCAGGTTTTCTTCTCTTCAGTTCTAACATTTCCAGTTCTTCAGTCTTTTCTTCTAAGGTACTATTTGGTCATCCTTGTTAACCTTTTCTGATGCTCTTCCTCTGGTTTGAATCGTGGAGCACAAAGTTCAGCATTCGAGGTACAGTTTGACTGAGGTAGAATGTAGTAGAACTATGACTTCTTGTAAATTGGCTAATATAATTCTCTCTTTTTTCCCCACCTAAACGTACAGTTGTCTTTTAGTAGATGCATCAAGAGCCAGTTTGATCTAGCTGAGGGATGGCTAACCTTTTTCTCGTAGCATGCTGAAACTGTGTGCATGCACCCATAATGCAATGTGTGTGTGTGACACCCCCCCATGTGTGTCCCCCCGTGCATGTGTGCGACCCCCCCATGCCTCTTCCACCCCCCATGCTCCCCCATCCCCTGTGCATGCACGTGTGACCCCCAGGCAGAAATGGCTTCCTACCGTTTCGGACGAGTAGGTGGTAACTCGATCTGCCACACCCCCAAACTGGGCCATCTTGTTTTTTGCTTCTGTGCATGCGCAGAAGCATTTTTTAAACTACTGCGTCCCTGAGCGAACCGGCAGTAGCAGCAGCCCTGCCCCCCCACGCATGCGCATGCATCTCCCACATGCACCCCGCCACCGCACATGCACAGCAGTCTAGATGGTACGGAATACAGTGCTCAGATGAACAACATAACTCCACAAAAAGGGATAAGACTTTCCTACAGAAAATCAGGCTTTAGAGCATGGGAGCCCTGTGGAGATTATCTGGGCAAGTATAAAAGGAAAAAGGGATAAAAACAGTGGTGGGAGTTTATTATAAGTATCTGGGAAAACACGAGGATGAAATATTTCTGCACCAGATGACCCCACTCTCAAAGAAGCGTCAGATAGCGATTAAGGGGGATCCAGATATTTGTTGGAAATCTTATTCCAAGAAACTATTCTCCTCTCTCACAGAGAACTGTCCAAGTGCCAGCCGGTCTTATGCAGGGAGTGGATGGCGAAATGGTTAAGGAGGCCAAATGTCCTCTTTTCCATCTGTTTTCTTTCAGAAGGTGAATGAACCCTCAATTGGCCCTCAGTCTTCCACTTGGTTGATGAGGGTGGGAGGTGATTTGAAGCTCAAGATAAGCAAGGAGCAAGTAAGGGAATTCCTACTTAATCTAAATGAATGCAATTCTCCAAGGCCAGATAAATTACACCCTGGGGTGTTGGAGGAATTTTTTCTCTCTCTCTCCAAGTTAATCTTGACTCCTGATGACTGCCTGGATAAGCCCCTCACAGTCCCCAGGCTTCTCATTTGATGCCTTACCTCCTGCACCTCACATGCTCTCTGTTGAAGGAACTCCAATGGTTCTACCCTCTGTGATCTGTCCAAGGTTGCATTAACAGAGGGACAGAACCAAGGCCACCAACTTACCTCTTGGTAAGACCACACTTGGAATATTGCATTCAGTTTTGGCTGCCACAATATAAAAAGATGTTGAAAGTCAGAAAAGGATGCAGAGAAGAGCCACAAAGATTATTAGGGAGGTGAAGGCTGAAACATATGAAGAACAGTTGCAGAAACTCTTAGTATATCTAATCTAGTGAAAAGAAAGAGTAGGGACAACATGACAGCAGTCTTCCAATATTTGAGGGTTGCAACAAAGAAAGGGTGGCTCAGTGGCTAAGACACTGAGCTTGTCGATCAGAAAGGTAGGCAGTTCAGCGGTTCGAATCCCCAGCGCCACATAACGGAGTGAGCTCCCGTTACTTGTCCCAGCTCCTGCCAACCTAGCAGTTCGAAAGCATGTAAAAATGTAAGTAGAAAAATAGGAACCCCCTTTGGTAGGAAGGTAACAGCGTTCCGTGCGCCTTCGACGTTTAGTCATGCTGGCCACATGACCACAGAGACATCTTCAGACAGCGCTGGCTCTTCGGCTTTGAAACGGAGATGAGCACCGCCCCCTAGAGTCGGGAACGACTAGCACATATGTGCGAGGGGAATTTTTACCTTTACCTTTACAAAGAAGATGGGGGGCTTCAACGTATTCTTCAAAGCACCTGAGGGCAGGACAAAAAAAGCAATGGATGGAAACTAATCAAGGAGAGAAGCGACTTAGAACTATCACCTTGCTATGCCTACTATGCCATGCTTCGCTTGCTGACAGTTTGCCATACGGAACGTAACATACATAAGTTGGAGTGAGATGGGAAGGATGGAATGAGGACAATCGAAACAGCTCTCTGCTCTCCATCCCGTGAGAACTGCCGGTAATTCCAAGGCCACCCGGGGAATGCAGAACCATCCAGCCTGCCGAGCCAGGGACCATTACCAAAACAATTATTTAAATATAATTGGACAGTTACTGATAACAAAGGGGAAAAGGGGAACAGTTAATCTCATACTTTTGGGTGCAAAAAACTCAGATCAAGCTTTGCTTCTTCTATAACCAAGAAAGTGTATTTTTGGATAACCATGAGCCTAAAAGGGTTTTTTTTCCTAATGGACCAAGCTGGGATGTTGACACCACGGTCAGTTGAAAACCGGGCCGTGCAAGCAGCAGGCAAGTATTCAAAGCTCAATTTGAGCAAATGGCAGGTGTGCGCATGAAACCATCTCCTCCCCTCCACCACCACTGCCAGTGTCAGTTCCGAAAAGGTTGGGGACTCCTGCTATACATCCCAATTATTTTCAGGGAATTAAATAGACTACCTGCTGCAACAATGAATAAGATGTTTGGATTAATATATCAAACACTAAGGTAGTGTTATCTGATAGGGAAAATTGAGTCATAATTATACTTTATTTTTCCAATTTAAAAATTGGCAAAAATACTAGAGCTAGAAGATAAATCTGTGCATTGTAGAATGTTTACCAATTTAGATAGGGGATAATGGAGAAAATGGAAGATCTGCCAATCCTGGAAGAAAGATCATGTTTGACTGAGAAAAAAATCTGTTTCTTGGAGGACGGGCTCTTTTGCAGAGAAGCAAAATGGGAGCCCCCTGGGATGACTTACAAAAAGTCTTGGGGGGGGGGCAGAGACACACAGTTTGTCTCAGATGCCCCTGACTCAACATCTTTTGGATCGGAAGCAGAGGTGGTATTCAGCAGGTTCTGACCAGATCTGGAGAACCGATAGTGGAAATTTTGAGTAGTTCAGAGAACTGGTAAATACCACTTCTGGTTGCCCCTGCCCCTATCTATTCTCTGCCTCCAGAGTCCCAGCTGATTGGGAGGGAATGGGGATTTTGCAGTATCCTTCCCCTGCCATGCCCGCCAAGCCACACCCACAGAACCAGTAGTAAAAAATTTTGAATCCCACCACTGATTGGAAGGAAAGTAGGGTCTGGTGAGAATACAGCAGGAAATGCCATGGCTGTAGCCAGAGTAGGAAGTAAAAACAGCAACTCAAAGGCCAGAAGGAAGCCAAGAAAGTTCCATGAAGCCATCAAGAGTCAAGCTTGAGGTGAAGGCAGCTTGCCTTTCATTTCCTCCCTTGATTTGTTTGCAATATCGATAGCTATTCCTGATAATGGAAAGTTAGGCAATTCCTCCATCTTCAGGTGCCTTCTGAGGAGAGGCCGGTGTGCTCCTCCCCATGGATCGTGCCCTCAGGGCCACTGCCATCTGTCCTGCGTCAGCTTGAAGACAGTCTTCCCCCTGAGCTTTTACTCCACTATCGGAAGTCCCTGGGCTGTTGAAGCCATTCGGTGATAAACAGGATGTTGGAAGTAATAAGATCTGAAAATGCCTCTGCTTGGACTAATCTGTCTTCTCTGATCTCAGTGAAGCTCTTAACGCTCTCTTCATCCCAGCCAGCCCCTCCGTAAAGCCTGGTAATTTGAGAGAGTCAATCATCTGTCTTGGAAGTGGATTTGGCTGACTAGCATTTTCCTTTCTCCGTGTGTAAGTGGAAAAGTAGCAGCTAAACTCCGTTTCTGCTTTGAATCGGATGTTAACAGCATCGGCCTTTTGATACTGATTTCTGTGCCTGGGAAATTAACTCTGAGTTTCTCCAGATGACCATTTTTCAGGGAGGTGCTAGCACTTTTGCAGCTCAGACTAGAAATCCTGCCTATCACTCCACCGTAATCCCCTAAGGGAGCCCAGCATTTCAGATCTTGCTAGCTTGGTGGTGCCCGAAGTTCCCCATATCAGGATTCCAAACAGCTCAGACAGGAAGAAATTGAAATTGAGCAAACAAATAGGTAAATGAATGAATAAGATGTCAGGGTTCCAAATAGCATCCAAAAGTAAATCAGAGTCCAAGGCAAAGGATTGCTCAGAGTTCCAACTTATGAAGAGAGCCATGTTGGCACATCTGGGAAAGCCCGAATCTAAAAGCTTCCCGGTTTTCCCCACCCAGTTGAAAGTTCAAGATCTTGTCCCCACACCCACAAGTCCATCACATGGTCCAATCTCCCACTGCCATGCCTGCAATTCCACACGTCCATTTCTGGTCAGGTCCAGAGTTGCAGAGACAAAGGATGACCTTGGCTTTCTAGAAAGAATTTTGTTATGGCTAAATATCATCTAACTCCATACAATACTCCCTCCCACTTGAAGGAGGCGGTGGTGAGGCCCCTCCTTAAGAAGCCTTCCCTGGACCTAGCCTCTTTAGCCAACTATCATCCAGTCTCCAACCTTCGCTTTGTAGCAAAGGATGTCGAGAGCATGGTAGCATGTCAGCTTCCCCAGTACCTGGATGAAGCTGTCTACCTGGATCCATTTCAGTCGGGTTTCAGGCCTGGGTACAGCACGGAGATGGCATTGGTCACATTGGTCGATGATCTCTGGCAGGGCCGGGACAGGGGTTGTTCCTCGGTCCTGGTCCTATTAGACCTCTCGGCGGCTTTCGATACCATCAACCATGGTATCCTACTGCGACGATTCAGGGGGTTGGGAGTGGGGGGCACCATTTTGTGGTGATTCTCCTCCTACCTGTTGGATCGATCGCAGTTCATGTTGACTGGAGGGCAGAGATCAACCCTGAGGCGCCTCACTTGTGGGGTGCCCCGGGGTCGGTTCTCTCACCCCTCCTGTTCAACATATACATGAAACTGCTGGGCGAGATCATCCGTGGTTTTGGAGTACGGTATCATCAATATGCTGATGATACCCAACTTTTCATCTCTACCCCAAACCACCCAAATGATGCCCTCGATGTGATGTTCCGATGCCTGGAGGCTGTATGGATCTGGATGGGGACGAACAGGCTCAAGCTCAATCCCTCCAAGACTGAGTGGCTGTGGTTCCTGTCATCCCGATTTGTGCATCTTGTACCATCTTTGATGATAGGGGGAGAAATTTTAGCCCCCTAACAGAGGGCCCGCAATCTGGGAGTCCTCCTGTATACGTGGCTTAGTTTAGAAGAACATCTGACGGCCGTGACCAGGGGGGCCTTTTACCAGGTTTGCCTGGTACACCAGTTGTGCCCCTTCCTGGATCGGGATGCTCTGTGCACAGTCACTCGTGTCCCTCGTCCTTTCTCGCCTGGACTACTGCAACGCTCTCTACATGGGGCTGCCCTTGAAGAGCACCTGGAGGCTTCAGCTGGTCCAGAATGCGGCCGCGCAGGTTGTCAATGGGGTACCTAGGTGCTCCCATGTTACACCCCTTTTAGGCGGCCTGCACTGGTTGCCGGTTGTTTTCCGGGTGCGATTCAAGGTGTTAATTATGATCTTTAAAGCGCTCCATGGCTTAGGCCCAGGGTACTTGCGAGACCGCCTACTGCCACCAGTAGCCTCCCATCGTCCAGTACGATCCCACAGATTTGGCCTCCTCAGGGTGCCATCAGCCTGGCCGTGTCGGCTGCCGACCCCCAGGGGGAGAGCCTTCTCTGTGGGAGTGCCTTCCCTTTGGAATAAGCTGCCCCCAGAGCTTCACATAATTCCCGACCTCCGGTCCTTTTGGCGCGCCCTAAAAAGTTGGCTTTTCCAGCAAGCCGGCCTGACCTGAATAAAATAAATTATTAATTTTAATTGTTAATTTTAATTTAATTTCTAAATTTCATTGTAAATGTCTATTGGGTTTTTTGGATATTCTATTTAATCTTTCTTTTAACTTTTATAATATGTGTTTTTATGTTGTACGCCGCCCTGAGTTCTTTGGGAGAAGGGTGGCATATAAGTCCAATAAACCTAAACCTAAACCAAACTTGGACTCAAAACACAGCCTAGAGAGTTGCCCCTGGATGGCCCCATGGGAGTCTGACAACCAATCAGAATGCAAAATCAAGATCAAAGGCCAGAGGGGGCATAAAACCAGGGACTTTCAGGATCTTGCTCTCTTTTTATTCTTCACCCAACATCTGGAAGCATGTGATGATCCCCTTTTTCTGTTCAGGAGCTCAAGCCATGTGATCCTGTCCACCATTAAACCACTTTCCAAGCAGCCTCCATGTTTCCAGTGTCTTTTTCCCCACTTGGAACCGAATCCAGAAGGACCTTTCTTCCAATAGGGCCATGGAGAAGGGATGCTTGGAGCTTTCTGGCAGCTGTGGTTCCTTCAGATACGTTTGTCTCCATGCAACTCCCTTCCCCATTCAACGCAAAGCAAACTAGCCCCTCTCTTCTTGATAAGCAATGCCAAAAAAGCCGGACATTAACAGACAAGACAAAGAAAGGAAACATGGCCTGTTGCTCCTTGCCAGTGAAAGAGCAGCTGGTTCCCACAATCCAGGACTGCAGTGGGCGGGTTTTACTTATTTGTTTAACTTGATCCGGTCTCACCTTTCCACAGTCTGATGCTTGCTAGGAGGCGGAATGTGCTTAAGTCTTGAAGGCCCCCACCTGGCATCTTGGCAGACCCCTTGAGCTGGGAATGGCTGGAAAGCGGAGGGAAGCAGACATGGGTCACTGCAGAAGACCCACAGCTTAGGAGAGCAGAGGGTTTATCCAGAGAGGGAAATGACAGGTTGATCCATTTCTTCCCGAACTTTCCTCTTTTAAGTTCTCTTGTCCGCCACTGCTTTTCTCCTAAGTGGACTTTTAGAGCAGAAAAGAACCACACTGGAAGAAAAGGGAATTGTGCCAGGAATTAATGACTAACCTTGCATCTCAGGAAGTGAGGGAGGAATGGTCAGTTTGGGCAGAATTACTTAAATATAAAAGTTGGCGCCTCCCTTTCTTTCCATTACCCGCCTCCGAAAGCAGAGACTGAGCTGGGTTCCCAAGCTCATCGGCTTCCTCATTGGACTCATTGACTAGGTTGGGACTATTTCTTGGAGCTGAAAGGCTCCATTCAATACTATTTTTAAGTTCATGACTGGAAACCCATCCCTACCACACCACAATCCTTGCTTTGTGAACTGGCAGCCTTTGGACCCGCCTTGCCACATCCCCATTGAGGTGGCTTTTCAACTGGTCTCAGGTCCAGGGTTCTTGTGACTGCATTCAAGTCTCTCCGTTTTGCTCAGCTGCCATGCCTGAGACAGCTTCTGAAGTCCAGATGAGCTTCCAAAGTGACGGCATTGAATCCACCCTTCGAAGAAGACTCTGCTTGCAATGACGCTCCTAAGCCAGGAGGATCCCTTGGTTCAACCAGGCCTTGTTACAGGAACTGATGGCCTGGATGGCGTTTGTTGTGGTCCACTGGTGGCAGTGGAGTCTGACAGTGAGGAGGTTGGGGAGGAGCATGGGCCAGTCCTGGAGTCTGGGGAAGGCTTGGACAAGGGCTATGTGTCAGAGGCAGAGAGGGGGCCAGGGCCATTTGGGAGTTATGTGCTCTCTCCGGAGCCTCCGGAGTCTGACATCAGTGAGGCAGAAGAACAGTGTGTGGCTGTTCCCACTGTGCGCATGCACAGACCTTCCAAAAGGCAAGAACAATTAAAACAAAAAGGGCAATTCGGGAATAAGGCTTGGAGATGATTGGCCCTTCCCATAAGATATAAAAGAAGAGCAAACGGACGTGAGCCTTTGCAGGAAGCAACTTTGTTCATACTGGTTGGTTCAAACTCTGAGAAACTCCATTTGACTCTGTACTCCATTTGGCTTTGTAAAGCTAATTGGCAATTAGGCCTCTGGCAGCATTTCAAGGGAGATAAAGGTGGTGCTTATCAGCCTTACCCTGAGAGACTGTGGCAGACTTCTGTTGGACTCTTCACAGACTGTGAATCATTATGGGCTGTGAATGAACATAATTCACAGCCATTTAAATAAAAAAAGGGTTTGGGGATTAAGTGTGTGATTTTTACTGTCTCAGAAAGCCTAGGTCAGAACAGAGTTGGGAATGGATCTGGGATGTGTGTCTTCCCCAGTGTCGCTCCTTGCCAATTGCCTGTCTCCATGGCCATGGTACGATGCCATCCTCCAACTTCAGATGCCAGGAAGCTGGGAGCTGGAGCTATGAGCAAAGGGTTTTGCTGAGCAAACAGATCCAGGCAGCCCACAGAGCTCTCGGCCACAAGGGCATGACAAGGAGGGGGGCCTGCTTTTTGATAAATGCAAGGTAGAAAATGTGAGGTGGAAGCCACACAGACTCTCAGCATTTTCCAAACCACAAACTGTAACCATCAGCACCAGATCCTGGAAAGTCAAACCAGGTCTCTGAGATACAGGACCTCAGTGGTTCAGAAATGGGGACTGCTCGTAATGTTCCCAGCTTATCTTTCTTAACACTGAGTCCTTCTGTGTGCCCAGATTTGCATGTATGCACTCCCACATAGGCTCTTCGTCTGGCTATGTTTGTAGACACACCTAAGAATGAACAAAAACGAAATCTGGTTGTAGCTAGCTAGGAAGGAAGGAAGGAAGGAAGGAAGGAAGGAAGGAAGGAAGGAAGGAAGGAAGGAAGGAAGGACATCCAAGGGGGCTGGGCTAGGGAGTTGACCATAGAGGCCCCTGCCACCAAGGCAGCTGCAAGTACAGCAGAGCTCACATGCCCCCCAAAACCTTGCTTGAGCTTTGCCAGCTGAGCTGTCTCTTGCCCTGAACCCCCAGCAGAGAAGAAGCCCATGGCCTGGATCAGCCACCAGCACCTCTACCACAGCCATGGCTCTGGAGGTCCAAGATATGGCCATGGACTTTGAGAGGCCTCCAAAAAGGACCAGCTCCCTAAGGGATGTTGTGGTCTGCTGGCGGCCTGCAGAACTGGCAGCAGAGTCGGACAGTGAGGAGGTTGGGCAGGAACATGGGCCAGTCCTGGAGTTTGGAGAAGGCTTGGACAAGGGCTCTGCATTGGAGGCAGGGAGGGGGCCAGAGCCATCTGGGAATTATGTGCTCTCTCCGGAGCCTCTAGAGTCTGACATCAATGAGGCAGAGGAACAGTGTGAGCCACTTCCCACTGTGCGCATGCACAGAGCTTCCAGAAGGGAAGAACAATTAAGACAAAAAGGGCGACTTGGGAATAAGGCTTGGAGATGATTGGCCCCTCCTATTAGACATAAAAGAGGAGCAAATGGATGTGAGCTTTTGCAGGAAGCAATTTTGTTCATACTGGTTGGTTCAAACTCTGAGAAACTCTGTTTGACTCTGTGCTCCGTTTGGCCTTGCAAAACTAATTGGCAATTAGATCTTTGGCAGCCTTTCAAGGGAGATAAAGGTGGATGCTTATCAGCCTTACCCTGAAAGTCTGTGAGAGATTTCTGTCGGACTCTTCACAAACTGTCTGTGACTCTATATGGCCTGTGAATGAACATAATTCACAGCCGTTTAAATAAAAGAGGATTTTTGGGACTAAGCATGTGATTTAGGCTTTATCAGGAAGCCTAGGTCAAAATAGGGGATTTTCTTTTAATCATCTGCAACCAGCCATATTTTGTGATGCTGTAGTTTACAGAGAAGACTCTGCCAGGGGCCTTTGTCCCAATTAAAGCTCTCTCAAAGAAAAAAGGAAGGGGAGACAATTAGAGGAAGAGGAGAGGCCCAAGAGCGGGGGGGGGCTGCTGGGGGTTTGCAGGGGTTCGGGAGATCCTCTAGCTAAGATTCTGTGCAGTTCGGAGAACCCCCAAATCCCACTCCTGGCTGCATGGGGGCTCACGCTCGCATGTGCGGGGTACGGGGTAGCATGGGGGGGATTATGTGTGCATGCACAGAGGGTGGTGTGCATTGCATTATGGGTGCAGGCACTTGCATGTGCTGTCACACACATGCACACAATTTTGGCATGCAAGGACAAAAAGCTGAGCCATCACTGGATTAGAGGTTTACAGACGTTAGGCATCCGTTTTTGTTGTTCAAATAATATTATGAGGATCGCCTAAGTTTGATAAATGTGATAAAGATTACCAGCATTGTTATTGTAATTTTGGATTCATGTGAAGGATACCCAGAAACAACACTGTCCACACACAATATAAATGTATATTTAAAAAGAAAGAAAGAAAGAAAAGAAAAGAAAAGAAAAGAAAAGAAAAGAAAAGAAAGAAAGCTTCCCAACCAATGCAGGATGACTTCCTTGCCAGTCACAAAGTGATTGTGCCAAGGGGTCCAAGAGACCCACAGCTGACCCAAAACTAAATCAGCTGTGGCACCTAATAGGTACCTAATCTAGTATCCTCAGCTGCAGCACTGATCCTGCATTGTGGCAAAGGTTGCAGGAAGAGGCACACCAAATTCTTACCTCCACTAGCACTGATGATGTTACCTAGTTTGGGTCATGAAACATCTGCAAGAAAACAACCAAGTTCAGAGAGCATCAAGTTCAACCCTGAGCTATAAATATTCTCCTTGATTGGTTCTCGCCTCCCCATCAGGAAAAAAGGAAGGAATTGGAAAAAAGAACGACGACCTCAGCGGAGCCCATGTTGCAGCCGTATCTGTGCCGATTGCATTGATGGATCGATTGATTGGTGATATTTATGTGGCCATTCATGATTCCACCTTGCCGCAGAGCCTGCATTTCACCGGCAAAACTGACAGTCTCAACTCGTTTGATGTTTGAACCCCTTATAGCTCTGTCAAGAGAACCGTCAGACACTGAAATATTTACCGCTATTTTTCAGGGGACATTCAGCGCTACGCAGATTTATGTTAAAATATTCATGGCTCTTCCTTCCACATTTATTTTTATTGATTTGCCAATGGAAACCTTTGTTCCATCTTCAGTTTATCAACCTGACAGCACCATGTCAGTAACCTCTGATGGAGTGCTTTAATCTCTCTCTTCCTTTTCCAGCTCACCCCCAACCCATCTGTGTGTGTGTGTGTCTGTGTGTGTGTGTGTGTGTCTGTCTGTCTGTCTGTCTCTGTCTCTCTCTGTCTCTCTGTTTCTCTCTCTCTGTCTCTCTCTGTCTCTCTCTCTCTCATGGGTAGAGGTTCCTTTGCTTTGCTTCACATGGCAGGCATCCTTTTTTCTTTCAGACAGGCCTTTGGATTGATCAAACTGGCCAGGATGAGCAGCTGTGCTCCGAAATGGACTTTTGTTTTTTTCTCATTTTGCTAAGCACAAGTTGTCTATGGCAGTGATGAAATTCAATTTTTTTTACTACTGGTTCTGTGGGCATGGCTTGGTGGGCATGGCAGGGGAAGGATACTGCAAAACCTCAATTCCTACCCCACTCTGGGGCCTGCAAGAGTTGGCATTTGCTGGTTCTCCAAACTACTCAAAATTTCCACTATTGGTTCTCCAGAACCTGTCAGAACCTGCTGGATTTCATCCCTGGTCTATGGAGATTCTTAGTCATCCAGGTCCATGGTTGTCCCACAGGAGATTTTTTTCAAGAGGCAACTGGACTTTCTGCTTTTTCTTTGAAGACGTTTCACTTCTCATCCAAGAAGCTTCTTCAGCTCGGATTGGATGGTGGAGGGATGGAAGGATTTACACTCCTTACAGGCAGGCATTATGGGGTCAAATAGGCCATCTAGGTCAAAAGTGAACATCCCTTTCTCAACAGAGGGGGAGGGATACGACATCATCTATCTCCAATCTACAACACAGATCCTTTCAGCAAGGATCCAAGGAGGTTCTACACCAATTTGCACAACTCATGTGACTCTCATGACACAGAGAAAGCTCCAGGTGACTTAACAAACTGCTAAAAAGCTGCAAATGACCAGCTGTCTGCAAGGGATATAAATCCTTCCATTCCCCACCACCTAGTCAGAGCTGAAGAAGCTTCTTGGATGAGAAGCGAAAAATTTTCAAAGAGAAATCAGAAAGTCCTGTGGCCTCTTGAAAAAAGCACCTTTGGGACTAAGCACAAGATGGTTGTGGTTGGTTTTTTTACAGATTTTCAGGGAGTGGCTCTCTTTAGTGTCTCTCCTTTTCCAAGTCCACTTCAGTTTTTCTCAGGATCTGATCTATGGAGCGAGGGAGGAGGGAGGGAAGAGGGCAAAAAGCTACAGGGGCAGAGGAAGTGAAGGGCCCCACTAGACAGGAGTCACCCAGAAGGACTTTGGAGCTCTTGGGCCACACGGGTGCTGCTATTCAAGGAAACTTTGTTAGCGAAGAGAGGCCTCGGTTTCTTCTCTACCATCGTGCATGCATTGATCTTCTCTGCAGATCCATGTCTAGGAGGCGCAAGGCCAGAACAGGAGAACAGGAAGCCCAAAAGGTCATTGGCGCATTCTGAAAAATACCTGCACCGTCTGTGGAACCTGTGGGCGGAGCTCATTTCGGCAGATGGAAGGAGCTCTTGAAAGAGCGAAGTGCTACTAGCTGCTCCTAGAATAAGGCGTTTAAAGCACTGAAGTACTGTGCGAGGTCTTGATAGCATGGGAAGATTATGTCCCTTATTTAGACACTTTCCATTGAGAGAAGAGACTTTTACATTCAGAACATCATCTGCAAGGATGGGGGAAGCATCAAATGTCAGGGAAAAATGGATCCTAATCAAGTTTGGAAGGAGAGAAAGCATGGGGTTGGAGCCCAAAGGCTGGGGTATCATGCATCTCCCAGGGATGCTCCAATGAGGTTGGAGCCCTATGGGAAGTTGGACCCATGACAAATGGCCAGAGAGGGCTGGATGTGCAACCTATGACATGACCTTCACTGTCATGGCGTGGGAGGCCTTTGCCTCCCTTTGAGGGCATCTGGCTGCCCCAGCTGGGTCTGTAAGCCAGCTGGGCACCAGCCGGGGTGGTGGTGGTGGAGAGGCAGCCCCTGGACCCCACAGCCTCCCAAAGAGAGACAAGCAACAGGGAGGACAGGAGGAGACCCATCTGGTTCATCTCCCGACTCTTCGGAGAAAAGCTGTCCTGGACTCTGACCAAGCAAAGCTTGGCCAATGCTCTCCCTCTCACCACATCAAGGCCGTGGCTTCCTTGACGCATTTGTGGGGGAGTTTATTAAGGCTGCCAAGGTGTTTGAGGACAAACTTTAAAAAGTGTTTATTTTAAGCCTTGACCAAAAGCCTCTCGGGATGGCTGACACTCTCATTCCTGTCTTGATGGGAGCGTCCTTTGGCATCATTCTGCTCCCCCAATGGGAGAATCAGCATCAACAACCCAGCAGAATAAAGATGCCCTTGTCTCTTGTGTGTTCCTCATTCAGCTTCCCTTCCAGTCCTGATACTTATTCCCCTCTTGGTGCTGCCAGGACTGGGTGGTTGGTTGCTTCTCCTCCTCCATCCTGAGCTGCCTTGCCCATCTGCCCAACCACCCTGGAGGTGGTTTCTATTTCAGCAGCCTGTTGCCAAAGCCTCCCTTTTATGTACCCTCTGGGCTCCCCCTCTCCTTGCAAATGCCAAGTCATCCCTTGTTTCAGGGTGAGCTCATTGACCTTGGATGTCTGGGCTTCATTTCCCCAGAGAGCTGTTTGCTGGCTGAGGCCCACGGAAAGGCCCCAATCAGAGACTCCAGGCACAAATGAAGTGGAGGTGGATGAACAGCCAGCAAGGGTTCATCCTGTTAGAGGAAATAGCTTTTCACTTTGGGATAGGGTTTAGGCTTAGGCAGGACAGTCATTCCCTCCACTTATCAGGGGGCCGATTCCTCTCTTATCTCCCCATGCCAGGTCAGAGAGGAGTCTTTCTTCTCTGCTGGGCTGAAGACCCACCTGCCTGTCCAGCGGGGGCAGAGGCTGGCAATTTCTCTGGGTTCTGTTGCATTGAATCAGCCCATCCCAGAATGCACAGAAATGCCACCCCCATTCCTGGCATGTCTCTCCTCTCCCTTTGATCCTCACTTGGCAAATGGCTGTGTGAAGGGACTCCGCGAACCCACCAACCAAGAAAGAATCCCTAAGAACCGGGATGGGGAGTCCATTTTGGGCAGGAGAAACATCTTGGGATGTTTCTCCTGCCAGAAGTTCCTCTGCATTGTTCTGCCCACGTGAAGTGTTAATACCACTTTATAATGCCTTGGTAAGGCCACACTTGGAATACTGCATTCAGTTTTGGTTGCCACGATGTAGAAAAGATGTGGAGACTCTGGAAAGAGTGCAGAGAAGAGCAACAAAGAGGATTAGGGGACTGGAGGCTAAAACATATGAAGAATGGTTGCAGGAACTGGGTATGTCTAATTTAATGAAAAGAAGGACTAGGGGAGACACAATAGCAGTGTTCCAATATCTCAGGGGTTGCCACAAAGAAGAGGGAGTCAAACTATTCTCCAAGGCACCTGTGGGTAGAACAAGAAGCAATGGGTGGAAACTAATCAAGGAGAGAAGCAACTTAGGAGAAATTTGCTGACAGTTAGAACAATTAACCAGTGGAACATTTTGCCTCCAGAAGTTGTGAATGCCCCAACATTGGAAGTCTTTAAGAAGATGTTGGATAGCCATTTGTCTGAAACGGTATAGGGTTTCCTGCCTAGGCAGGGGGTTGGACTAGAAGACCTCCAAGGTCCCTTCCAACTCTACTATTGTATTGTATTGCCCGGAAGTCCTTTCCCTCGAACCCCCCCCCCCCGGACACTGGCTGCGTTTTCTGACATCTGGAGGGACACAGCTGCTTCAATCAGCAGGGACCAAAGTCTCTTTAAAGACACAATGCTCTTCAGCAATGGGCACACACAGCTACTTGGTGCAAACAAAACACACCCGGGCACAGGGCATTTGAGCAGGAACTCTTTCCTGCTACTCTGAGGTCCAGGTTCCTGTCTATCAATTTGTATTAAGAGAGTTGAAATGGTTTCTTATGAAAGCTACAAGAAACTGAGTTGTGGAGAATTTCCACTGGTTGAAATGGAGACTAAGTGACATTAGCTGAGTCTGTAACTCTGAACACATTTAGATTGGAATCAGCCCATTGGACTAAATAGAGCATCCAGCAGGGGAGACGTTCATGCCAAGCAATCTCAATTGAGGGGCAAGATGGGCCACTTGGCTATGGATGGAAATATTAGAGTATCTATTTATCTTTAGTGTGATATGTAAAATAAAAATTCAGCCACACCAATACATAATATGTAGAGTAGATGTCAGGGTTCCAAATAGCATCCAAAAGTAAATCAGAGTCCGAGGCAAAGGATTCCTCAAAGTTCCAATTGATTAAGAGAGTTGGCACATCTGGGAAAACCTGAATCTGAAAGCTTCCCGGTTTTCCCACCCAGTTGAAAGTTCAAGATCTTGCCCCCCACACCCACAAGTCCCTCCCATGGTCCAATCTCCCACTGCCATGCTGGTAGTTCCACCCATCCAGTTCTGGTCAGGTGCAGAAGACAAAGGATGACCTTGGATTTCTAGAAAGAATTTGGTTATGGCTACATATCATTTAGTGCCGTATAATCCCCCCTCCCATTTTCCCACAATAGAAAACGCCTAGTAGAATAATAAAAAAAGTGTGGCATGCTAAAGACCAAAAGAAAAGATGGCTGCAGGCCTGACAGTAGACTTATAATGGGCATAACATATTTGTCCATTACTTCATCTCTATAATCTATAAATAAGCCAACTACACTGGAGGGAATCTTTGGGTCACCGGTACAGCAACGGTATCCAGCCAAATTGAAAAGCTTGGCGATGCCTGTTCTTTAGTATTTGCATTGTTTCTCTGGATTCAGAGCATCTCTTTTAGCCTGTCATGTCATTACGTTTCCATTTGTAAGTTCCCAAGCTAGCTTTAAGCTAGAATCTGAGAAAAATGTTCACTTCCACTGCTTGACTTTCTTTTTTTTTTAAAGGCAATCAAAATCGCCATTTAGAGCAGGAGTTAAACTCTGGTGGATTCTATGCTCAGATTCCGAGCAGAACTCCAATTCTGCTGACAGACGCTTGGCAAGAGAGGGACGGAGTCTTCAGCCGTTCACAACAAATAAATGAGAAGGAGGTCTTTGGTGTGCAATGCCTGCCTTGGTGTGCAGCTGTTCTTCACTGAAGAGTCTTTATGGGCAATGACATACATTTCATCAGGGAGCTGCAGCTTTCAAGATGCTCTCCTGGCCAAGATGTCCGATCCACTCAATACCAAAACCCTCCGCCTCTTTCCCAGGAGGAAACGGGTTCTTTCTCACTCATTGCATTTGACTTCCAAGCTGGGATTTGAAGAAGATATGCTGAAAAATTTGGGGAGGGGGGAGCCAAACTATTTCCAGAAACCTGGAGACAATTTCGCGGAGAAGCTTTGTGCATCCCCGACAGATCGAGAGAACTGCGCTATCTGCAAGGCGCTCCTTTCAAAATCTGCAGTCATGCAGGGAGTCAGTTCTGAACAGGGCCGGATTTAGATGAAAAGAGGCCCTAGGCTATTCCACTTATGGGGCCCTTTCACCTCCCATTTTTAAGTTTGTAAATTACACGAGAGATAATAAAATACATCATTACTGTGATATATATCAATATATTAAATGAAACATGTTGTAATTGGTACTAACCTTTATAAAAAATGTGGCACGGATAATAAATAAAAATAAAAGGGCCCTCTTGATCTTGAGGCCCTAGGCTGAAGCCTAGTTAGCCTATAGGAAAATCCGGCCCTGGTTCTGAATGTGGCCAGGAAGTCTCAGGCGAGGCCAGTTTCCAGGAGAAGATGGCAAACACGTGACAGGCTGATGGGGTTGGCAAACTGGGCAAGAAAGGAGTGAAGTATTACAGAGATTTCAGGCACACTGTACCATTTCAGTAGATCACCTTTGCTGTAGAGAATGGGAAAGAATTTTTCCATGCAACAAAGAGGTCAGTTATGAGAAATGCAAATGTTTTAAGAACATCCCAGTCTGAGAATTCCCCAGTTTTCAGAATTCACTTGACGGTGTGGAAGCAGCATGTTGAAGAACACAACAGGGTCCTTCCTCTCAAAGGCCCTTATCTGGGGGCAGCAAGGGAGCTGTGGGGAGATAGTGCCGCCCTTGGAAGAGTCTCAATTTTCTTAGGGAGTCCTTTGTGGAATAACTTTGTGTTGCCACAGGTGACATTTTCTTGGGTGTGATAGGGGTTTGAGAAAATATCACTCAATATTTTCCAGCTATCAAGCTTACAAATGCTTCACAGAACCTCTTCACTTCAATTCCAAGTGTGTCTAGTATCTGTTGAGTCTTGGATAACAAGCCAGAAGCGGTTTCCTGGAAGACAGACATCGATGTTCTAGAACATTTTTACTAGTCTAAATTTAATACTATAGCCAAGGTGTAGGTAATACTTTCTAATATCAGCTACCCTGTTTCCCTGAAAATAAGACCTCCCCGGATAATAAGCCCAATTGGGCTTTTGCACACATGCGCTAAAATAAGCCCTCCCTGAAAATATTGCAACACAGCAGCAGCCATGAGGTGACCACGCTCGCCGCCTCCTGCACCTCAAAAAGTAATAAGACCTCCCCGAAAATAAGGCCAAGTGCTTATTTGGGGGGTCAAAAGAAAATAAGACCCTGTTTTATTTTTGGGGAAGCATGGTTGCAGGCGGTACGCCCCAGTACAGGCATCCCAGAGCCTGCCCGGAGCACCAGGTACCATTCTGGTATGGTGCTCCGGAGGGCCCACCCGCCCACCCCAGTTCCTTACCTTTGGCGCTTCCATGCACGTGCATGGCGCATATGACGCCTACGCGACACTCCGCCAAGCAGCTGGAGCATCGTGGAGGCTTGCGGAAGCATCACAGGCAAGTACAACGCATGCACGCGCCATGTGGGTGACGCCAGGGCCGTTCCAACCGTAACAGTTGGAATGGAATCCGGAACCCACCACTGGTAGTAAGGATCAGCCACAGCTGGTGCACTGAAGGTTATGCAACAAATTTCCACCCCTACACCACCATGCATAAAAATCCAGAATCGTCAACAACAACAACAACAAAAACCCACAAAGCTTTCAGAGGTACGGATCTGCCTTGGCAGGAAGATACAACTCCTCCTGTAATAGACCAACTCTGGATTTTAAGCCCATTGGGTCACCTCAGGCAGCCCATTTTGGAACCTTGTAGCAGTCTAATGAGGTTGTGGGATGGCGGTGGATGTTATGAATGTTGCTTTGAGGAAGCAGGATATCAGAGACAGAGAGAGGGAGAGGGGGGAAAGGAGAGAGGGAGGGAAGGAGAGAGGGGAGGGAGGGAGAGAGACAGACAGAGAGAAAGAGGATAGATAACAGTGTGGGACATGTGAAGCCTTTTAACAGCATCACCTCCTGGACACAACCCAACACAAAGGATTGAACCTCCTGATATAAAGTGTCTCTAAGGCCAGGAATACTTCAAGAAGTTCCAAAGGTTGTCATATCCAAGTGCATCAAAATATAGATTCACATGGAATTATTTCTATTTGGATATTGAGAATGGGGTGGGGGAGATTGTGGGTGCATTGATTAGATTCATTCATTGAGGTAGAACTGATCTTGTTTTCTTCAAGGTGATGGCTTCTCTCTCTAGAAAAGTGGGATTCCTTAGACCAGTGATGGTGAAACTTTTTGGCACCGAGTGCCCAAAACGGAACATGCGTGCATGCATGCGCATGCACTGGAGCACTGGAAACCTGAAGGCCAGCTGGCCAGCGCATGCATGCCTGGTTTTTTTGGCCATTTTTAGTCATTTTCAGGCCGTTTTTCAGCCGTTTTCCAGCAGTTTGGGGGGGTGTTTTTAGGCCGTTTTCCAGGGCTCTGGCACCTATGAAGACCAGCTGGCTGGTGCGCGTGCCCACAGAGAGGGCTCTGCATGCCACCTCTGGCACACGTGCCAAAGGTTCACCATCATCACGGCCTTATACCCTGCTTTTCTGGATGGCATGTTTGAGAGTTTATTTTGGCTGGAAATTTTATTTATTATCATCCCTTATTACTAGTAAGGCCTCTTCCTTCTTCAAAATTCCCTCCCCCCAATCTCAAAATGTGCAATTTTCTACCTGCTTCTGTTAAATATCTCTCCAGCTATTAGAAAACAGACTGCCCTTAATTGAATGCTAGAGCCTTTCATCCCAACCAAGCTAACAGGAGTTCTAATAAGGGATATGATTAGAGGCTGCCTAAGTTCTAATTTGCAGAAGCCATGAGGCCAAAAAGGAAACACGTTGGCTTGTTTTGAAATAAAGGATCTCGGCAGAGAAGGGTCTCTGAATTTGGGGGTAAGTCCAAGGAAAGTAAGTATCTCAACTCACAGCTGGTGGCAGTAAGGCACGAGAGAAGCAAAAGAGGCCATATTTTTATTTGATTTGTACTCCTGTCTAAGCACAGTAAAAGTAAGACCATAAAACCCACAATCCACTAGAAACTAATATAGATGATATTACAGAATAAGCATCGGTTGGAGACTACCTGGTCCCACCAGTGTCATAGTTTAAGCCAGCTATCAGTGGTGCGGCTGAAAAGAACATTTCTTTCCATTCCTTAAAGGTCCTGAGAAGAGAAAGGTTCTCAGGTCAAAACTGGAGTCATGATGGACTTGGCGGAGAGTCAAGAAGATTGATCATGGGGGAGAGAACAGGGCTGTGGCATCTCTGAGCAGCACCTGGCCCCAAACGGCTTCCGGGAATAACTTCTCAGGTGCTGTGGTTGGGTTTGTTCTAATCATGGGCTCCATTTTAAGCCTGGAACATCAACTCCATAAAAGAACACAAAGGTAATCTTGACTTTAATAACTGGGGCTAAAGACCCTGGGTAGCAACGATTCCCTCATTTTAACTGGGAATTCACACATTTATTTATTTTTATTTTCAAAATTTATAGACCGCCCCCTCTCCCCGAAGGGACTCGGGGCGGTGTACAGGCATCACATTAAAAACAGATACAAAAAATAAATACCCTTACATACCCTTAAAAGCGAATTAAATCTAAACTCAGCTGTACAGAATAATAAAAGTTAAAATCAGCTAAAAAGCGTACCCTTAAAAATTTAAAATGCAGACTTGAGGGACTAAAATTTGGGATTAGGCCAGGCCGGCTAAATTGAACAGGTGGGTTTTAAGTTTCTTACAGAAGGAGCGGAGAGCGGTGGTAGTTCTGATGTCCGGGGGGAGGTCATTCCAGAGGGTCGGGCCCATCACAGAGAAGGCCCTACTCCTGGGCGTCGCCCACTGGCATTGCCTAGTGGATGGCACCCGGAGGAGTCCCTCTCTGTGAGAGCGAATCGGCCGAAGGGATGTATGGGGCAGGATACGATCCCGCAAATAGCTAGGTCCTGTGCCATGGAGCGCTTTAAAGATGATAACCAACACCTTGAAACGCACCCGGAAAGCCACAGGCAGCCAGTGCAGCCCGCGCAGCAGAGGTGTTACGTGGGAGTATCTAGTGACTCCCACAATTGTCCGCGCGGCCGCATTCTGAACCAGCTGCAGCCTTCGGGTGCATCTCAAGGGGAGCACACATGCCTTCACCATGAGCGAGCTCGTTGATTATGAAGGAGACAAAATCCAGTCTTAGAGAAAATGACTTCTAGGTAGGAAGAGTTGTTGACTTGCTATATTGGCTCACCATCTAAAAGCTATCTATGTTCTGATGTCATTTCCTGAAAGCCATGATTTTTTGTAACATTAATGACCAAATTTTTAAGACAGTAGGAGTCAAGCCTTCTTAACAGTCTACACAACCCAACTTATCAATTATGATAGTAAAATCCTATCATTGGCATATAGCCATGATGGCGAACCTATAGCATGTGTGCCCGAAGTGGCATGCAAAGCCATGTCGCACGGCACACGCGGCTTTGCCTGTTTATATTCTGGGTTTCTGGCATGCATGCGGGCATGACAATCAGCTGTCCTTCGTGCATGTGGCAGTGCCGAAAACTGGTGTGCTAATGCACGCCAGCCAGTTGATTGTCAGGCATGCATGTATACTAGAACCGAAAGTTTGGCTGTTCTGAAGTGTGGCCCCAATGAGTGCATGCACGCAACATTTCCACATGACGGTTAGCCATCACTGGCATATAGCAAGTCTTAAAATGTTTGTTTGTTTATTGTATGGCATATCATACATGGAATATATATAGTGAGGTCTCACTCGCCAGCTTCAGGCTGGTGTTTTCGGCTTAAAGTGTGGCCGGAGCTCCGTCTTTCTGTAAATCTTGGTGTGTCTGTGTGGAGTGCTGGCTTTGTTTCAGTAAGTGGATTGATTGGCTGTGTGGTTGCATCATGATTGGTAGATTGGTGCTGATTGGTGCTGGCTGTGCGTCCGTTGTTGTTTTGTGTTGTAACGGCCTGGGTGGTGGGTGGGGCTCATTTGTTGAGTAGGGCTGGTTTCCAGATGTCTGGTAGGCGGGAGGTATCATCAAGTTTATTCATGTTGTGGGGGTGTTTCTCTATTTCGATAGCTTCCATAATTATTCTCTTGATGAAGTGTTCAGTTTTGGAGATTAATTTAGTTCCTTCAAAGTTAATTTCATGTCCTGTAGCTTTAAGGTGCTGGAAAAGGGAGGAAGTTTTTTTTTCTTACTGCGTTCTTGTGTTCTGCGATGCGTGCAACCAATCAGCACCAATCTACCAATCATGATACAACCACACAGCCAATCAATCCACTTACTGAAACAAAGTCAGCACTCCACACACCCCCCACCAAGATTTATAGAAAGATGGCAGCTCTGACCACGCTTTAAGCCGAAAACACCAGCAAGTGAGACCTTGCCAAAACATTGCCAAGACAATCTCAATATTACACGGGAAAAGACCCGAATACAACAAGACCAGCATACCTACACCTGTGAAAATCTACGGCTTCGTGCTTGTGCGAGCAAAGCATGATGGGAGCTGCCGTCTTTCTATAAAAATAAAGCTCCGATCATGCTTTGCTCGCACAAGCACAAAGCTGAAGGCACCAGCCTGAAGATGGCGAGTGGGACCTCGTCGAAACATCGCCAAGATACTCTCAATCTTACACGGGAAAAGATCCGAATACACCTAGACCTGCATACGTGCACCCATGAAAATCTACAAAAATCTACAAAAACATTTATATATACCGTGTTTCCCTGAAAATATGACTTATTTTCTTTTTACCTACAAAATATGGCTTGGGCTTTATTATGGGGGGTTCATTGTTTTGGGATTGCCGGGCAGCTGCTTTCTTGCGAGGGGGCTCCCAAACAGCACAGCCTCATGGACGAATGGCTGTCGCTGAAAATAAACGGGTTTGCAAGGTCTGAGAATCAAGCCACACAGCGATAAAAGGAACTAAAATATAAAGACGACCAAAGTCAGGACAAAATGTAGAACTGCCAGCCTGAGAATCGACAGTGAAAATATCAAAGGGGAAATATCAACCTCTGCCGTTTAGGATCAGCCATCAACACTCAAGGAACAAGCAGTCAAGAAATAATTTGCAGGCCAGCAGATTATACAGCAGACATGGAACCTCGGAAAAAGATATCAAAAGACCGCCATGAGTCTTCTACCCTTAAAAAGATCAGAACACTGGAATTGTAAGATAAGAAGTTAGCACCCACCCCTCTCCTAGAAAAAATGAAATATCCTGGGAAATATTGAAAAGGGAGAATATTATGCTTCCCTGGATCAGAAATAGAGAAACATGTTTTAGGCAGGAAACGGACTCACTCTTAATAGCCCCCCCCCACCTTTGTCAATGAGCCATTAAAAAAGCCTGGGCCATTCTATGCTACATAACAAAGTTCTCCCTCCTCCAGCTCCAGGGTGATGGGATTAAGGCATGATAGTATTAGTCCTTTACCCATCTCACCACAGCGCACCTGGGAAGAAGCAATGCTCAACCAAACTTGGGCTCAAGTTTGCCTTAATCCCATCACCCTGGAGCTGAAGGGGGAGATCTTTGTTATGTAGAATAGACTGGCTCAGGCTTTTTTTAATGGCTCACTGACAAAGGTGGGGGCTGTTAAGAGTGAGTCTGTTTCCTACCTAAAAAACATGTTTCTCCATTTCTGATCCAGGGAAATTCTGCCTTTTCAATATTTCCCAGGATATTTCATTTTTCTAGGAGAGGGGTGGGTGCTAACTTCCTACATGGTCACTAAGAGTTAACACTGATTTGATGACACACAATCATCCATCAGTTGAAGAGCTACCCTTGGCCCTTGTAGAGTTTAATTCAGGAGTCTCAGTTGGAGTAGATGCTAGGAGTGGGCTGCTGAGAACATCAAGGGCTTCCCTCCCCCTGTGCAGAAACTCACATTGGAGTACTCCAGAGAGCACTGTCCAGATCTCCTTGAATGCGTCCAGTGCAGGGGATAATTCTCTCTCTGTCTACTGCTCTAAAGGAGTTATTTTCTAGCATTCGGTCAGAATCTGCTTTCCTGTAATTTAAGACAATTACTCCATTTCCTGAATTCTTGAGAGGCAGGCAGCATCCCACGTCCCCTCCATTGTCTTTGCTCAGGGCCTCCATTTCTCTCGCTCTCTACTTTTAAGCTGCCCTTGCTAGTAAGTTCACTCCTTGTAGCACTTTCCCCACCCTCTGCTCCACTGCATTCCTCTCTGTGCCCGTGATACTTGGGAATGGATTGCCCTCCTGCAGGATCATTTCCGTCCTCAAACAACAAAGCTTGTAGCCCTTTTTAGAAAAGGTGGATTTGAAGGGAACGTAGCTGAACCCTTGAGTGGATTAGCAGATCCCATTCTGTCTGCATACGCAGAGCTGGGGAGGAAGAGTCACACAAATCTCCCTGGAGCCTCTGAAAACCTTCAGGGAGGGTGGTGGTGGATGTGATTATCTGGTCTCAGCTTCCTTCTAGTTACCAATGACAACCTTGATGGCTTGAAGAGCTGAGCAGTATGGCCTGGAGTAACCTGCCTGGTGGGGGGAGAGGAGGAGGGAAGAAGGGGAGGCCATCTCCAATTTCAAACTTCCTGGTATCACTTGAGTAGTTCCCCAAACCACCAAGTTTGATGAGCCTCAGTGGCCACATCGGTCAGTTAAAGTTCCCTTTGCCTTCTCTACCAGCGCTCGCACTCCGAACCAAAAAACTCCCCCAACCTTTGCGATTGGAGTCCTTGCTTTTTACTTCTCAGATTCCTCCGCCAGAGGCCAGTTGGGGAAATGGGATCGTTCTCCAGCTTTCTGCTCTGCAAGAGGAAACGATGGCAAAGTTACTCAACAAAAACCCTGCAAGTTATTTTCACAAAAGAGAAAAACAGAAGCTGCTCCATCTTTGGAGGGGGGGAGGAGATGTCCACGCAGAAGCGCAAAGCTGAATTAGCTGATCAGCATTCCAGGGGTCTTAAGTGCACCTGCACACACACCCACATCCCGACCCCCCCCCCCCACAGAAGGAGACAGGGAGAGAGAGGGAAAGAAAGGGAGAGAGAGGGAGGGAGGGGGAGAGAGGGAGAGAGGGGAAGAAAGAGAGAGGGGAAGAGAGAGGGAGTGGGGGGGAGGGGGAGAGGGGGAGATAGAGGGAGAGAGGGAGGGAGGGAGGGAGAGAGAAAGAAAGAGAGCGAGAGAGCGCACAATCAAATGCTGTTTTGGTAAAAGACCAGAAATTTAACCTCAAATCCCAATGTTCAGATCCGCACCACAAGAGAGAGGAAAAACGGAGAAGTTTCCCTTAATTTAGCCATTTAGCATTTCATTACAACACTTGCTTATTTCAGTTATGCAATTTGCATAGATGCCCCTCTCCCTTGGAACTGACAGCCATTCCAAGTAAAAGCCGTCACCGTAGAACACGTAGAAGCAATGGCTGAGGGGGCAACCGTTGAAATCAGCCAAGGGCACGGTTGCATTGGCAGGCCTTGTGAAAAGCTGGCAGGGCTGAGCCACTCTTAACCCGGGACAATGATGTCCCAAAAGGCGGGTGCCACATGAGTATGTCTAGTTTAATGAAAAGAAGGACTAGGGAAGACAGGATAGTAGTCTTTCAATATCTCAGGGGTTGCCACAAAGAAGAGGGAGTCAAACTATTCTCCAAGGCACCTGAGGGTAGAACAAGAAGCAATGGGTGGAAACTAATCAAGGAGAGAAGCAACTGAGGAGAAATTTGCTGACAGTTAGAACAATTTATCAGTGGAACAGCTTGCCTCCAGAAGTTGTGAATGCCCCAACACTGGAAGTCTTTAAGAAGATGTTGGATAGGCATTTGTCTGTTATGGTTTAAGGTTTCCTGCCTAGGCAGGGGGTTGGACTAGAAGACCTCCAAGGTCCCTTCCAACTCTGCTATTGTATTGTAAAACATTATTTCTCCAACAAGTGCTGAGCCAACATCTCCAGGCTGTTTGCTGCTTGCCTTCACGTCTGACGCCAACAATTCTCCAAGTGACCAGAGGTCAGGAACTGAGGCCAGGGGTCAGAGTGGCTCCATCATTATTTCATTATTGTAGCAATTTAATCAACCATCTTGTATTTAGGGTTACTAAAAGGGAGCCATCTGTCCACTCTGAGTTGGCATTTGAGGTGCAACCATTTCGCACGAGGTGACCGGTCACCATTCCTGGTTAGCCTTTTCATAGGCAAAGAGGGAGCCTCCTGATGGTGCAACGTTAGTTATCCAGGCTACAGCTGGGAAGAGGCTTCCGTTCGCTTCTAGCGGGCCTTTGACAGATGCATTTTATGGCTTTTGCTAATATAATTCCACACCGTTTCCAGCTTGCTTTATTGATTCCCTAAACCCATTTGGGGAAGCAAATGGAGTCAGAAGGTAGCTATCCTCATCAGAAAAATATGCAAACAATGCCTATGTGGGACAAAAAAATTAAAAAAAGGCAAGGCAAGAAAACCAGTGCATGATGGGAATCCTTTACTTAATGATGAACATAAAATATTACAGCCGTGTTTCTCCCCGGAGCATTTGACTTTTTTTTTTTTCCTGTAGGGAGGTTTTAGTGCAAACTTCAAAATGTTGGCAATTTTGCCAGAGCATTCATTGACACTGGAGAACCCAGATGGCACCAAGCAGGTCCTTCATGTAGGACATAGAAAGTCAGGACTGGAAGGGACCTCGGAGGTCTTCTATTCCATCCCTCCGCTCAAGGCAAGAGCCTTACGTGATATAAGGGCTTCTGTCTTTGGCAGGGGTTTGGACTAGAAGAGGGGTGTCAAATTCAAGGCCTGGGGGCTGGATCTGGCCTGTGGGGTACTTAGATCTAGCCCATGGGGCCACCCTGGAAACACAGAAGGACTGGCCTGCGGTGCCTCCGCCAGCAAAAATGGAGCTTGGGAGAGCTTCCTGAGCTCTGTTTTTGCTGGTAGAGGGTTGCAGGAGGCTGTTGGAGCTGAAAACGGAATTCGGGAGCCCCTATTTGCTGGCAGAGCCAGAGGTGGATTCCTACCAGTTTGGACTGGTTCAACCGAGTAGGTAGTTACTCAGCCGGACATGCACCCGAATTGGCATTTTTTTTTTACTTCTGCGCACCCGAAGCGCATTCCTAAGTGACCTGGCAGTAAAAAAAGCCGAACCCACCCCTGGGCAGAGCACTCGGGCCCCCACAGATGCCCATGACATGAGTGACATCGAGTTGGCTACACCCACCCTAGCCACACCCACCATGGATCCCCGAGGTCAAACACAATCCTGATGTGGCCCTCAATGAAATTGAGTTTGATAACCCCCGGACTGGAAGCCCTCCTGCATCTCTTCCATCACTATGACTCTATGAGTTGCACCATTAACACCTCACTCCTACTGGTGCCTGCAGACCTTTCTCATTCATCAGCCGGAAGACTCAAATCCAGGAAGCCCCAACTTGCACTCGTCCAACATCTGCCCAACAACTTTAACCTCAATTCCCTTGGAAAGCCAAATGGGTCACTCAACACCTAGAAATAAGTAGACATATAAACACATACAAATACAATAGCAGAGTTGGAAGAGACCTTGGAGGTCTTCTAGTCCAACCCCCTGCCTAGGCAGAAAATCCTATGCTGTTTCAGACAAATGGCTATCCAACATCTTCTTAAAGACTTCCAGTGTTGGGGCATTCACAACTTCTGGAGGCAATTTCTGTTCCACTGATTAACTGTTCTCACTGTCAGGAAATTTCTCCTCAGTTCTAAGTTGCTTCTCTCCTTGAATAGTTTCCACCCATTGCTTCTTGTTCTACCCTCAGGTGCCTTGGAGAATAGCTTGACTCCCTCTTTTTTGTGGCAACCCCTGAGATATTGGAACACTGCTATCATGTCTCCCCTAGTCCTTCTTTTCATTAAACTAGACATACCCAGTTCCTGCAACCGTTCTTCATATGTTTTAGTCTCCAGTCCCCTAATCATCTTTCTTGCTCTTCTCTGCACTCTTTCTAGAATCTCCACATCTTTTCTACATTGTGGAGACCAAAACTGAATGCAGTTTTCCAAGTGTGGCCTTACCAAGGCATTATAAAGTGACTGCACAAAAGAAAATGCCAGGCTTTGAACTACCGTGTCAGCAATGGACAATCCTGATTAGGATTTGCATATCACATGGTGTCTGCCAGGACTTTCTGTATAAAAGGGGCATAGCATCCTCCCCTCAATGTGACTGAAGGGTCCCAGGTCAAATGGTAGATCATATCATGTACATCTGGTTATAAGCGGAGGTCATATCTGGTCTAGTATCTGTTTTTTTTAAAACTATAAACAATGTTGTGCTTCAGTGATTAGATGACCTAGGCATTGATATTTAAACACAGATCTTTTTAACATTTACATTTTATTATGTTTTACTAATCTAAGTGAAATGTTAATATACATACTGCTAGTCCATGTATGATATGTCATACAATAAACAAACAAACACACACACACTTCAAGACATTCTATATGCCAATGATAGGATTTTACTATCATAATTAGTAAGTTGGGTTGTGTAGACTGTTAAGAAGGCCAACTTTTCTTTTGGGTCTTTGGCCTGCCAGCTTGACTCTTCCTGTCATAATAATTTGGTCATTAATAAAAGAAAGTAAAAAAAAATCATAGCTTTCAGGAAATGACATCAGAACATAGATAGCTTTTAGATGGTAAGCCAATCTAGCAAGTCAGCACCCCTTCCTACCTAGAAGTGTTATGATTCTTTACTAATTTATATGAAATATCAATATATACTGCTAATCCAGGTATGATATGCCATATGCTAAATCAGGGGTGGGAAACTCTGCTCTTTTATGACTTGTGAGACATGGTGGTGCAGTGGTTAGAATGCAGTACTGCAGGCTGCTTCTGCTGACTGCCGGCTGCCTGCAATTTGGCAGTTCAAATCTCACCAGGCTCAAAGTTGATTCAGCCTTCTATCTTTCTGAGGTGGGTAAAATGAGGAGTCAGATTGTTGGGGACAAGAAGCTAACTCTGTAAACCACTTAGAGAGGGGTGTAAAGCATGGTGAAGCGGTATATAAGTCTAAGTGCTAGTGTTATTGTGGAGTTCATCTCCCAGAATCGTGAGCCAGGTGCCTCAGGAATTCTGGGAGTTGAAGTCCACAAGTCATAAAGAGGCCACAGTTCCCCACCTCTGCGCTAAACAAATATGAACTGGCTACTAGTTAGCTTCTAGATTCAGTTGAGGTTTCTGATTACCCTGTATAAAGCCCCTAATGGTGGATCCAGATACCTGATACTTTTGGCTCTTTCTATTTGATTGGACACATTTGGCATTCTCTGGATCCCTTTAATTGAACAATGTCATCTAATGGAATTTGGGAAGCAGCCTTCTCTCTTCTCTCTCTAGGAGTTGAAGAAGCTTCTTGGATGAGGAGCAAAACGTCTTCAAAGAAAAACCAGAAAGTCCAGTTGCCTCTTGAAAAAAGCACCTTTGGGAAGCAGCCTTCTCTCTTGCTGCCATTCCCCTCTGGGACAACATCCCTTCAGGGATATCTATGGCTCCTACCTGCCTTCATTTAAAAAGTTATTAAAATACATTTTGCAGCCAGATATTGGGTTAGGGTGAGTAGTAAACATTCCGTAGGATTTTCTCTGTTAAATTTGGATGGTTGCTTTTCTGTGTGTCTTTTGCTTCCCTCCCCTCCTGTTCTGTGCATCTTTTCTTCTTTGTTTTTATTCTTATATGATGCCCAGAGCAATTGTGGAGGTTTTGGTCTCATAAATCTGTTAGATGATCAACTCCATTAAGCAACCTATTTCCTGAGCTGTTGCATTTCAATAGACCATCATCATAAGTCTGGAGTCCAGGTAGTTAAGAGCTGGCAGATG
The DNA here is from genome assembly GCF_964273705.1 of Natrix helvetica. Classification (NCBI taxonomy): domain Eukaryota; kingdom Metazoa; phylum Chordata; class Lepidosauria; order Squamata; family Natricidae; genus Natrix; species Natrix helvetica. The sequence goes on along the minus strand of NC_138562.1, from coordinate 3,644,104 downwards.
CATTTGCTTTCTCCCCTCATCTCCCCTTGCCTTCCCACGTCTTTGTCAATCTTATGGACACTGCTTTGGCTTAATTTTTTCAAGAGCAGAGTAAAAATGCACAGCGACTTTTGAATATGATGATGATCAACACCCTATCCTGGTGTTGGTCAATTTTATATTTACCAACAAAGAAATAAAGGGAGACTTCCTTTGTCAGTAAATATAAAATTCAACACAAAAGTAGTTTGTTGTGAAAGCAACTGCCTAAGAAGTCTCCTGGATTGGGGCTGAAAGGTGAAAGCAGAAGCAGTATGCTCCCTCCTATAGGAAATTAAAACCCACCCCTCTCCTAGAAAAAATGAAATATCCTGGGAAATATTGAAAAAGGCAGAATATTATATTTCCCTGGATCAGAAATGGGGAACATGTTTTTAGGCAGGAAGCAGGTTCACTCTTAATAGCCCCCACCTTTGTCAATCGGCCATTAAAATGCCTGAGCCAGTCTATTCTACATAACAAAGAATCCCCACTTCAGCTCCAGGGTGATGGGATTAAGGCATGATAGTATGAGCCCTTTACCCATCTCACAACATGGCATGTGGGAACTCAACCAAGCTTGGGACTCAAAAGGCACACAACCTACAAAGTTAGCTAAGATCCTCCATCCCTGGGAGTCTGACAACCAATCAGAATATACTTCTTACACAGGAACAGGAAACAGAAATGGGGCTGAACAGAGAGTATAAAAAAACCCAGGAACTCTCAGCAAGCCCCTTTTCCCTCTTTTTCTTCTTTACCCAACAAGATCCCTTTTCTGTTCAGGAGTTCAAGCCATGTCATCCTGTCCACCATTAAACCATCTTTCCAAGCAGCCTCCATGTTTCCAGTGTCTTTTCCCCCATTTGGAACTGAACCCAGAAGGACATTTCTTATAACATCCCATAATTGGGTAAACAAGGTTGCCCTGATAGACCGGTCTCAAGGGGGGGGGGGAGAAATCTATCCTGGTTATTGCTAGCTGAGCGAACTTAATGGGAATAAGCAGATGGCAGATTCCCACATGGCCAGGAGATGCAGTTTAGGACAAGATTATTCCTGCTTGGTCATTATTTGGTTATATTGGCCTGGTTCAATTCTAATACTGTTCTTAGGTGGGCTTAAAATGTATCTGTCAGGTTCAGGAGGCTCTGACTTGCTCCCAGGATAAATGTTAGTCTTCCTTGTGATTCCAAACCCTCTTTAGATGTAGACTTAGTGACCGGTGTTGATTTTCTCAAATGGATCAGTTATTTATAAGAATCATCCGGTGCTTTGAAGAAGTAGGAAGACAGTCAGGGGCTCAGCTGATTTTTCCTCCATCCTTCCAGTCAATTAAAGAGGACCAGCAAAAGAAAAACTACCATGCATTACTGCTGGCTCGGTAAATAATTCAGTGGGAGAGATTTGATTTTGAAGGAGCATGATGTTTGTCATGAAATGGACAAATTTATGTAGGAAAAGAGACAATCCAGAAAAAGGACAAGGATTATGTGGGAAACTATGGCCGAAATGGGCCTATTAAACCATCAGATGATTTACAGTTCATGGCTTCCCTTGTCATACTTGAATGTTGAGAGGAGAGGGAAAAACCAAGGTGAACTCCAGCTCTTTAGCCAAAAAAGCAAATATGATTTCATTGGCACAAATGATGGTGTAGTTCTAATGTTTAGAATATACAATCTAAGGATCTAATTTAGTTGAAAGGGATAAGGAAATGCTCAGTTTAACAGAGATCGAAGGGATCTTGGAAATCTCCTAGTCTAAGCCCTTGCTCAACTAGGAGAGCCTATCCCATTCCAGACAAATGGCTGTCCACACTCTTAAAAACCTCCATTGATGGATCACTCACAACTCCAGGAAACAAGCCAGGAATTAATTGTTCTTGCTGTCAGGAAATTTCTCCTTAGTTCTAGGTTGGCACAGGCACATTCTTCGTTCAGCTTCTATCTATTGCTTCTTGTCCTGCCTTCAGGTGCTTTGGAGAATAGGCTAACACCTCCAAGATGTTTGACTTACATCCCATCCATCCTCTAAGCAGCTTTTCAACTTTTCCCCACAACAATCCTGTGAGAAAGGGGAAGATATCTGACAGACCACGGGAGTTCTACCTCCAAAGCCTCTCCATAGTGCTTAGTTCCTAGTCTCCTAATTTTTTGTTCTTCTCTGAATCGATTCCATTTTATCTAATTCCTTGTTAAAACAAGTTCCCCAGACTTGGATGCAGTCCTGGAGTTGGGATTTATTGAAATCAAAGTTGTCTGGTGGAACACAGAACCGATTGTTTGAAAGCACTAAGTTAAAATATGAGTGGAGGAGTTAAAAATGCTTTTTAAAAACAATTTGCTGACTTTGCAGAGCATAAAGCACAGCGATTCTTTTCATTTTTATTTTGAACTATGCAGATGAGGCTTTTTCTGGTTGTTGGTCTTTGTATCCTTCATTGACCTCAACTCCTTCGGAGCTTTTGCTTTTTGCATGCCTGCTCGACAGTTCCAAGCTATTTCCTGTTTGCAATCTTGCACCTTTCTGCCTCTTCGCTGTGACTTTTTGAGTTAATATACATTTAGTTTTAATTTCACTTAACATTAAGAGCTCAAACTTTTTACAACCACTTTTGTCTCCTGCATCCTGATCCATCTTCTCCGTTGGTTAATATCAAGTCAAGAAAGGATAATCCTTTGGTTATTTTTTCCAACTTCTGAAAGGTTTCAACACAGAAAATAAGACATACCCCAGAAGAACCATGCTTCACAAAGCTTGTCTTCCAACAGATATCTGATCATTGAAGTCCACCTCAGTGTTTATTTGGGCCCCGGAGGAACGTACGGTTTGCTTTTGAAAAGCCTAATCCAATGTTTCTCCATAGTGAGAGATACACAATACTCCTCATAACAAAACAATAGTGCTTTTATTCACCCCCCATTTATTTCAACCCAGACGGTCTCTATGGTGTCCTCATTTTTATTCATTTGGTTCTGGAGTAGATATGATTATTTGTAACATGTATTTTAGCCTTGAGGTAAGAAGACTGAATAAGATACCAGAGCACTCCTCTGATATCTGAAAAGCTGTTTCAGGGAAGAAGTCCAGAGACCTCTTCTCTATTATTTCAGAGGGCAGGATGTGGAATAATGGATTTATGTTGCAGAAAGACAAATTGAAGCCGGCTGTTATTTTTTTGAAAGTCCTTGAACAGTTCATCAGTGGGAGAAATAAGTCAGAAAAGCTTTCACTCTCTCACTGGACATGTTCAAGAAGACTAGACAGTACTTTGTTGGAGACCATATAACTGTCTTGTTTTCAAGCTGCTCGTTGATTGATTTCTTCATGTTTGTTTTAGAAATCCCCCAATAATTGATTTAAGACTGATGGATCTGTAGTTTCCTGGATCCTCTTTTCAACAAGAGGGACAACATTTTTCCTCCAGACATTTGGTACTTCATCCATTTTCCAGAACTTCTCATGCATAAAGCTTCTGTCAGTCTATCAAGTAGGTTCCTTCAGCCGGAGAATAATATTTACTCAAAGTAAACAAAAATCCCCTCTTTCCATCAATCTCAGGCTTCAGTTCTTCCCCTGGAAGCAGAGAATTGCGAAGTTGAAACAGTCCATTCAGGTTTTCAAAAAGGCCTGTGGAAAGCGACAACAAAACGGTCTGGGTTTGTGCAGGTCACACAATTCGTTTTGCTGAAGCAAAGAGGCCACCCAAGTCACATCAGGGAATCAATTCTGGGGCTGTCAAGTGCCACAGAAGACAGTTCCTCTCATCGTGCTTCCCCAGCACCAGCTGCAATGTTCCAGATTGGGCAGCTTCAGGATTACCAATCATGCACTAAAGCCATCCACAGGGAGATGAACAACAGATAATTAGGAGATTGGTGATTAAAACATATAAAGAACAGTTACAGGAAGTGGGCATGGCTAGTCTAGTGAAGAGAAGGACCAGGGGAGACATGTCAGCAGTCTTCCAATATTTGGGGGGCTGCCGCAGAGAGGAGGGGGTCAAACTATTTTCCAAAGCACCTGAAGGCCAGGCAAGGAATAAGGGATGGAAACTGACCAAGGAGAGATTCAACCTGGAACTAAGGAGAAATGTTCTGACAGTGAGAACAATCAACCAATGGAACAGCTTTTGCCTTCAGAAGTTGTGGGAGCTTCATCCCTGGAAGTTTCGAGAAGGGTGTGGAGTTGGACAAGATGACCTCCAAGGTCCCTTCCAACTCTATTATTCTGTTCTGTTCTGTTCTGTTAAGGTCCAGAATGCCGGTTGGAACATAACAAGGCTCCTGCCAAAAGTTTTCACATCAGTCATAACTCAAGAATTCCACTTCCAATTGCAGTCGCTTGAAAAAGTCTATTTCTACCTTTCATCTAGGCTGTAGAAGATCAGGAAACAGCCATGTTACCCTGTTTCCACAAAAATAAGACCTCCCTGGATAATAAGCCCAATCGGGCTTTTGAGCGGATGTGCTAAAATAAGCCCTCCTCCAAAATATTGCAACACAGCAGCAGCCATGAGGTGACCACACTCGCTGCCTCCTGCACCTCAAAAATAATAAGACCTCCCTGAAAATAAGGCCAAGTGCTTATTTTAGGGGTCAAAAGAAAATGAGATCTTGTCTTATTTTGGGGAAAACACGGTAGAATCATTGTGAGAGTTAAAGCACCAAGTACAGTTGGTTCTCAAGTTACAACCACAATTGAGTCCAAAATTTCTGTAATTAAGCGAGACATTTGTTAAGTGGGCACTATCTAATAAAATGAAATTCAATGGTGAAAAGAGTAAGGTTCTACATTTAGGAAAGAAAAACGAAATGCACAAGTACAGTATAGGTGGTACCTTGCTCAATAGTAGTAACTATGAGATGGATCTTGGAATCCTAGTAGACAACCATTTAAATATGAGCCAGTCATGTGCAGCAGCTGCCAAAAAAGCCAACACAGTTCTAGGCTGCAGAAACAGAGGGATAGAATCAAGATCACGTGAAGTATTGATGCCGCTTTATAATGCCTTGGTAAGGCCACACTTGGAATACTGCATTCAGTTCTGGTCGCCACAATGTAAAAAAGATGTGGAGACTCTAGAAAGAGTGCAGAGAAGAGCAACAAAGAGGATTAGGGGATTGGAGACTAAATATATGAAGAACGGTTGCAGGAACTGGGTATGTCTAGTTTAATAGAAAGAAAGACTAGGGGAGATATGATAGCAATGTTCCAATATCTCAGGGGTTGCCACTAAGAAGAGGGAGTCAAACTATTCTCCAAAGCACCTGAGGGTAGAGCAAGAAGCAATGGGTGGAAACTAATCAAGGAGAGAAGCAACTTAGAACTGAGGAGAAATTTCCTGACAGTTAGAACAATTAATCAGTGGAACAGCTTGCCTCCAGAAGTTGTGAATGCCCCAACACTGGAAGTCTTTAAGAAGATGTTGGATAGCGATTTGTCTGAAATGGCATAGGGTTTCCTGCCTAGGCAGGGGGTTGGACTAGAAGACCTCCAAAGTCCCTTCCAACTCTGCTATTGTATTGTAAATGAACTTTGCCCCATTTTATGTCTGTAGTTGTTTTTAAGTGAACACTGCAGTTGTTAAGTTAGTGGCACAATTGTTAAGTGAAGATGGCTTCCCCATTGCCTTTGCTCGTCAGATGACTTCAAAAGGTGATTGCATGATCTGAGGACACTGCAGCCATCATAAATATGAACTAGTTGCCAAGTGTCCAGATTTGATCACATGACCTCATGGATGTTACAAGTGTAGCAAGTGTGAAAAACTGTCATACATCAGTTTTTTCAATGCTGTTGTAACTTTGGACAGTCACTAAACTGTTGTAAGTCAAGGACTACCTATATATTTGTTGGCAATTCTTGGCATCTGCCATTCAGGGAAGCCACTATGGAATCAGATAAGAATTCTATCATGGAATTATTGTGGGGCACTGGGGTTTGGCTCATTGATGTTCCTCTCCTCCCACCAGGCCAGTTGCCCAAATTCTGAGCTGCCTTGATTTATTCAGGCCAGATGTTGAAAGCATCAGTCCCTTAGGTCCCCAGCAGCCTTCTCTTATCCATTGTCATTCCCTTCCTTGACATAGAATGTAGAACATAGAATAACAGAGTTGACTTTGGAGGTCCTCTAATCCAACCAATTGCTTGAACAGGAGAGTCCGTACCATTTCCAACAAATGGCTGTGCTGTCTCTTCTTAAAAGCCACCAATGATGGGGCACGCACAAGTTCTGAAGGCAAGCCATTCCACTAGTTAGTTGTTCTCACCCTTAGGGAATTTCTCCTTAGTTGTAGGTTGCTTCTCTCCTTTGTTAGTTTCTATCCATTGCTTCTTATCCTGCCTTCAGGTGCTTTGGAAAATAGGTTGATCCCCCCACTTCTTTGTGTTAGCCCCTCAAATACTGGAACACTGCTATCATGTCATCCCTAGTTCTTATTTTCACTAGATATATCCCGTTTCTGCAACCACTCTTCATACGTTTTAGCCTCACGTCCCAGAATCATCCTTGTTGCTCTTCTCTGTATTCTTTCTAGAGTCTCAACATCTTATCGTGTTACGTTATGTCATGTTATCTTTTCACCTTCATCCATTGTCACCATTATTCCCAATGGCTCCAGTGAAGGGAGAACATCACGCCTTACAATTATAAGCGTTGGAGATGATTTAGTCTAACTTGTAGCTCAGGGCCAGAATCCACCATCTTTGAGAGCTGGGAATTGGCCTTCAGAGGCAGCTGTTCCATGGGTGACCAGCTCTTACTGTGAAGTAATATTTCCTTAAATACAACTAAAGTATACTTTCTTTTAATAGAAGGCCATCCTTTCTTGTCTTCTGGAAAAACGGAACACTTTTTACACAATAGCCCTTTAGGTCTCCCCTAAGTCGTCTTTGGGCTAAACTGAAAGTTTTGCTGAGGTCAAATTACACCACATCCACTACTTCTCACGGTCAACCAAGCTGGTCAAACAAGAGATCAGATTTATTTGGCATGATTTGCTCTTGATAAACTACTGTTGGTTCCTGCCAAGCAATGAACTTTTCGAAAACTGGCTGAATAATTTCATTTAGTCCTAGTTTTTTCCCAATATTGAGGTGAAGAAGCCTGCAGTTGTGTGTCTCCCTCGCTTTCTGAAGGCAAAACCAATGTTTGCCTCTTCCCACTCCTCTGGCACAAGGCCTGCCTGCCCTGATTCCTTGGAGCGGGTCCAAGGATATATCTACCAGCTCCTTCAAGATACAAGACCTGTGATTTGTAGCTTTGACAATTAGAAAAGGTAGAATATGGAGAGACGGAATCACTGTAGAGGATAAAATATAGATATTTTTATCACTGCCATAAAGAAAATCAGAAACCATTTATCTATCTATCTTTTTTCTGGGCTCCTTTTCTTTCTTGTCTGTTTTTCCCCCCTTAATTTCCTACTTATTCACTTATCCCTTTTTTTACTTTTCTTTTCCTCCCCCCTTTGAATCTATTGTTTTTATTCTGCAAAAAAAAATCTATTCAGTAAAAGCAACTTAAGAAAAGAAAGTTTCTGGGATGTGTCACAGAGATGTTAACCTTTTCATGGAAGTCAAACATTCTTGTCCATTTGCTTTCCTTTTCTCAGCTGTTTTGCTCTGGTTGATGGGAAAGGTTTTCTCCTTGGGGAGAAGATCAAAAGAGAGATGGAACTCCCCATCACCTGTAACCTCTGGCCTCTCCTAAAAAACCTAAGATTGCAAAGCTTCTCCAAGCACTCCATCACAACCTCCTTCTTTCATCCCCCTGTTGGAGGAGGGGAGGGGTAAAAAAGGGGGGGCAGGGAAAGCTTAAGTCCCCCAACACTGCTATGGGGGCCCTGACCCTCATGGTTCCTGTCCCAAAATTTGAATTTTAAAAAATGATATTTCTCACTTCCCTTTCAAGTGACTGGGAGGACACAGGAAGAGACCCGCTTGATGGGATGACTGGCAATTGTGCGCCACTCCTGGAGATTTGTGTCAGGCAAGCACAGCCATTGTGTCTAACAGGAATCTGACTTCTGTCCTGGCTGGCCCTCTTTTACGTTTTCCTGACTTTCAAATATGACTTATCTGTTTTTCTTGGCATCTAAATAAGGAAACCAGAAATCACAATTGACAGGCTGTTTGGAATGTGCTTTCCTTTTTGAGCTGTGCTCCTGGGCTGCCCGGAGCGCTTTGTTCCTCTGGCCAAGGGAGAGATATTTATGGTCTTAAAACAATGCGTCCAACTGGCCTACGGATGGCGAGGTCAGGCTCTATTACTCTAGCTGACAGGCCAGTTTTCCCTCCCCCACCCCCATCATTCAGGGCTATGACCTTGGAGAAGGAAAGGCCCCTTGATGTTTGGAGCAATAACAGGAGTTCTGGGATATATATATATATATATATATATATATATATATATATATATATATATATATATATATATATATATATATATATATATATATATATATATATATATATATATATATATATATATACATACATACATATACATATATATTGTATTTGTACTGATAAATAAATAAAGGGAGACTAGTATAGATCTATTTCGAGCTAATTAGCTCTCATCAGCTAGCCATACCCTTACTGGGATTTGAACCTGGGCTGTATTATATCTTAGGCAGGAGTCTTAGCCACTATGCCACAGGCTCGGCTTCTTATCAGTTGAGCCAGGGAAATAGGTATGTATTTGTGTTACATATGCTGGTTTTGTTGTATTCGGGTCTTTTCCCGTGTAAGATTGAGATTGTCTTGGCAACGTTTCAGCAAGATCTCACTTGCCATCTTGGTTATCTAATCTCTTCGTGAAAACCTCCAGTGTTGGAGCATTTACAACTTCTGGAGGCAAGTTGTTCCACTGGTTAATTGTTCTAACTGCCAGGAAATTTCTCCTTAGTTCTAGGTTACTTCTCTCCTTGATTAGTTTCCATCCATTCCTTTTGTAAAGCAAATATTCTTCCTCGGCCAAGATTATTTGTTGATAATAGAACTTATGGTTTCAAGAAGGACAATCCATGTGAGAGTTAATAAAGAGACCACAGTGTTGAAGAATACTTTCGATTGAGTCCATTGTCCTCTCTTCCATTTCCCTTCCAGGCACTTCAATTCTCTGCCCATCACAGCACATTGAGAAGGCAGGGCTGAGACCTATGGCTGCCATCTCAGTCATGTAGAGACATCTTAGCCTAGTTTTTTTCCTTTGTTTTAATTCCTCCCAAATCCTTGAATTTCATAAAAATGAAGCTGCCTCTCTCTTCTCTCTCCCCTCCTCTCTCTCTCTCTCCCTTTCTCTCCCTCTCTTTCTCTCTCTTTCTCCCTCTCTTTCTCTCACTATCTCTTTTGCATTTCTGTTGGTTGTTTGACATTATCCAAAAGCTTCCAGAGAAAAGGATGATTTGTGAAGATGCAGAGACATATCATGGTGTGCTCTTTTCCAATCATCCAAGGTAGGATTTTACCATTGCCTCTAGGTACTCTGTTTGTTACTTGAGCTATTTGAAAGTGAAGCTGTACAAGAAAGGAAGAAAAAAAGAAAGAAGAAAGAAAGAAAGAAAGAAAGAAAGAAAGAAAGAAAGAGGAAAGAAGGAAGGAAAGAAGGAAAAGGAAAGAAGGAAGGAAGGAAGGAAGGAAAGAAAGAAAGAAAGAAAGAAAGAAAGAAAGAAAGAAAGAAAGAAAGAAAGAAAATGAAATGCTGAGAAGTAAAAGAATGTTAGAACACAACATGAGGCTTAGCTGGCATGGTTTTATGGTACAACGAAGTTAAAGTTAATGCAAATTATAAAAATTATTATGTGACATGTGCCAAACAAAGGATATGGAACACATAAACCCAGTTTGTGCCTTCCTGGTTTCAAGATGGAGTTGAGAGAACAACTGACTGTGTGTAGAGGGACTTTATTCGCAATGCTTTTCATATCCACGATGCAGAGAAAGACTTAATATAGATAATGGGATCGAACTAAATAGAATGGAATTTGAAAATGAATTGTCTGCAAATGATGAAAATGTGATTGCAAAAATTTGCATGAATAGATTAGCTAAGAGTTTTGGTTACACTATACGAATAGATCAATAGGTGAAAAATAGGGAATTAAATTACATTGTTATAATTTGAAAAAGATTTTTTTTAAAAAGGAAGCTCTCTTGGGTTGCGACACCAGAGAAAATGTACTTTGTACATTTTAGAAAATTTCTGTTGCTAAGTGAGACATTTGTTAAGTGAGTTTTGCCCCATTTTACAACCTTTCTTGCCACAGTTGTTAAGCGAATCACTGCAGTTGTTGAATCCATCACACGATTGTTAAGTGAATCTGGTTTCCCCACTCACTTTGCTTGTCGGAAAAGGTCGCAAAAGGGGATGACGTGACCCCAGGACACAGCAACCGTCATAAAGAGGAGTCAGTTGCCAAGCATCTGAATTTTGGTCACATGACCATGGAGATTCTGCAAGGGTGAAAAAATGGATCATAAATCTTATTTTTCCAGTGCTGTTGTGACTTTGAATGGTCACTAAATGAACCGTTGTAAGTCGAGGGATACCTGTAGGCAAAACATACTTTGCACCAGTGGTGAAATTCAATTTTTTTACTGCCGGTTCGGTGGGCGTGGCTTGGTGGGCGTGGCAGGGAAGGATCTTGCAAAATCCCCATTCTCTCCCGATCAGCTGGGACTTTGGAGGCAGAGAATAGATGGGGGCAGGGCCAGCCAGAGGTGGGATTTGCCGGTTCTCCCAACTACTCAAAATTCCTGCTACCAGTTCTCCAGAACTGGTCAAAACCTTCTGAATTTCACCCCTGCTTTGCACCCTGTGCCTTGAAAGGGAAAGGATGAATTAGCAGAATAAGGTAGTTTGTGTTGAAGGGTCCCTCCTGCAGTGATTTTCCACCACAGGAAGCTGGGAGAGAAGGACCCTGTGGCTTGTTCTTTCCTTTCAGCTCTGCTGGATTTTACCTCCTAACTGATCTGAGACTCCCTTCTATGGGACCCAATTCTGGTTTTGGTCATAATTTACTTCTATTCTGCCACGTTCTTCTAGTCTGGTCCATGACTGAAATAAAGTGCTTTGACTCCACTGAGATTCCATGGCATCCTCAACAGGGGTGGGATCCGGGCAGGCACTACTCTCAATTCGCTTGTGGGCCCGCTGTGCACCAGGGGTGGGTTTCAAAATTTGTTACTACCGGTTTGGTGGGTGTGGCGAGGTGGGGGAGCATGTGACTGGGTGGGTGTGGCCAACTTGACATCACTCACACACACGCCCACTCAGTCACATGCTCCCCCACCTAACCACGGCCACTGAACTGGCGAGCGGGGAGGCTGGCACAGAAGGCTCGTTTTCCCCACCGCCGCGGCTGTTTTTACCTCAGGGCCAAACGGTTCATGCCCCCCTCCCCCTATGGACTGACATTGCAGGAAGGCAAGGAGGAACCTTCCTTCCCCCTCCTGAGAGCCTGTGCGGGGAGAGAGGAGGCGGGCTGGTTTGAATACGGTGAGCAGTTTGTGGATGGCACCCCCTTCGCTTGTTGGGGCGGGCGCAGCAAGACACATGTAGCAGCACCTGTGCCACCTACCTGGGTGAAGGCAGCATGTGGGCGGGCGTTGTTCTCCCCCTCCTCTCTCTCTTTGCCCACCCGCCTCCTGGTGATTTTCCTCCCGCTCCTTCCCTGCATTGCCTGGTCACAAGGGCCAAAGAAACAACAGCGGGGGGTTAAGCAGAGACAAGAGGACACCCGGAGGGGTGCTCCCCTTTCACTCTTGATGGTGGGACCTGCTTTATCACATGCCTTCTTTCTTTCTCCAGCCCCTCTCCGTCCCTTGCTTGCCCCGTTGGCACCGCGGTGGCAGCAGCTGAGTGAGGAGAGTAGGTGCCCATTTCGGACCGAACCAGTCCGAACCGGTAGGAACCCACCACTGATCCTCAGGGCCCTTCAGCCAAAGGCAATCCCTGAGGGCCACAAAGGAGACCCAGAGGAGACTTGTAATCCCCTTCTCTCGATGGGGCTTCTGAGGAAGCAGCTTTTTTGGAGTTTCGGCTGATAGATGCTTCAGAACCCCCAAACGGTTGCATGTAGCATTTAAGAGATCCAGCACTGAGATCAATTATTCAGACACTGAATTGTGCAACTCCATATGCACACAGCTGGTATTGGACCTAGCCACAAAGTCCAAGGAGGAAGCTTCTGCCACATGGGAGGTCTGAGATTTTTCCATTATTCTCTTGACTAGCGTGTGACCACAAAATCTGCATTATCTTTCTTCCTCAGCAAGCCTTGGCACTCCCTGGACTCACACACAGCCTTAATAGGTCCAAATGCAGCTGCAGTCTCTCTTGCTCAGAGAGATGATCTATTGAGATACATGTAATATTTCTCCCGCCATTCAAGCCTGGAAAACTTGCCAGAGGCCATCAACTGACATTGAAAGTCATAGAAAGAATTCCTCCCCTCTCCCCTCCCCTCCTTCTCTGCTCTCGTCCCCTCCCCTCTCTTTCCTTTCTCATCCCAAAGGGGCTTTTTCAAAAGGCAGCTGGGCTTTGTTTTTCTTTGAAGATGTTTCGCTTGTCATCCAAGAAGCTTCTTCAGTTCAGAAGCTTCTTGGATGACAGGCGAAACATCTTCAAGGAAAAACAAAGCCCAGCTGCCTTTTGAGAAAGAACCTTTGGGACAGCCATAACTTGGAAGACTGAGAATCTCCATAGACCTTTCTCCTTTCACTCAGGAATCTGTTCTTGAACAGCCGCAGGATCAGTTGTCTGGTCTGCTGTCATTCAACATCTCCCCAACACAAGATGGACCGACTTGTGTTTATTTCTTTGGGCATAAGCATCTTCCTTTTGATGGACAGTGTGATGTGCTAAGTGAGAAGAGGCCTGGAGAGACCCTCCCTCCATGGGTCCCAGCCATGCGCCACTGAGACGCTTTGTTCCTTTTGGCGAATCTCAAAATGTTTGCTGCAAATATTCTGGACACAGCTCCCCTTGTTCTGGACAGCAGGGTGGCTGCTTTTGTGGAGGAAATAGCAGGATGTGGTGAGGCCAGAAAATGTTCTTTCTTGACAATATGCAATCCAATGATGCACAGAACCAAGTCCCTGAGGGCAGAGCAGTTGGGGGAAAGAGTTTTGTAGCTTGCTGTAGAGCTTGCTGTAGAGAAGAACAACAATACCGTTGTTAGTCTAAACATCCTGAACAGAGCAAAATAGGAATAAGCAGTGAGTTATGGGCCTGTAGGGAAAAAGGGGGGAAGTTTTGTTGTGCCAAGGGCCCAGGAATGACCTGCAACCAAAGGAATGCTCAGCAAATGATGCCTTGCTAGCCAAAAAGTCCTCTCAGACTAAAGGTAAAGGTTCCCCTCGCACATATGTGCTAGTCGTTCCCAACTCTAGGGAGTGGTGCTAATCTCTGTTTCAAAGCCAAAGAGCCAGCGCTGTCCGAAGACGTCTCCGTGGTCATGTGGCCGGCATGACTGAATGACAAAGGCGCATGGAACGCTGTTACCTTCCCAACAAAGGTGGTCCCTATTTTTCTACTTGCATTTTTACATGGTTTCAACTGCTAGATTGGCAGAAGCTGGGACAAGTAATGGGAGCTCACTCCGTTATGCGGTACTAAGGATTTGAACCGCTGAACTGCCGACCTTTCTGATCGACATGTTCAATCTCTTAGCCACTGAGCCACCGTGTCCCCAATCACGGCATCCTCTCAGACTAGGAGGAAATTATTTGGGGGGGGGGCAATTGATCACACTGGAAACCAGAGTCTCATCTTCCCAGAATGTGCTTGCGTACTGGGGAACTGCTCTTCCGGTTTCTGGTGCTCCCCCGTGCATGTGCATGCCAGTTTCGGCACTTGGTGTCAAAAAGGTTTGCCAATAATGGTGTAAGGTCTCGTGCTTGGGTGGGTGGGGGGGTTGGACTAGATGACCTGCAAGTACCTTCCAACTCTGTTAATCTAATCTAAGCCTGTTTTCTCAAAGAGCAGGGACTTTCTCAGTCTATGCCAAGCAAGAGAAGGAGGAGGAAGAGACCCGAGATTTCAAAGTCCTTGGAAAACAACAGCAGACCAAAATCTGAAGTTGGTGCCTTTTTCTTCCCTCTTCTCTCTTTACAGTATCTCTCTTTCCTTTTCCCTCTCCCTTTCCTTAGTTTTCCACTCCATTTTTTTCTCTGTATTTTATGCTCTGATAAACTAATAAAAATCTCTTCTGTGCAAAAAAAAAAAAAAAGGAACCCAGAATAAATCCTCTTTATCTCTGCCCCGCTAGGTCACTAGGTCATTGCAGGTTGGAAGCCCTACCTCGGCTGAGATCCCTCTGGGCTGGATCCCGGCAGCCGGCCTTGATCAGCAAAGCTGCCCTGCTTAACCCAGGGTGAAGACCTCTTCATCTTCGGAGAATCCAGGGCGGCTGTCACTGAAACAAAAATTGCTATTGCAAAAACATCACGGTTCACCATGACCTGATCAAGAGCTGTGACTGGCAGCTTTGGGGAGGATGTCCTTCCCTCTTTCATGCCATTGTATACCCCTGAGCCAGGGAGGGAGATGGAGCATTTGGGGGACTCCCCCCATTTATGGGGCCACTCTAACTTTCATCTGAGAACAGGCACTGGAAGAGAGGGTGAACCCTGTGTTAGTCTCTCTGTTATATTTTCACGACACAGCTGACTAAATGATAGAACATAGAAGAGTAGGGATGGAAGGGCCCTTGGAGGTCTTCTAGTCCAACCCTAATACCACTCCAGACAAGTGGCTGCCCAGTTTCTTTTTCAAATTCAACCATGGACCTGTTTGGGCTTAAACGTGACTTCCTATCCAGAACCGTCTGTGTTTTCATACATACATGATACACTAACGTCCTTGTCCAAGTCAGATTGTGATTTATATGGATATTGATTGTTTCCTGATTGCTTATTTGTACCCTATCATTAAGTATTGTACCTGATGATTCTTGATTAATGTATCTTTTCTTTTTATGTTCACTGAGAGCATCTGCACCAAAGACAAATTCCTTGTGTGTCCAATCACACTTGGCCAATAATGAATTCTATTCTATTCTATTCTATTCTATTCTATTCTATTCTACTCTACTCTACCCTACCCTACCCTACCCTACCCTACCCTACCCTATCCTATCCTATCCTATTCTCATTCTTTTCTATTCTATTCTATTCTATTCTCCATTCCTATTCTTTTCTATTCTATTCTACTCTACTCTATTCTATTCTATTCTATTCTATTCTCCATTCCTATTCTATTCTATTCTCCATTCCTATTCTATTCCATTCTACTCTATTCTACTGTATCCTATTCTAGTCTCATTCTTTTCTTTTCTATTCTATTCTCCATTCCTATTCTATTCTATTCTATTCTATTCTATTCTATTCTATTCTATTCTATTCTATTCTATTCTATGCTGTTCTGTGCTGTGCTATGCTATGCTATGCTATTCTACATCCCTATTCTATGCTATGCTATGCTATTCTAAGTGCCCCCTTTCCCCCCTCCCCTGCCCCAGAGTATCTGTGGATTATTTTCCTTGACTGTCTCCCCTGCAAAGTCCTTAGTTTTGCTGAGGCTCTTCTCATGAGCTGGCAAGGACATATGTAGAGCACACACAAAGTGTCTTCCTTTCTCCCCGTCTTCCTTTTGATTGTCAGTGAGCATCTGGCAAACAAAGGGAAATGTTGCATAACAAATTTGGCAGGGAAGACTTTGTTCTCTCTCCCTGGTGATCAGCACTTTTGTTTAGCCATCTTCTTACAGCTTGTTCGCCAGGCATCTGCCCGGTGCAGGCGGATGCCTGGGGAGCTCCGACTGTGGGCTGCTGGAGGAATAGAAAGATTAGCGCAGAGATAGGGGCAAACACAGGCCCTGTTTTTTTTAATTGTAATATGGGGAGCTTTGTTGCTGCAGAGTTGCTAGGCAGCAGAAGGAATTCAGGGCATGAGCCATGCCACCCTGGCAGTACATTCCTCAGGCTCTCCTTGACACACCCCTCTCCAGGTGTGGGGCAGTCCAGAATGACAGGTGGAGGCCGGTTGGCTCCCTGAAGCACATCTAGTTTCAAATTGACTTTATGTACATCAGGGGTGTCCAAACTTGGGAACTTTAAGACTTGTGGACTTCAACTCCCAGAATTCCCCAGGGAGTTGAAGTCCACAAGTCTTAAAGTTCCCAAGTTTGGATACCCCTGGTGTACATGTTCCACCAAGAAATAGCAACTTGGGAAGAGAGTCTAGAGACCGTTTGGAGGGAGAAAAAAGAACTGGGAATTGCTGTCTGGAGGCGTTTCTAGCTACAGAATGCTGATGGTGCCAGTGCAGGGCTTGGTGGGTGTCGGTAGCAGCTGGAGCATGGTGGTTCTGGGATGCCCTTTGTTCACAAACGGGAGAGGTTCTTCAGACCTGCTTTCAACCTTACCATTACCGCTACTACTAAAGGCAACCAGTGCCTTGATCTCAATCGTACTAGAGGTCCTTGTAAGCAGGGAACAAGTATCTGGGATGTGGACATCTCTACAGCAGTGGCCCCCATCCTTTTGGGCTTCCGTGGAAAGAGGCTTTTTCTACAGACTAGAGAGGGCGTGGTTTCACATACTGCCTGCATCCCGCGAATAGGACTTCACTTGTTTGGGTGGACCAGTTTCTGGCATGCTGCAGATTGGTGCCAGTCCATGGACTGGGGTTTGGGGACCCCTGCTCTACAGAATGTGTCTCAGTATGCTCCTTTCATCCTCCTTGAAATATCATCTTTCTTTGAAATCTTCCTTGGGTTACTACCAGTCCACTGGCATCCTTCAGCATCTCCATTCAAGACTGGAGTGTCCTTCTGAGTTCAGAGAACTTTGGTAAGATTTTCCTTTTTTGTTTCCATGTTTGTTTCCATCTTCAATGTTTTTATAGATATGATTGTAGCACTTCTTTATCTCTGAAATTCTTTGTTCAGTTCCTTCCTGAGATCTTATTATTCTTTTTCTTTTCTCTTCTCTCCTCTTTACTTTCCATGCATTTTATCCTGACACCTAGTTTGTTTCCTTCTGTTTCTTGATCTTTGGCTGTCTCTTTTCATTCCACAGTTCTTCTGGTCCCCAATCAATGAGGTTCAGCAGTTAAAAACACTTCCTGACGTTTTCCTTCAAAATGCTAGGAATGTGCTTAAAATCACAATGTAGAAACTGGCTGGCTTTTCCCCTCCAATTTAACTTAATGTGGAAGTTGCACATAAGCAATTTGTTCTGTTTCTTAGGCAGCCTCTAACTCTTTCATCTCATTGTACCAATATCATAACCCAATTTGACCTCTGTGTCATCTGGTGATGTCTGTGTAGACAGGCATTTTTTTGTTGTTTCAATACTTCGCTAGCAATGAAATAATAAGAATATATCATCATGCTTTTTTTTTGTTTCCTAGACCTTACAGTCCAATTACATTTTTCTTGTTATATTTCCAGCTTTCAGTCTTCCACTCTTCAACTAAAAGCAATTCTATCAAATACCAGGAAAATCAGGTGATATTGATAGTTTAATGGGTATAAAGATTTATTGTAAGCCTAAGCTCTCTACAAGAATCTGAACTACTAACAGTCAAGGAAAATTGGCAGGAGATAAAAATAGAAAAGAACTCAAGGTGGGCTGGACGTAGATCTCTTGTAGGTGGGAAGAGACTGATGACTCATTTGACACCCCCCCTCGGGCTGAGGCTGATCATCTCCTACAAATATATCTTGTCTGCTTGTTCTGCCAATTTCAATTTGAACTTGGGCATAAAACTCACTGTTAGGGATGCTAGGGGTGTTACTTAACACTCACCAGCTTCATCTTCTTCTGAATCAGTGTTGGAGCATAGCCTTAGATAATCATCATATTCAAGAGTTCCCCATGAAGTCTTCCATTACATCATTCCTTTTCGAAGTACCTTGCAAAATTTACAAAACTGAATGATACCCACAAGCAATTTTTCCTATGCGAACATTGCCTATATTATTACATTCGCTTTTAACCATTTTATTATCTATTAGCATCACTTATTTTAGAAAGAAACCTCATTTTCTTTTCCTTAAAAGACCCTGGTAGAAAAATATGTTGGGTAAATAAAGGATACAGGAAAAGGAAAGGAAAGGGGGGAAAACACCCTAAGGACTGGCTTGTATCTGTTACAAAACTGGCAAAAGGAGTGTTCTGGAGTGTTGGCTATTCCTGCCAGCTTGGTCTCATCAAATTTGCAGATGACACCAAGCTGGCAGGAATATCCAACACTCCAGAAGACAGGCTAAAGATACAGAAGGATCTGGACAAACTTGAACATTGGGCACTATCTAACAAAATGAAATTCAATGGTGAAAAGAGTAAGGTTCTACATTTAGGTAACAAAAACGAAATGCACAGGTACAGTATAGGTGGTACCTTGCTCAATATGTAGTAACTGTGAGAGGGATCTTGGAGTCCTAGTGAACAACCATTTAAATATGAGCCAGCAGTGTGCAGCAGCTGCCAAAAAAGCCAACACAGTCCTAGGCTGCATCAACAGAGGAATAGAATCAAGATCACGTGAAGTGTTAATACCATTTTATAAAGCCTTGGTAAGGCCACACTTGGAATGCTGCATTCAATCTTGGTCACCACGATGTAAAAAAGATGTGGAGACTCTAGAAAGAGTGCAGAGAAGAGCAACAAAGATGATTAGAGGACTGGAGACTAAAACATATGAGGAACGGTTGCAGGAACTGGGTACATCTAGTTTAATAGAAAGAAGGACTAGGGGAGACATGATAGCAGTGTTCCAATATCTCAGGGGTTGCCACAAAGAAGAGGGAGTCAAACTATTCTCCAAGGCATCTGAGGGTAGAACAAGAAGCAATGGGTGGAAACTAATCAAGGAGAGAAGCAACTTAGAACTGAGGAGAAATTTGCTGACAGTTCGAACAATTAATCAGTGGAACAGCTTGCCTCCAGAAGTTGTGAATGCCCCAACACTGGAAGTCTTTAAGAAGATGCTGGATAGCCATTTGTCTGAAACGGTATAGGGTTTCCTGCCTAGGTAGGAGGTTGGACTAGAAGACCTCCAAGGTCCCTTCCAATTCTGCTATTGTGTTGTATTGTATTGTAAAAGGTAGACCTCAGAAGCCAAATTTTCTTTGCCCCGTAGCTGAAAAGATGGAAAACAACATGCGCATCAAGTGACCACACAACCAAGTGCCCGATACACTTATGTGAAATCCAGTGGTGGGCTCCATATCAGTGACGTGCGGTGAGGTTCATGGCTGGTGAGGCTGGTGACGTCATCAGGAAGGCGGGGAATGGGACCACGTATGCTGGAGGCTGAGGCTGAGTAAGCCTCCAGCACACGTGATCCCATTCCTCACCTTTTTGAGCATGCTCCGCCCAACAGCCCCTGCCACTTCTGGACGTCTATTGTAGTCGCGAGGAGCGCTCAAAGTACAGCGGAGGCAGGAAGGTTATTGGCGCTTCTGAGAACCCTCCTGCCTCCGCCAGTTGCCCAGCTGGCACCGCCCCGCGTGCGCACCTCCTCCTCCTCCTCCTCCCTCTTCTTCCTCTTCACTCCCCAAAAGCTCTTCTCCTTACCGGAACTTAGCGGGAGCCGTGTAAAAGGGATGGGAGGAAATATATATTATTAATATATATTATTATTTCATGATGAAAGGTGAGGGTCTGCCTCCCCTGCCTCCCCTGACCGCACATTCCTGCTCCGTATCCCGTTGCAACCGGTATGCTGCAACGGAGCCCAGCATCCACCACGTGAATGCCTGCAGCACATGTGCAGTGCGTGCATGCGTACGTACCGCCTGTGACGCTCCAGCTGCTCAGCGGAGCGTCGCACAGGTGCTGTACGCTCTGTGCATATGCACGAAAAACCTGATCGGCTCAGATAGCAGTAAGGAGAGTGGACGGGCAGGTGGGCCCTCTGGAGCATCATACCGGAACAGTCCCTGGTGCTCCCAGCAGGCACTGGTATGCCCACACTGGGGCGTATCAGTCGTATCCCACCATTGGTGAAATCTCTATGGAGATTATTCTCAGTCATCCCGGTCATGGTTGTCCCAAAAGTGCTTTTTCAGGAGGCAACTGGACTTTCTTTGTTTTTTCTTTTTTTTCTTTTAAAGACATTTAGAGCTGAAGAAGCTTCTTGGATGAGAAGCGAAACGTCTTCAAAGAAAAACCAGAAAGCCCAGTTGCCTCTTGAAAAAAAGCACTTTTGGCACTTATGTGAAATGGACAGATGCTGTGTGGTGTTTTTGGTTTCTTCTAGCGGGAAGATGCATTTCTTGTTTTCATCCCCAGCTGAAGATGCTTCTCAAGCGAAGGTCTATTTAGAAACATGGAAAGAGATCAAAAATGTGCGGGACCGGCTGAGTGGAAAGTGCACTTCTGCAGATACTGCGTTAGGATTTGAAGGGGGAAAAAACCTTGAATGCAACTTTTCATTGACAATTTTCCTTATTTGTTTTAAATAAAATTCTTATAATTTGTGGGTACTGTTCTCAAAATAGTTTTGAGAAGATATTAGTCCCTTGTTGGGAGAGGGGGCGGTCTAAAAATCTAAGAAATAATAATAAATTAAAATAAATGTGTGCAAAGGTTTGCTTTCTCTTTCCCTGAAATTTAGCTAGCTTGGTCTCATTTCTCCTTGAAATTAAAATATCCTCAGAAAACAAGCGAAGTGTCCTTAAGGCTTGTATCAAAGGTGGTATTCAGCAGGTTCTGACCAGTTCTGGAGAACCGGTAGTGGGAAATTTTAAGTAGTTCAGAGAACCGGTAAATACCACCTCTGACTGGCCCCGCCCCCATCTATTCTCTGCCTCCCGAGTCCCAGCTGATGGGAATTTTGCAGTATCCTTCCCCTGCCACGCCCACCAGGCCACGCCCACAGAACTGGTAGTAAAAAAGATTGAGTCCCACCACTGGCTTGTATGCTTTGTATGTTAACAATTCCAGGCCTCCCAACCTTTTTAGAATGGTGAGCAATGTGTTTCCAATACGCTGTGGGTTCTCTCACAAAATGGCCACAATTCTTGGTCTTCCTTATTTTCTATTTCTCTTTTCCCCAGAAAAGAATCTGGCAATCTTAAGAGAACCCCATTCACAGTGGCCAAACAACCCCCCCCCCTGCACACCCGGGGGGGGGAGCAAAACATTGAAGACACCAAGACAGCCTGCCCCACTACACACCTCTTTGGGGAAATGAGTTTTAGATGAAGCAGCTGAAATCCATGTTTATACTTTCTGTTTCCCATTGAAAAAGCTCTTTGTTGTCCTTTCTTAGAGGTCAGCTAGTTCAAGGCAACCTTGGCCCAGAAGTTCTCAAGAACTTCGCTCCTCGGTTGCTGCCTTGCTTGGATCTCCAGATCCAGAGACCCAACTTGGCAGAGCAATTACCTTGGAAGGGAGCTGCTCATTCTGCTGCCAAGGGCCCCCGCATGGATGCTCAAACCCAGATGAAATTGCCCTGCATTGCTCAGGCTGGTGCTTTGAACCGTGTTGCATCCCGAGCAAGAGGTGGAAACTTAGCAATGTGATGATTTGCTTATCAGCTGAAGCAGAGCAAAGCAAAGCCATGCTTTAAAATTATTGATGCATTTATTTGGCCAGTTAGAAGGGAAGGGGGAGTAACCCCTTAGTTGTACAATTTAAAGAGAAGTGGTTATTTGAAAATATCACCCCTTTTGTTCCATCTCTTCAAAAGATTAGATATTCTGAGGCGGAACAATTAGTCTAGAAAGAGTGCAGAGTAGGGCAATGAAGATGATTAGGAGACTGGAGGCTAAAACATATGAAGAACGGCTGCAGGAATTCTTCATTTATTTGTTTCTTTGTTTGTTTTGTCAAGTGTATATAAGATAATAGATATAAGTATATACAAGTTTATGAATACATGAAATGGATACGAATAAGTGAGGACAGTAGGATAGGGACGGTAAGCACATTGGTGCACTTATGCACGCCCCTTACAGACCTCTTAGGAATGGGGTGAGGTCAACAGTAGACAGTCTAAGGTTAAAGTTTTGGGGGTTTGGGGAAGAAACCATAGAGTCAGGTAGAGCATTCCAGGCATTGACCACTCGGTTGCTGAAGTCGTATTTTCTGCAATTGAGTTTGCTACGTTTACCTTAAGTTTGTATCTATTGTGTGCTCGTGTATTGTTGCAGTTGAAGCTAAAGTAGATCATTGACAGGTAGGACATTGTAGCAGATAATTTTATGTACTACGCTTAGGTCAGACCGAAGGTGACGTAGTTCTAAGTTGTCTAAGCCCAAAATTTGAAGCCTGGTAGCATAAGGGATTCTGTTGCGAGCAGAGGAGTGGAGGACTCTTTTCGTGAAATATCTCTGGACTCGCTCGATTGTATTAATGTCCGATATGCAGTGGGGGGTTCCAGACAGATGAGCTGTATTTGAGAATTGGTCTAGGAAATGTTTTGTATG
Source organism: Natrix helvetica (assembly GCF_964273705.1). Lineage (NCBI taxonomy): Eukaryota > Metazoa > Chordata > Lepidosauria > Squamata > Natricidae > Natrix > Natrix helvetica. Next base: position 3,621,630 of record NC_138562.1, on the reverse strand, counting down.
CTTTGGTTAGCAGTTCAATATTACCAGAGAAGAAGCTACGCAAGATTAGGTTAACAGCTCTTAATGCCTTTATGGCATTAAGTGAGCTGCTCTGGCACTTAGATCATTATAGATGATTACTCCAAGGTCCTTGACAGAGTGAGGGTTGTCTACAAGGTCGTGTCCATCTGTCTTGTATTTGGTGTTCTGATTTTTTTTTGCCAATATGTAAGACAGAGCATTTGTTGGTTGAGATGTGAAGTTGCCAATTGTTTGACCCTTCTGACACATAGTCAAGATCTTTCTGAAGAGTAGCAGTATTGTTGGTGATGTTGAGTAGTCTTACATCATCAGCAAAGAGAACGCAGTTGCTTATAAGATGATCTCAAAGGTCATTTATGTAAAGTATAAAGAGTTTTGGTCCTAAAACACTGCCTTGGGGAGCACTGCTGTTAACAGGTGTAAGTATTTGTCTTGTCTAGTGAAAAGAAGGACCAGGGGAGAAAATAAGAGTAGTGTTCCAATATTTGAGGGGTGAGAACAATGAATCTATGGACAGGCTTGCCTCTGGAAGTTGAGTGCTTCATCACTGGAAGGTTTTCAAGAAGAGAGTAGACAGCCATTTGTCCGGAATGGTACTATAGGGCCTCTGCTTGAGCAAGGGGTTGGACTAGAAGACCTCCAAGGTTTCTTTCATCTCTGCTATTCCATGTTCTGTAATTAACATATCAGAAGAGAAAGAAGAGATTCGTGAAAATCCAGGTAGAAGATCCCTGAAAGAAATCCAGGTAGAAGGAATGAACAGAAAAAAATATAAAAATCCTTTATTTCTGCATCTGGGCCAGTGATGAAATTATTATTATTTTACTACTGGTTCTGTGGGCGTGGCTTGGTGGGCATTGTGTGGCTTGGTGGGTGTTTCAGGGGAAGGGTACTGCTAAATCTCCATCCCCACCTACTCTGGGGCCAGCCAGAAGTGGCATTTACCAGTTCTCTGAACTACTCAAAATTTCCGCTACTGGTTCTCCAGAACCTGTCAGAACCTGCTGAATTTCACCCCTGATCTGGGCTGGAAGAGGGAAAGGCATAGATACAAAAAGGGAAAATTTGGTTAAGCAATGGGATGGGATGGGAGTTTTGGTCAATCATGAACTGAACATGATCCAGCAGAGGGATGCAACTGCTAAAAAGACAAAATGCTATTTTGGGATGTATTAAAGGCAGAAAACCGCTGGGGGAGGAGGAGGAGCAATATCCCATTGCAGAACAATAACTAACGAGATGATAATTTTGCATTGGATTTCGGTCTGTCGGCCATTGTAAACTATTTTGCCTGGTGCCAGAGGAGGAACAGGCAGCCATGATGGAAGCTTCACAGAGAAAGACTCAAATGCAAAATTTGGAACCAGCAAGCAGTGGGATGACCTGGCCTCGAATGGGGAAGGGGGGACCTCCCTCCTGGAGCTCTTCAAGCCAAGGTTGGGTAGCTGTTTGTCTGGGATGGTCTGGGCAGGAATTGGGTTAAAAAACCTCCAAGGTCTCTTCCAGCCCTAGAATCCTATGAAATATGCAGCTCCAAAGATACGTACAGGGTCATTCTTTTAGCTGTAAGCAGCTACAAGCCACTGAGAAGATGAACGTAATTCTGCCTCATCATAGTTTTGAATTTGCCCGTCCAAGTAGGTTTGTCTTCTTAAGGGGGGGAGAATGAGGGACCTGCCCCCTCCCCATCTTGTAGGTCTTGGCTGACAGATTGTTTCCGAATGTGGGCCTGCAGCCAATTGGCTGATGTTTTGGAGGAACGGCTGACCTCTAGTCCGTTTTCTGGGAACTGAAAAGGAGGAAGCAGTGGATCAGGGCAAAAGTTGATGTTCTTTGGTCAACACAGATCTCCCCTCCTCGAATCTGTGGATGCATCTTCCTGGTCCTTTCTTGGGGGGTCTGTTCCCAGTTCCCATCAGAACAAGAAAGGGCTGCAGCCAAATGCGGAAAGCTTGTGAAACTGGCCATTTCTGGGGGGAATGTGGAAAGTCTCCTTCGTTCACATCGGTATTTGCTTTCCAAGCGGTTGGTTTTTTCATAAGGTTAAGCACATATTTTCAGACCAAACCACAATTGCAGCTAGTCATTCCGTTTGGAAGAAATCAGGCCATTTTTTTTGGAAGTGATAACAATGTGGCCTTTGTTTTGCTCTTTGATTTCCTCCCACCCACTGTCACCTCTTTTGCTCCATCCATAGTTCCCAGCCCGGGAGCTGCTCCAGGACATTCTTGATCCCACAAATAGCCTGATGTGGGGCTGAGCCTCCAAGCTGTGGGTATCCCAAGATTCCTGCCTCAAGGGGAGGAAGAAATGGAATAAAGAAGTATTTCCAGGGAGCGTAGGGGACCTCAGGGGAGCCAGTTCCTGGGCTGGTTTGATTCCTTTCATTGTCATGTGTCTGCAGAAGGGGGGAGGGGGAGAGGGAAGGAGGGGGCAAGAATTCCATGGGGTGTGGGGGAGAAGAAATTGTGCTTTGTGTTCCTCTTGTAATCAAGTTTCCTGGTTTTGCCCGAATGCACCAGAGGCTCCATCTTGAAAAGTCAACACATTATACATCATATGCTCCAGCAATGATCAGAAATCCCCAGGTAAGGAGCGTAGCACTTCTGCTTATGTGATTAGAGCTGCAGGGAAAGCTGCAGGGAAACTGGTGATCAGTCAACAACTGCAGTCAATTCCTGGGTGTGCAAGACAGGAGAGAAGAGATACCCCCTCAGTGACTCTCTACCTGCTTTTGATATTGCAGGTGCTCCTTTTTTGGGTTATCAGCAAGGGGATGGGAATGCCAGTTGCTAATACCTGAATTAGAAGGCTAATTAGGATTAAATGTCTATGGAGATTCTTAATCATCCAGGTCACATAAAGGTGCTTTTTCAAGAGGTAACTGGCCTTATTTGGTTTTTCTTTGAAGATGCTTCTCATTCAAGAAGCTTCTTCAGCTCTGACTGGATGGTGGGGAATGGAAGGATTTATATTCCTTGCAGACAGCTGGTTGTTCGCATCCTTTTAGAGAGTCATTGAGGTCACTTGGAGGTTCATCTGTGTCATCAGGGTCACCTGAGGGGTGCAAATGGGTATGGAGCCTTCTTGGAACGGCTGAAAGGACTGTGTTGTAGACTGGAGATAGATGGTGTCATATCCCTCCCCCTCTGTTGAGAGAGAGCTATTCAATTTTGACCTAGATGGCCTGAACTGAAAAAGCTTCTTGGATGAGAAGCGAAACATCTTCAAGCAAAAGCAAAGAAAGTCTAGTTGCCTCTTGGAAAAAAAACATATTTGGGTCTTAATTGGCTGGAAAGTTACAAAAATCAGCAGAGGAAGTGGAAAGTTCCAAAATGTGAGCGGGTGGTCTGTCTAGGACCGAAGTTAGTCTTCAGCCAGTGATGATGGCCCAAATGGCTTCTGGGGGTCCAAAGACATCTCGCTTCCAAGGGAAAGAATGGCTTTGCCTTTGGCCCTCCTGCATTTGGAAGGCCCAAGGTTGGGTTCCTGCTCTTGGCATGGCTCAGAGAGGGGCCTAGTTCAGCAGAATGAAAGAAATATCTCCACCTTTTTATGACTTGAAATAAAAGTCGGAGAGCAGGTACAAGCATCACTTAAACAAACCAAATGATGGGATATTACTAAATGGTTGAAATGAACACTCAAAATTATACAATTCCAGTGAGGCTGGAATTGTTGATGCCCTCGCCAGAAATAACAGAGAAGACCTGAAGGCAGGTGTCAGGCCTGCAGCCATCGTTTCTTTTGGATCTTTGGCCTGCCACACTTTCTATTATTCTACTAGGCAGTTTCTATTGTGGGAAAATGGGAGGGAGATTATAAGGAGTTAGATGCTAGGTAGCCAAAACAAAATTCTTTCTAGAAAGCCAAGGTCATCCTTTGTCTTTTCACCTCTGCACCGGAACTGGGTGGGTGGAACTGCCTGCATGGCAGTGGAACATTGGACCATGTGATGGACTTGTGGGTGTAGGGGGCAAGATCTTGAACTTTCAACTAGGTGGGGAAAACCGGGAAGCTTTCAGATTCGGGTTTTCCCAGATGTGCCAACACGGCTCTGTTAATAAATTGGAACTTTGAGCAATACTTTGCCTCGGACTCTGATTTATTTTTGGATGCTATTTGGAACCCTGACAGCAGGAGCCTCTTCTCCTCTTTTGGGTCCAAGCATCACACACAGGCGATACCAAAGCAGGAAGCCATCATGGTGGAACAGCCACTTCTTCCAGGGTTAAGCTGTGCCATGGATCCATGGGCCAGAGATCCTTGGATGGGTGAAGTCAGGGGAGCCAGGATGTCCCCTCTTTCAAAGCAGATCTCCTTTGCTTGTCTTCAGCCATGGGCTGCCCACAAAATGGAGGCCCACAAAATGGAGGCCCACAAGATGGAGGCGTCTTCTGGGCAAACGGTCTGCATCTTCACACTATGGCAACCACAATAGGCAAGTATGCCCATTTTCTGTGAATATTAGGATCAATTATGTTGAATTATCATTTCCACCTTTTGTCATTTATTCATTTATTGATATTTATTGACTTCTCAACCTCAGTGTTCTCTGAGCAGTTTGAGTGCACCTTGGAAAAAATATATTCTAACAAAAATACATTTTTTTAAAAAAGGCATCTTTGGGGAAGCTGCCAACCTTAAATCCCTATAATTGAAGACAATTGTTTTTGTAAAAAGAAAATGAGCCTGAAAATGTTCATTTCCTCCTCACAATATATTAATTCAGTTAAGCTAGAAATGGTGAGAGTGTGATTCCCAGGAATTCCGATGACTTTGGGGGATAAGGTTTCTTTCTGTTATTTGAACTGGGCAGACCTGGGTGGATGAGCCCTCCCAAAGGGCAAGGCCTCTTTCAGTACTTCCGATCCCTTTGTCTCTGGTGGTGATTAGAATCACAGGATAGAGAAAGAGCAAGCAGGCAAGCAGCAGTTGTGCAGATGTGCACAGAAGCATCGGAAGCCAGATGCTAAAACAAATTTTGGGGTGCTACAGTTTGCCTGAGAGAATCGTTCCCTCTCCAGAGTACCTGCGGGCTCGGGTCAGCCAGTGCGAGAGACACTGACAGGTTGGCCAAGGTATGGCAGCCCCTCCCAGCAGATATTACAGATGAACAGAGTTGGAAGGGATCATGTAGGCCATCTAGTCCAACCCCACTGCCCGAGCAGGAGACCTTACACCGTTTCTGACAGAATCTCTTCTTGAAAGCTTCCAGGGATGAAGCTCCCACAACTTCTGATGGCAACTTCTGTTCCATTGGTTGATTGTTCTCACTGTCAGAAAATTTCTCCTTATTTCTAGGTTGAATCTCTCCTTGTTCAGTTTCCATCCATTATTCCTTTTCTGGCCTTCAGGTGCTTTGGAAAAAGTACCTTGACCCCTTCTTCTCTGTGGCAGCCCCTTAAATATTGGAAGACTGCTATCCTGTCTCCCCTGATCCTTCTCTTCACTAGACTAACCATGCCCAGTTCAGTGGTGGGTTTCAATTTATTTTGCTACCGGTTCTCTCATGTGCACTCACATACTTGTGTGTGCTTGCATGTGTGCACAACGCTTCTCTGCATGCAAAGAAGTGTCCGGGTGGGTGGGCAGAGACCTCCCACCGCTGCCACTACTGGTTCGCCTGATCCGGGGCAAACTGGCAGAAACCCACCTCTGGCCCAGTTCCTGTAACCGTTCTTCGTATGTTTCAGCCTCCAGTCTCCTAATCATCTTTGTTGCCCTTCTCTGCACTTTTTCTAGTGTCTCAACATCTTTTTTATAGTGTGGTGACCGAAACTGGATGCAGTACTCTAGGTGTGGTCTTACTAAAGCTTTATAGAGTAGTATTAGTACATCACTTGATCTTGATTGTATCCCTCTGTTAATGCAATTTAGGATTATGTTGGCTTTTTTGGCTGCAAGAAGAGGCGAGTTGATGAAGAAAGAAGGGTGAGGAAGCTGAGTTGGGCATTCCCCCCCCCTTCTGCTGTCAGGACCACCACTTTTCTTCTCAGCCTCCCTGAACTTTGGAAAGTGCCCTCAGTCTCAGGTTTCAGTTTGTTCAGTCTTCCAGAAGAGGGTTGCTCCTCATCTTGTAAAAGATTTGTAAAAGTTTTCTCAGATTTTTCCTACTCGATTTGGGAAGAACATTTTGAATTTGGAGAAGACCCCCTCCCCCTTCCACAAACAATGCCCCCCTCCCACAAATCAATGTCCTTCAACCTCAGCCGCATGAGAAGTCATCCCATTAGGGATAGATCATGTTAGCCCTGCCTGCCAGACAGCTGTTAAAATTGAGGGGGCCTTGGAAAAAAAGAATGTTTATGCAACGTCAACCTCAAAAGGCTGGGAAACTAAGAGGAGCATGTTTAACAAATGAAATGAAAGAAAAATCAATACATTGTGTGTCTTGCCAATTAGAAGACAAAAGATGTAACGATTGTGAACGTAGGTGGATTCATTTTATGAAAGTGCAGACTAAATGCAGGAATAATGTGTTTAGGCCAAAAAAAACAAAAACGAGATAGTTGTAAAGAATGAAATCCAGGAGAGCAAGAAACAGCAGTTCAGGCTAGAGGTACATCAAGGGATAGAACTGAAACAAATGCTACAAAAATGAGCATCCGAGTAAAAATTGATAGCAAAGACATCATATGTCACAATAATGATGAAAAATTGTATTAATGCAGGTGAAGATCGTATAACTCGAGAACTGTTAAAATGTAACAGAATAACAGAGCTGGAAGGGACCTTGGAGGTCTTCTAGTCCGACCCCCTGCTCAGGCAGGAAGCCCTATGCCATTTCAGACAAATGGTTGTCCAATCTCTTCTTAAAAACCTTCGGTGTTGGAAGACTTCTTATGGCGTTGTTCCACTGATTAACCGTTCTACCTGTCAGGAAATTTCTTCTTAGTTCTAGGTTGCTTCTATCCTTGATTAGTTTCCATCTGTTGCTTCTTGTCTTGCCTTCAGATGCTTTGGAGAGTAGGTTGACACCCCCCTCTTTTTTGTGGTAGCCCCTCAAATATTAGAAAACAGCTATGATGTCACCCCTAGTCCTTTTTTCCCCCAAATACTTTATTGTTTTTAATACATATATGGGAAAAGGTAAGGGGATACAAAAAAATGTGGCAGCTCCCACACTAGTGATAGAAACCCATCCAAAACTCACAATTTTTACAATCTATTTTTTACAAAACAAAATTAATTTTTACAAAACAAAATATAAAAGATAAGCAGAAAACAAGGTCTTATTCTATATTGTCAACCATGTGTTCTTCATTTTCCTTTGTCACTTTCTAGAGTATCACCAATTGCTATTATTTCCAATACTTTTATTTTTGTGATCTGAGCCTTTTCGATATTGCTCCTTCATCCCTGTCCCCAGAGGCAGCCTCAGCCCCCACTCCTTCTTATCTTGCACCTTAGTGTCCCTTCCACTACCTTCGCTATGTTCATCCTCTAGGAGAGGAAAATTCTTTTTAATGAAGGCTTCCGCCTCCTGCAGTGTATTAATTCTTATCCTGTTTCCCTCCCAAAACATTCCTTCTGGCAATAACCATCTAAACCAAATTCCTTTATTGTATAGTTTCTTTGATAAGGAGGAATACTTCCTCCTTTTCTCTCTTATCTTTTTTGGAATCTGCTTAAGGATGGTGATTTCTTCATCTTTATATATAGAGAGATCCTGGAACACCGGGGAACTACCAGAGGACTGGAAAAGAGCTGATGTGGTTCCCATCTTCAAAAAAGGGAAAAAATAGATCCAGGAAACTACAGACCTATCAGCCTGACCTCAATACCAGGAAAGATTCTGGAAAAAAATAATCAAGCAACGAATTTGCAAACACCTAGAAGCAAACAAAGTAATAGCCAAAAGCCAACATGGATTTGTCAAAAACAGATCATGCCAGACTAGTCTTATTGCATTCTTTGATAATGTGACAAAATTAGTGGACCAGAGGAATGCCGTCGATATAGTTAACTTAGACTTCAGTAAGGCTTTTGATAAGGTAGACCATAACCTACTACTAGATAAAGTAGAAGAATGTGGGTTAGACAGCATCACCACCAGATGGATTCATAACTGGCTGACCAACCGCACTCAACATGTAGTCCTCAATGGAACTGCATCTACATGGAGGGAAGTATGCAGTGGAGTACCCAAAGGCTCTGTTTTAGGCCCAGTACTCTTCAACATCTTCATCAATGATTTGGATGAGGGAATAAATGGGGAACTCATCAAATTTGCAGATGACGCCAAGCTGGCAGGAATAGCCAACACTCCAGAAGATAGGCTTAAGATACAGAAGGATCTTGACAAACTTGAACATTGGGCACTATCTAATAAAATGAAATTCAATGGTGAAAAGAGTAAGGTTCTACATTTAGGCAAGAAAAACGGAATGCACAGGTTCAGTATAGATGATACCTTGCTCAATAGGAGTAACTGTGAAAGGGATCTTGGAGTCCTAGTGGACAACCATTTAAATATGAGCCAGCAGTGTGCAGTAGCTGCCAAAAAAGCCAACGCAGTCCTAGGCTGCATAAACAGAGGGATAGAATCAAGATCACGTGAAGTGTTAATACCACTTTATAATGCCTTGGTAAGGCCACACTTGGAATACTGCATTCAGTTCTGGTCACCACAATGTAAAAAAGATGTGGAGACTCTAGAAAGAGTGCAGAGAAGAGCAACAAAGATGATTAGGGGACTGGAGACTAAAACATATGAAGAATGGTTGCAGGAACTGGGTATGTTTAGCTTAAGAGAAAGAAGGACTAGGGGAGACATGATAGCATTGTTCCAATATCTCAGAGGTTGCCACAAAGAAGAGGGAGTCAAACTATTCTCCAAGGCACCTGAGGGTAGAACAAGAAGCAATGGGTGGAAACTAATCAAGGAGAGAAGCAACTTAGAACTGAGGAGAAATTTCCTGACAGTTAGAACAATTAATCAGTGGAACAGCTTGCCTCCAGAAGATGTGAATGCCCCAACACTGGAAGTATTTGAGAAGATGTTGGATAGCTATTCATCTGAACTGGTATAGGGTTTCCTGCCTAGGCAGGGGGTTGGACTAGAAGACCTCCAAGGTCCCTTCCAACTCTACTATTGTATTGTATTATATTTCAATGGTCTCTCCCTTTGGGTCCCAAGCACCTCATCCCTTGTGGTCCTCCTGAGAAATTTAACATGTACCTCCCTTGGAACATTATGACTTCTAGCATATGCTGAATTTATCCTATAGACTAGGTCCATATCCCGCCACAGCTCATCATTTTTAACTGTGTGATAATGAAATGCCAATTCAAGTTATCAAAGACCTTTTGCGCGTCTAAAAAGACCAGTGCAACTTGTTTTCCCGGATTCTCTTCATAATATTCTAATGTGTTTATAATTATCCTCATATTGTTTTTTAACTGGCGTTTTGGTAAGAAGCCATTTTGATCTGTTTGAATAATTTCATTTAATATTTTTTAAATTGGTTATGACTTTACTTCTAAGTGTTCGCAGATTAATTGTTTGATTATCTTTACCAGAATCTTCCCAGGCACTGATGTAATGTTGATAGGTCTATAGTTTTCTGGATCCATTCTCCCCCACTTTTTTTTGAAGATGGGAACTACATCAGCTCTTTTCCAGTCCTCTGGTAGTTCCAGGATGCTCCAGGATCTTTGAAAGATATAGTTCAGTGGTTCTGAGATCACACCTGCCAGTTCCTTCAGAACCTTGGGGCGTAATCCACCTGGTCCTGGTGATTTGAACTCATCTAGAGTAGACAGGTGCTCACGTCCCATTTTCTTCCCTATTTTAACTTGCATTCCTAATCGTTTTTTTATGGCACTATTTTGATAGGTAGAACTGTTTTCTCCTTTTGTGTAAAAACAGATGCATGTAGATACAGTTTGCTTATCTGGCAGTTCTGTGACCTTTTATTTTGTATTTATTTATTGTTAAATGTACATGCCACCCATCTGCTTTCCAAAGCTCATTTAATACACGGGTAAAGACTGCATCTGTTCCTGGCAATTGCAAATATGTTCTTCTTTTGCTCTGCAAAGTGGAAAGTAGCAGGATGATTAGATTAAAAGCTGTGGGTGACTTGGTTGGCCTAGAGAAGAGGGAAGATGTCACCACCCCCAGAATGGGAGATTTGAGAAGTAAAGGGGAAGAGCCAGCTCTTGCCAAGTTACCAGTCTCGGGCATCAGCTGATCATGGGACCAGAGGCCTAAAATTAAAAGATTGAAACATTAGCACGAAACCTGTATTCCAAAAGAGCCGGCTGGCAGCTGACTGACACAGGCGGGTGGGCAGCTGCACATAACAGGGGGATCTGTTACACCCCCCACAGCAAACCCCCAAGAACTGGTCCTCTTTTGACTCTCTTCCCAGAAACATTTGCACCATGTTGGGAGCAAGTTTTGACAGATGTTTAAATGTGCTGCTTAAGCCATTTGTCAAGGAATTGGTGGGTATTTTTCCTGCCAGCTGGTACTTGCCGGGAGAGGAGGAAAACGAAGCTGGGGGGAAGGAGTTATCAGCACTGTTTTATACACAAAGTCTTTTTAAGATATCATAGATCATCCAGCAAAAGTTTTCCTCCCAGTCACTTCCCCTCTGGCAGATATATCAATGTTTCATTTAAGATGAGACATAAATAAAGAGGTTCAGGCAAGAACAAGGGAAACAAAATATAATAAGGAAGATGCATTTGCAAATGCCAGCTGTGAATATTAAAGCTTTCCTTGAGGATTTAGTGACTGTCCTGCTTTTATACATTTTCTATATGGGGGAAGGGGGAAAAATAATTCATTGTTTCCAGAAGGGCCTTTTCTGCTTAGTTTTAATAAGTTCTACACAAACCGCAGCAAACGCCACACTTGTTAGCAGACTAGCCTGACTTTTTTTCTGGAAAGAAAATTGACTCAGCAGGCAAAGGGGGAAACTCACAGGGTCTCCATTCCCTCCGCATATCACTTCTCCCCAGTGGGGAAATGCAATTTTTTTTTACTACCGGTTCTGTGGGTGTGGCTTGGTGGGCGTCATATGGCTTGGTGGGTGTGGCAGGGGAAGGATATTGCAAAATCCCCATTCCCTCCCCACTCTGGGGCCAGCCAGAGGTGGCATTTGCCGGTTCTCCGAACTACTCAAAATTTCCACTACTGGTTTTCCAGAATCTGTCAGAACCTGCTGGATTTCACCACTGCTTCTCCCCCCTCTCTGGCTCCCAGAGTGTATTGGGTGTATTGCTCTGCTCCCAGGCTACTCCCAGAGTTGCTGCAGTTGCTACAGAATTTAAACTCCACACACACAGACACACACACAGACACACACATCCGGCTGCATTTGCACACTACAACCAGAACCCCAAACCCAGAACCCACTTTTGACTCAGCAGCTGTTGGCTTGGAAGTCCAGAGTTGTTTCCATGAAGATGACAGAAAAGGGAAAGGGACACACAATCTTGGAGGAGGAGGAAGGTCTGGCTTGCCACAGCCATTGTGCCCTTCCTAACGGCGCATGATGTAGGAGATGACCAGGCTGAGCCCGAGGCAGGGGTCAAACGTGTCATAAGTCATGAGTCCCTGTGCGCCCAGAGATCTAAGTCCATCCACCTTGAATGCCTTTCTTATCTCCCGCTCATTTCCCTTGACCTTTAGTTGGTCAGATTCTTCTTGAGAGCTCAAGCTTGCAATAAATCTTTATATTCATTTGAACTGCTAAAATCTCCTGATTTCCCCAGCGCTTGAAACATGGCACAGTCTGGGGCCTGGGGAAGTAGTTGTAAAGATTCTGACTTGTTTACAAGCGATCTATAATTCCAACATGGATGTCTGGGTAACTTAAACATCAAGGAAGTGAGCAGTTCAAAAAACCAGGTAGGACTTGGGGAAGCCAAGGAAACTTTTGAATCTTGTTCTGTCTCTGCTGAACGGAATTTTGCCTGGGAGTTTTATGTCCCCCAGCCTTCTTTTTGCCTTTTTTCGAGGAAACCTTTTTATAAAAAAAAAATTCAGGTTTTCACAACAAAATGCTGGACTGATAGCAAACATTATGGAATATAAACCCTTTCCCAACCGTGCCTATGAAGCCCAGAACTGCTCTCTTGACTGGCAGGTGATCTTAGTTCCCCTGTCTTGAGGGAGGCTTGTCCCAATGAATACAAGAGCAGACTTTCATGCGGGGAAAGAGGATGTAGGAAGTTAAATCCCACTTCATTCTCCTAGAAAAAATGAAATATCCTGGGAAATATTGAAAAGGGAGAATACTATATTTCCCTGGATAAGAAATGGAGAAACATGTTTTTAGGCAGGAAGCAGACTCATTCTTCATAGCCCCCACCTTCGTCAATGGGCCATTAGAAGCCCTGAGCTTGTCTACTCTACATAAGGAAAAGATTAGCCTTCTACAGAAACTCACCCTTTGGCATCTGGGAAGAAGAAATGCTCAACCAAGCCTGGACTCAAAACACAGCCTAGAGAGTTGCCCCTGCATGGCGCCAAGGGAGTCTGACAACCAATCAGAATACATTTCTTACACAGGAACAGGAAACAGAGAGGTGGGGCCGAACAGAGAGTATAAAGCCAGGAACTTTCAGCATCTCGCTCTTCCTTTTCTTCTTCACCCAACATCTGGAAGCATATGATGATCCCCCTTTTCTATTCAGGAGCTCAAGCCATGTGGCCCTGTCCACCATTAAACCATCTTTCCAAGCAGCCTCCATGTCTCCAGTGTCTTTTCCCCCACTTGGAACCGAACCCAGAAGGACCTTTCTTCCAACAAGGAAATGACCCACTTGGCGTTGGGAGGACTCTGCCTTTCCTGGCCAGCTCCTCCACAGTGGCCATTGACCTCCACACTCTTGGCCAGGAGAGCAGCCTAGCCTAGCTATGCCTTCTGCAGGTTCCCAGCGGAACACGGAGGTCAGCCTCCTGGTGCCTTGCAATTTCTGCAAGGGCGAGTGCACCAGAACAGGTTGCTCTTCATGGATCCCTCCAGCAAGAGGTGACTCACCAGGCTCAGGGTCCCAATCTCTCCATTTGCCCAGACAAGCTTCAAGCCTTTGGGCTTTGGCCCTGACACTTGCTCAGGGAGAGTCCTTGACCAGCAAGAAGGCATAGTGCATGGGTGTCCAGGGAAGACCATCTCAGATGAGTCTGTACAACTGCAAGTATCTGCACACAGCAGGAGCACAGACATCCTTCCTCTGTTGTAAGCCCGATTCCAAAGCAAAAGCAGTAAAACGAAAGCATTTCTGCCAATGTTTTTGGCAGGAAAGATCCTGTTCGGTTTACATGGTAACTAGGCTTTAGGTTGAGGAATGAAAAAAGCCTGAGCAGACCTCCAGCTGTTCTTGAAGCGCTGATGCTACCCAAACTTCCTCTGGGTATAGCAGGGTAGATGGGAAGAGATGAGAAATTTGCTTTGTTATAGCATCAAGCAAACGCTGATTGAGAAGGGAAAACGTGAAAAAGGAAGAAGCTGAATCTGTTCCTTAACTTTAACCTAACTTTAAATATTACTAGCAATCCAACTGGGGCTGTGATTTGGAGAAGAGCAGACCAAATGGAGGGATTGTATCGCTACAAAGAAGGCCCTCGCTCTTTTTCCAGCATAAAAACCCCGGGCCTCTGGAAGAAAGGGAACTGAACGTGTTTCCTTGTGCCCTGGAAGAGATGAGATGAGATCATCTCTGCTGCTGCTGCTGTTCCTCCAGTTGTGCTCATGGGAAAAGCTTTCGACGCACTTCCAGGGGTGGGTTGCTCCTGTCATTAATGCCAGTTCGGTGCACGCAAGAATCTTGCCTGCGTGCACTCGCTCCGTTCACATGCATGCCAGGTGCACGCTCGGTGCAAGTGCACATTTGCACGCAAATAGGTCTGCGCATGCTCAAAACGATAAAAAGGGGGGAAATTAATTTCTGCAATTACAATTGTTCTGTGCATGCGCAGAACTGAAAATAAAGATGTAGGAGAACCAGTTCAGGGGCGTGGCAGGCATGGGTCACCGCCGGTTCCAGCAACTCAGGCCGCCATACCACTACCGGTTCGGCTGAACTGGTAAGAACCCACCTCTGCCCAGTTACCAGTGGTGGGTTTCAAAAATTTTTAGAACCTCTTCTATAGGTGTGGCCTGCTTTGTGGGAGTGGCTTGCCAGCCATGTGACTGGGTGGGCATGGCCAACTTGTAAAATGTGGTGAAACTCACTTAACGACACTCTTGCTTAGCAACCAAACTAGCAACCAGAAATCCTGGCATTTGAAGCACGCAAGTCTTAAAGCTGTCAGGTTATAAGACCCTTGCACCCCTAACCCTTTAGAAAAAAAAACCCAGTGGTGTTCAAACTTGACAGCTTTAAGATTTGTGGACTTCAACTCCCAGAATTCATCCTCCAGTCATGTTGGCTCAGGAACTCTGGCATTTGAAGCACGCAAGTCTTAAAGCTGTCAAGTGACAAGACCCTTGCACCCCTAACCCCTTAGGAAAAAACCCCCAGGGGTGTTCAAACTTGACAGCTTTAAGACTTGTGGATGTCAACTCCCAGAATTCCTCCTCTAGTCATGTTGGCTCAGGAACTCTGGCATTTGAAGTATGCAAGTCTTAAAGCTGTCAAGTTACAAGACCCTTGCACCCCTAACCCTTTAGAAAAAAAATCCAAGGGGTGTTCAAACTTGACAGCTTTAAGACTTGTGGACTTCAACTCCCAGAATTCCTCCTCTCGCTCTTCATCTTGATGATGTGCAGACGGGGCGGGGGGGAGGGAGCTGGAACCGGTTCTAAATGGCACTGTAGATTTGTGGAACCTCTTCTATAGAAGAGGTTAGAACTGGCAGGAACCCACACCTGCCCAGTTACCCAAGGTGAACATGTGTGCGTGAAGGAGAGCAATGATCAGTGAGGTGCTTCCAACCACCAGAATGAGGACATGCCATGAATTTAGCCCTCAGATGGCTGGAATGAGTCTGACTCCAGAGTGACTGAGGTCCAGATGGAGTCCTCCTCCTGAAGACAAAGAGAGCAGAGCAAGGAGACATTCAGGGTCAGGATAAGCCCAGCAGCTGGGATCCTGCTTTTGCCCCCAAGAATGCTTTGAGTGTCAACTTTGGAAGCCATATTAACACCGGATGCTTCCATGCTGCCACATTCTTGTGCCTGGGAAATTAGGATGGGGGATTTAGTAGAAGGGATGTAGTTAGATAAAATAGCATTCTTTTCGGTCAAGGTCAGGGTATTCCTGCATCTGGAGAAGGAGTGGTTGGAGTGATGTCTTTAGTTGGGACGGATTGGGATTGGACAAGGTGATGGATTGATGGGTGCATGGGATGGGTTTGGACTTTTGACTTATTGAAAGAAAGCCCGGAATTCTCAGATTCAGGTTTTCCCAGATGTGCCTGTATAAATACTCTAATAAATGGGAGCTTTGAGAAAATGCCTGTCTTGGAGTTTCATTGGAGTTGGAGCTTTCAGGAACGTGGACATTGAGTTCTTTTAGGTTCCCCATCAACAGAATGGGAGACATTTGCCTCCAAAGTCCTCCTGTCTCCTAGGACCTGTTTTCTCTTCTTTCAGATTCAGTGGATGGGACCTATTAGTTGGGCAACCAGAGTGGGGAGTAAACATGCCATTCCAAAATCCATTCCCAACACTTGCCCAATTCTGACCTACCTGAATTAGAGGGAATGACCAGAGACTGTTGTCCTCTACTCGAGCGTTGCTTAGTGACAGGAGGATTAGAAGAATTTATCATCAACTTTTGTTAGCTTTTCCTGCATTAAAACTGTGTTGTGTCTTAAAATCAGGGGGTTTTCCCCCCTCTGCAGACATCCAAACAAGCCTACTGTGGTATTTTGCACTAGCTTTTTGTCTAAGGAGAGTTGAGAAAGTTTCATTAAATTAATGAAATATTGGAGTAGAAATCACAATATTATCAAACACGAATGGATTTTATAGTTTATCCCAAAAGCAATAGATTATAATCTGATATACCAATAGAAAATATAGGGCTTGTTTGTTTAATCCTCTTGATGAACTAATGAGGAACTAGGAATGAACTATGAGTTTTGAGCCAGCTATTTGCTGCTAATTGGCATCCCATTATAAGTAGCTTGCTAACCAGCATGCCATGCCATGGGACATCTGGCAAAAACTGTGCTGAAATCAATGTGTAATGTGTCCTTTGTTTTCCCATAATCTATTAAGAAAGTTTCCTGATCAAAGAATGAATAGAATAGAATAGAATTCTTTATTGGCCAAGTGTGATTGGATGCACAAGGAATTTGTCTTTGGTGCAGATGCTCTCAGAGTACATAAAAAGACAAGATATATTTGTCAAGAATCATATGGTACTTAATGATAGTCACAGGGTACAAATAAGCAATCAGGAAACAATCAATATCCATATAAATCGTAAGGATACAAGCAGAAAGTTACAGTCCTGCAGTCCTAAGTGGGAGGAGATGGGTGATAGAAAGGATGAGAAGACTAATAGTAATGCAGCCTTATTGAATGGTTTGACAGTGGTGAGGGAATTATTTGTTTAGCAGAGTGATGGCGTTTGAGGGAAAACTGTCCTTGTGTCTAGTTGTCTTGGTGTGCGGTGTTCTATAGTGTCATTTTGAGCATAGGAGTTCAAACAATTTATGTCTAGGATCCGAGGGGTCTGTAAATATTTTCACGGCCCTCTTTTTGACTCGTGCAGTGTACGGGTCCTCAGTGGAAGGCAGGTTGGCAGTAATTGTTTTTTCTGCAGTTCTGATTCTCCTCTGAAGTCTCCGTCTGTCTTGTTGGGTTGCAGAGAGGTGCAACTAACAGATTCAATAATTCCTCTGCAGAACTGAATCAGCAGCTCCTTGGGCAATTTGAGCTTCCTGAGTTGGCACAGAAAGAACATCCTTTGTTGTGCTTTTTTGATGACGTTTTTCATGTTACATGACCATTTTAGGTCTTGAAATATGATAGAACCTAGAAATTTGAAGGTCTCTCCTGTTGATACTGTGTTGTCTAGTATTGTAAGAGGAGGTAGTTTGGGCGGGCTTCTCTTAGATGAAGTAAGATTAGTCCAACAACTCTTGTTCCACACTGATCTCTAGTAAGCACTTCCTTGTTCTCGGATGCTCAGAGAGCGAATTCTTCCTGTTGAATCTTCCCAACTGAGCCATCATCAATCTGATATTTCCTCTCCTTAGGTCATCTGACACATCAGTAGGTCACCTTAGGTCATCTGTCACTTCAGGATGTCTTAAAAATAACCTTAAATCTGTGGGCTACCCTAACACCCACTTCCTTCAGTATTCTATAATGCCAGGATTTCCTGACTGTGTCTCTATCAAACCCAAGAGGTGATCCTGGGCTTTTCTTTTCTTTTCTTTAAAAAATGGTGTTGAGGCCTTCATCGATGATGGTGGGCAAATATCAACCACAGTTGCAGGACCTGTCTGCAGTGTTAATTTTAGGCTTATATACGGGGGGCGGGGGGGCGTGTTCCCTCTGCCCCAAGCCTTGTCTCTCTCAGTTTGATTCCCACATATCCCACAAGCTGAAAGGGAAGGACTGGAGCATCTCTACTCTTTGAGCCTCATGGTTGAGGGAGGACCTGGATTTTCCCGGTCCGCATTAGGGATCTTCTCCAGCCACAAGTATTCAGCCTCTCACACACAGTCAGTCAGAACGGCCATCCTTTGCTTCAGCCTTGCTGTGCTAGATGCCATCCTGACATAAACCTTTGGGGGAGGGGAACTCTGGGGAGATGGAAAATCAAAACTACTCTTCCTACCATTCCATGATTCCCTGCTCCAAGGCCAGGGGCTTTGTAATGACTGACCATCAAGCCCACCATTGCAGGGACTGTTACCAAAACAATTTATTCAAATTTAATTGGATGCTAAGAGATAACCAGGGAAAGGATGGGAAAAGGGGAACGTTAAATAAGGAACCTTTGTGCGTGAAACTTCAGTTCTGGCTTTGCTACATTGTAACCACTTGCCTTTAGTAAAAGTAGAAAATGGAGTCAAGGGTCTTTCTTTCCTAAATGACCAAGTTGGGACAGAATGACAGTCATGTTCAGCAGGAAGAGATGGGAGCCTCACAGCAAGTTTTCCTTGGTGTTCTTATTTATGCATTTCACAGAGCCGAAAGGATTCCAGAAGAGCTTATACAGATGCAGGAAACACAATACCTGCAGTTTGGCAGTTTAAAAGGCAGGGCAGCTGGAGGAGAAGGTTGGTACCAGTTCTAAAGGTTATAGTTCTTAGACTGGCAAACTAGTCAGCTCAGTGGGTAGAACCTAGTGGTCTCTTTAGTAATCTCTTTGGCCTCATAAAGTGGCAGAACCATTGTCTAGGACAGCAATGGCAAACCTTTTTTGGCTCACGTGCCATAAGTGGGGGGAGCGCAGGGGGGTCATGTGCGGGCATGCCGCATCCATAATGCAATGCGCGAGCCCCAGTGCACATGTGTGCACTACAGGCGTGACCCCCCCCATTTTTACATGCTTTTTTTGCCCTCCCCAGGCTCCTATAAAGCCTCTGGAACCTGGGGAGGGTGAAAAATGGCTTTTTAAAAGGGTGAACCAGCACGCACATGTGCGCTGGCCAGCTGACAGGGCAGCGCCTCACGTGCACTGACAAATGGCTCCGCGTGCCACCTGTGGCACGCGTGCCATAGGTTCGCCATCACTGGTCTAGGAGAAGGGAAACTCTGAGTACAAACCTCCACTGCCTTGTGGCAATATCCACTGCTGGAAAAGGCTTCGGGAGTCCATCTCCAGGCAAAATCCAGAGTCCCGGAAGCAGTTTGTGACTCTGTAGAACCACGTTCTGGTAACTCCTGAGACGCAGCGGGAACCAATCGTATTGGCTCTGCCGTTCCATTGGACTATTTCAGCGACATGGAGAGGGGGGATCTGCTGCTTGGGTAACAGTCTACCCTCCATATTAATCTGCTCAGGTCTCATGCTCTGGAAAGAGGTCAACGTTGGAGCCTCCTCTCCAGAGCACGATACCATAGTCTTTTGAGACTGAAGGATATCAATGCAGTGCTATGGCCTCATAAGATAGCAAAGAAAAGAAGACTTCTTTGCCTACAAAATTAAGTGTGGGAGGTCTTTTTTTTTAACCCCCCCCCCCATTCCCATGGGCTATGGTGATTGAAATGTGATGAGAAAGTCAGGGTGGCAGCTGGCTGAGAGCAGGCCTTCTGCAGCCATGTGCAAAGAGGAAGCCATCTCAAGGAACAGAATGGCAACGTTTTCTGCTCCAGCGGTCGGTGTCCACCTTCCCTGCCAAGTAAGCAGAAGTTGCGGGTGAAAAGAAATTGCAGATCTTTCTAAAAGGCATGAAGTAGTAGTAGTAGTAGTAATGGGTGGGTTTTATTACTCTGACATCTGTTTGGGAGACAAACTCTGTCAAACAAGTCCTTCCACAAAGTTAATTATTTTCTTGCTGTTTTCTTCCTCCTTCAAAGGCTGATCAGTTGTGGCTAACCTGATGCCAATCAATATGGAGGACAGTCAAATCTGCAGGAATCCTGGGAAACTGGCCCTTTAAAACCTGGACTGTATGCGCTAAGGGGTTTCGGAAGGGGCTACTTCCAGTGTGCAATAAGGAGCCACCAGCTGCCTTTAGTAGTCACATTGGAACACTGCACATTACAATACAAAAAAGGTGTTGAGACTCTAGAAAGGGTGCATAGAAGAGCAACAAGAGTGATTGTGGAGCTGGAAGCTAAAACATATTAAGAATAGTAGCTGGAATTGGATATATTTAGTTTAATGAAAAGAAGGAGTAGGAATGACATGATAGCAGTGTTCCAATAGAGTGTCCTTCCTGAACAGATCTTTGGACTAGAGGACTTCGAAGTCCTTTCCAACTGCGTCATTCTGTAAATTCTGTAAAGAAAAGTATACAAAAATCTTCTTTATAGCTGTTATAAGGAAACAAATCTTCACACATCCCTCTTTTAAATTAGATTATGTTCCCCAATACTTTGGCTACCTAATGAGAAGGACTCACTGGAGAAGAGCCTCCTGCTGGGAAAGGTTGAGGGCAAAAGAAGAAAGAGACGGCAGAGACTGACGTGATTGGATGGAGTCAACAAAGCAGTCGGCGTGAGCTTAAATGGACTCCAGAGGATGGTAGAGGACAGGAAGGCCTGGAGGAACGTTGTCCTTGGGGCCACAATGGGTCAGATACGACTTTGCAACTAACAACAATATTTCCCTTGTTCCCATATTCAGTCCTGTCTGTCTGTCTGTCGGCTGTCTGTCGATCAATTGATCGATCGATCTATTGATCTATGATCTTCCTACCTATGTCAGGCCTGCAGCCGTTTCTTCTTTCGGATCTTTGGCCTGCCACCCTTTCTATTATTCTACTATGCAATTTCCACTGTGTGAAATGGGAGGAGGGATTGTATGAATGAGATAAATGTAGCCAAAACAAAAAAAATTCTAGAAAGCCAAGGTCATCCTTTGTCTCTGCACCTCTGCACCAGACCGGAACTGGATCGGTGGAACTGCCAGCATGGCAGTGGAAGATTGGACCATGTGATGGACTTGTGGGTGTGGGGGGCAAGATCTTGAACTTTCAACTAGGTGGGGGAAACCGAGAAGTTTTCAGATTCGGGTTTTCTCAGATGTGCCAATGGGGCTCTCTTAATGAATTGGATGTTTTGAGCAATACTTTGCCTTGGACTCTGATTTACCTTTGGATGCTATTTGGAACCCTGACAACCTATCTATTTAACTCACAACTACTGTAGGAGATTCAGACATCTTACATTTAAAAATCTTCAACATAAACCCGCATAAAGAAGCCCTGTATGTGCACCTTGATTTGGAAATTGTCTCCGAAAAAGGACTTTCAAAATTCAGCTGAATTTTGGGTTCCATATGAGAGTTTTTGTCTGACTCCGTTGGTCTCTTTGGTTCAATATCAGCACTTAGTACAGGAAGACAGGTTCGGAATACATGAAATGATGGTCAGCCCTCCCAGGTAAGCCAGAGAGGAAACATGTCTGGATGAGTTAATCCAACTTTCTTGTAAGGCTACATTAACAGAATCTGGCAGGTCGGGAGGGACAATTTTCCTTAGTCATCTTATACATTTGGACGGATCCTTTTGAAGTTTCTTGCTTTGCCAATTAAGCATTTGAGGCTCCTCCTCTTTTTTTATCTGTCCACTCCCCGAGCCTCATCTCTTCCCTTTATCCCTTACGGTCATTCCTTATATGGCGAACCTATGGCATGTGTTCCACAGGTGGCATGCGGAGCCATTTGTCAGAGCCCGCGAGGCGTTGCCCTGTCAGCTGGCCAGAGGGCGTGCGCGCGCTGGCCAGCTGAGTTCAGCCTTTTTTAAAGTCATGTTTCGTCCTCCCCAGGCTTTATAGGAGCCTGGGGAGGGTGAAAAGAGTGTCCCTTGCCCCCCCCGGAGGGTTTTCAGAGGCTTCAGGAGCTTCCCTAAAGCCTCCGGAACACCAAAAACCTGCCCTATGGGCAAACCTGGGGTCGGTTTAAGCCCTCCGGAGCCTTCAGGGAAGCCTCCGGGGGAGGAGCTGTTTTCACTCTCCCCAGGCTCCGATAAAGCCTCTGGAGCCTGGGGAGGGCAAAAAAAGCATGCAAAAAATGGGGGGGGGTCGCATCTTTCATGCACGCATGCACACTGGGGGGTGTCGCATGTTGCATTATGGGTGCGGCACGCCCACGCATGAACCCCCCTGCACTCCCCCTCCTTATGGCACGCAAGCCAAAAAATGTTTGCCATCGCTGCCTTATACCATTATAAACACTTATCTGACTTCGATGAATGTCTCCATACAAGCAGGGGTGGTATGGAGTTCTCTCCGGCTGCCACTACTGCCAGTTTGCTCAGGGACGTGCAAAAGTTGCTCTGCGCATGCGCAGAAGGCAAAAACAAGATGGCAGCTCCTATGGTGGCGCTGAGAGAACTAGTTAAGGGGCATGGCAGGCTTGGGCCGCTGCCGGTTCTAGCAACTATGCTGCCAAATTACTCCCATTTTGGCTGAACCAATAGGAACACACCTCTGCATACAAGGCTTACAGTATGGATGAACCACAGATCAAAAGTAGAATCAAAATCTGTTCGCTGGATAAACTTCCCCACTTTTATAAGCTATTATAATTAATATAAAATAACTATGATAAGCTATTATAAAACCTATTATATTATGAGCGGAGGGTTAGACTAGAAGACCTCCAAGGTCCCTTCCAACTCTATTACTCTATTCTATTACTTTGGAAAATCAGAAACTGATTTTAAAACTTCTATAGACTTTTTTTTAAAAGAGTTTGAGTTACATCAGAGGACATCTTTAAGGACTTGTTACATGGATATTTAATCCAGATACTTTGCTGCTTCCAAAGCTCCATAATGTTCTGGAGGAATTCAAGCTGAACTGAAAACTTTGGGCATTCCTGGTTTCTTGCAACACAACCATGCTGGCTGGGGAATTCTGGGAGTTGAAGTCCACAAGTCTTAAAGTTCCCAAGTTTGGACACCCCTGCTCTATACTATATAGAAGCTTGTCACCATTCTCAGAGGTGGGATTCAGCAGGTTCTCATCAGTTCTGGAGAACCAGTAGCCGAAATTTTAGATTAAAGAACTGGTAAATACCACCTCTGACGGGCCCTGCCCCCATTTTTCTCTGCCTCCCGAGTCCCAACTGATCAGGAGGGAATGGGGATTTTGCAGTATCCTTCCACCAAGCCATGCCCACCAAGCCCACGCCCACAGAACCAGTGGTAAAGCAATTTGAATCCCACCACTGTCCTTTCTTCACATTTGAATGTATTCTTGCTGTTTATAACCAGCTGTTTTTAAATTGAATTTTTAAAAAAGCAGGGACTATGACCGGTGCAAACCTTGGTTACCCTTTCTGTTTATAGTTTGTAACATCTCCTGTAGCCAAAATAAAAGTTTCTAAACAATTCCTGTAGAAATTCCTTTCTATTCTTGTTTTTAGAATGTATCTCTTAGGAATATTATTAGATCTATATATTGAAATCTCCACTTTGATTTCGAATAACATTCAGACATTCAGGTCAGGTACTGCAGGCCCTTCAAATCCGTTCTCTCTTTCCTGCAAGTTTTGTGTTTCCCTGAAAACAAGACAGGGTTTTGTTTTGTTTTGACCCCTGAAATAAGCACCAGGCCTTATTTTTTGGGGAGGTCTTATTATTGTTGAGGTGCAGGAGGTGGTGAGCATGGTCACCTCACGGCTGCTGCTGTGTTGCAATAATTTTGGGGGGAGGGCTTATTTTAGTGCATGCACTCAAAAGCCCAATTGGACTTATTATCTGGGGAGGTCTTTTTTGGGGGAAACAGGCAGAGGTGATATTTAGCAGGTTCTGACCTGTTCTGGAGAACCGGTAGCAGAAATTTTGAGTAGTTTGGAGAACCAGTAAATACCACCTCTGGCTGGCCCCACCTCTATCTATTCTCTG
The DNA here is from genome assembly GCF_964273705.1 of Natrix helvetica. NCBI lineage: Eukaryota > Metazoa > Chordata > Lepidosauria > Squamata > Natricidae > Natrix > Natrix helvetica. Next base: position 3,598,163 of record NC_138562.1, on the reverse strand, counting down.
TCTCCTGAGTCCCAGCTGATCAGGAGGGAATGGGAATTTTGCAGTATCCTTCCCCTGTCACGCCCACAAAGCCACGCTCACAAAGCCATGCTATGCCCACAGGACCAGTAGTAAAAATTTTTGAATCCCACCACTGGAAACAAGGTATCTCATGGATGACCCATGGAGGTTCATATGCTTGGCTTCCTGAAATATTCCACCCCTTTTCAGTTTTTTCATTGATTCTGAGACTTTATTTATCTATTTATTAAATTTAGTAATATAGTGGCTTACAGTATAATAAAAAGTAAAAATGTAATACAATTATAATTAGGAGAGTTAAATCCAAAAGCTAAAAGCCAAGACAATGGGCAGCCAGGGGATGAGGATCTGCATTCTATGCCAGTTGTCATTTCTGAATATTCTTCTACAATAGCCCCATTGGAGCAATCTAGCACATTGCGGTGACCCAACCAAGAGATGGGCTGGGCATGACTGTCTCAAGGGCATCCTGTCCACGGAAAAGGATGCATGACACAGTAACTTGAAAATCATCAGAAATATCTGTTAGAATAGTGCTTGCCCATTCTTTCATGGTTATCCAGGACACTTGCAACTAACGTGCAGGCTACAACATCTACATTTGATTTCATGACCGGAGCTCTGAGGACAACCAGCCCTGGACTTTCCTTCCATACCAGAAGACAAAAGTGGCAGCACCTTCATTCCAACTGTGGAAGATTTTGAAGGCTGAGGAAGCTTCTGGGTGAGCTTCAGACTAGACTAGACTAGACTAGACTAGACTAGACTAGACTAGACTAGACTAGACTAGAACATAACAGAACAGAATAGAATGCAGTAGAGTAGAGTAGAGTAGAGTAGAGTAGAGTAGAGTAGAGTAGACTAGACTAGACTAGACTAGACTAGACTAGACTAGAATAACAGAATTGGAAGGGACCTTGGAGGTCTTCTAGTCCAACCACCTGCCTAGAGAGGTAATTCTATACCATTTCAGACAAATGGTTATCCAACATCTTCTTTAAAACTTCCAGTGTTGGGGCGTTCACAACTTCTGGAGGCAACTTCTGTTCCACTGATTAATTGTTCTAACTGTCAGGAAATTTCTCCTCAGTTCTAAGTTGCTTCTCTCCTTGATTAGTTTCCACCCATTGCTTCTTGTTCTACCCTCAGGTGCCTTGGAGAATAGTTTGACTCCCTCTTCTTTGTGGCAACCCCTGAGATATTGGAACACTGCTATCATGTCTCCCCTAGTCCTTCTTTCTCTTAAGCTAAACATACCCAGTTCCTGCAACCGTTCTTCATATGTTTTAGTCTCCAGTCCCCTAATCATCTTTGTTGCTCTTCTCTGCACTCTTTCTAGAGTCTCCACATCTTTTCTACATTGTGGTGACCAAAACTGAATGCCGTATTCCAAGTGTAGCCTTACCATGGCATTATAAAGTGGTATTAACACTTCACGTGATCTTGATTCTATCCCTCTGTTTATGCAGCCTAGAACTCTTCTCTTTCTTTTTAAATTCGGCACCCCTCCCCATCCTCTGGGCGGGAGGCCCCAGAGGCCAGAACTGGGCCAGGGCTCTGGGCTCTGCAGGCAGACTGAGGAACCCGGAGGTGCTCTGGTGCTAGAAATCCCAGAAAGGCTCTTATCCGAAACCAGCATTGCTTCCTGATCGTTCCTTGAAGGGTCCTTTGCTGCCTTTGTTCAGAGTGGCAGCAATTGTGAATGAATAGGCAGCCAATCACCAGGCAAGCAGCCTGACAATATGGCAACATCTGAACATTGGATTACATAGCAATTTCCATGCAATATTAAGGTTATTACATAGTAAGTGCTATGTCATTTCGGGCTAAATGCATTATTATCACTTCTGCTTGACAAACTGTCTGGCGAATTCAACCTAATCCCTCCTCCTTCTCCTCCTCCCCCCCACCACTAAGAAAGGGGGTTGCAAAAGTGCGCTGTTTCCTGGTTACGGCCATGCGCTGCAGACATTTCTGGCAAGCCCCATTGCTGGCAGGGCCTGAGATGAGTTGCTTAGCAGCCATTCCCCCCCCAAAAAAACCCCAGGGGGGCTTTTTAAATACAGCCCTGCACTCACTGACTCCGGAAGCAGAAATAGGGGGCTGGGGGGGGGCATTTGTGCCTCCTGGGGAGCAGCCATCTCTGTGTCAACTGAAGAGGCAGCTGCCTTTGGGGCAAACAATGGCAAACTGAAGATGAGGGGAAAACAGGCGCACATGGCGATCAATACGAGGCTGGAGAAGGATTCAAGAAAATGCATTAACCTGAATTAGGGAAATTGGCACTTTGATGAGGCAGAAATTGGGTGCTACGTAATAAAACCTAGAGAGATTAGAAATGTGTGATAGTGCGAAGCCAAGCACAAAAACTGCCTCTTTCATGCATTGCAACCCTATGGAAGAGGGGGGGGGGGGAGGAGAGAACACTTTCCCACCTCTTTTTCTGTAGGCTGGAGGGTATGCTAGGAGGGGCATGGAGGGGGAAGCAGACTGACTCCTCATGCTGCCAGGAGCTCCATGGCTCATCCCCGGCTGCATTTCCACTGCAAATCCCTTTTCCCTTGCAGGCAAGGATGTGCATGCTAAGGAATCATGTCCTGGTGCCCTCCTTGGAATCGTGGGATCAGATAACAGATTAACAGAGTTGGAAGGGACCTTATAGGTCATCTAGTCCAACCCCCACCCCACCCCACTCAAGCAGGAGTCTCTGCACCAGTGATGACTAACCTTATTGCCATTGCGTGCCAAAAACGGGGGGAGGTTCATGTGCGTGCATGCCCACACCTATAATTCTATGCGCCCTCCCCCCAGAGCATGTGCACGTGACCCCCCTGCGCTCCCCCTGCTTTTGGCACATGATGGCATGGTGGACCCGTTTTTCACCCTCCCCAGGCTCCAGACCCTTTCTAGGAGCCTGGGGAGGGCGAAAATGGCCTTCCCTCGCCAACCCAGAGACCCTCTGGAGGCTGGAAACGGCTCATTTTCTGACTTCCAATGGGCCCAGTAGATCCTTTTCTTCCCTCCGGAGACTTCAGGAAGCTTCCCTGAAGCCTCCGGAGGGTAAAAAACAGCCCAATGCGCAACCCGGAAGTCCGTTCCTGAACTTCCGGTTTGCACGTTGGGCTGTTTTTAGGCGTGCCCTCAGAAATGGCACCGCGTGCCACAGGTTCGCCATCCCGGCTCCACACCATATAATCATACAATATAGACCATATAATCATAGGGTTGGAGGGGACCTTGGAGGTCTTCTGGCTCCGACATCCCCGAGAAATCACCCCCGACAAATGGTTGTCCAATCTTGTCCTGACATGAGGAAACACCCACAACTCCGGGAGGCAAGCTGTTCCATTAATTAATTGTTCTCCTGATGCTTGTGAGCATGAATGGTGCACGTATTTGATCTAACAGAAATGTTGGAGCTGCAAAAACCTCCCCACCTGAGGTTGGTGTCAAGAAAGAGCCCTCGGCATCCTTTTCATACGGCAGAACTGCAAATCATTTTGCAGACAATCTGCTAAGCAAATCGTCCTTTTTATCTTTTTAAACGCAGTAGCAATCTCGGGGTCTTTTAATTATATTCCGTGTGTGCAATTATCCCGTGTGAGTGTGCTGGAAGGGAGGGGGTTAAAAGAAAATAGCTTCTGCAGGAACGACGCTTGGAATCCCAAGATCATCATCAGCCTCTTGACATGAAGATAATTATCCCCCTGCAGCTTGAGAGATAATTGTAATCTAGAAGGATGTGTAATTTTCATGTGCTCCTTTATGGAATCTGAAATGTAGTGGCTGGCTGGCTTCAGAGTGGGGGATGCCAGCCGGCTGGCTCAGGCAGCTCATGGATACACCAAAAACCTCACAGGGTCTGAAAGGGAGAGGTTAAGACTAGGGGGTGGGGGGTTCCTGGCAGGTCCTCTTCAACCAGCAAACAGAAAGGAAGATGCCTTCTCTGTGGCCAACAACTGTCCTCTTTCTCATCCTGAACCATTCGCTGGTTTTGTGATCTGAGAGAATGCAGCAACAAAGACAATAGGTTTTCTTGTTCTTCTCTGCATTCTATCTAAAGCCGTGATGGAGAACTTATGGCACACGTGCCCAAACTGGCATGCGAAGCCATGTCTCCCAGCACATGCGTTCTTGCCTGTTGGTTTCTGGGTTTCTGGCGTGCATGCTAATTTGGGTTTAAAGATGACCAGCTGTCCTTCGCGTGTGCGGCAATGCCAAAAACAAGTCTGCACATGCCTGCCAGCAAGCTGATGGTTAGGTGCACCTGCCTGCCAGAACCGGAAAGTTCCCCTTTTCCGGCGCGTGATCCCTTTACATGCACAACACTGCCGAAAACTGCCTGTACATGCGCACTGGACAGCTGACCCCAGAAGCTCAGCTTTTCTGGAGCGCGGCCCCAACGATCGCACTTGCACACGTGCAACATTTCCGTACAACTTTTCCAGCACTCAGTGCCGAAAAGATTCACCATCACTGAACTAGAGTCTCGACATCTTTTTTTTATATTGTGGAGGCCATGGATGCAATATTCCAAGTGTGGCCTTACCAAGGCATTACAAAGCAGGACTCCACAGTTTGGCCAGGCCACGCTTGAAATACGGTGTCCAGTTTTGTAACAATGATATAGGAAAAGACGTTGAGGCTCTAGAATGGAATGGGACTGTTTTTGTTCAAGGTTGAAACTATGATCAGATCTCACTCAAATGTCTGAAGAACATTAGTGACCAGAAGGGATAGTCCCAAATACTGGGGATTTTAATTTCCTTCATGCAAAGGAGTTCACTGTAAAAAAAACCTCATCCTTCTTTGTTGCCTTTACGTCAGCTTTTGACTCCCGGTGATTTCCTGGAGCAGCCCTGAAGTTCAAGGCACCTGAGGGTAGAACAAGAAGCAATGGGTGGAAACTAATCAAGGAGAGAAGCAACTTAGAACTGAGGAGAAATTTCCTGACAGTTAAAACAATTAATCAGTGGAACAGAAGTTGCTTCCAGAAGTCGTGAATGCCCCAAACACTGGAAGTCTTTAAGAAGATGTTGGATAGCCATTTATCTGAAGTGGTGTAGGGTTTCCTGCCTAGGCAAAGGGTTGGACTAGAAGACCTCCAAGGTCCCTTCCAACTCTGCTATTCTATTGTATTCTCTCGGCAAGGTTTTTGGGAAGTGGTTTGCCATTGTTCTGCTTCCAAGGGCTGAGCGAGGGCGAGAGAGATTGGCCCAGGGCCACCCAGCTGGCTTCCTGCCCAAATCAGGACTAGAACTCACTGGCTACTTGTTTCTAGCCTGGTATCTTGACCACTACCCTGAACTGCCTGTCCTCCCCACTTCCTCAAATGCAGTCCTAAAGCCAGTAATGGTATCCTCTTTTCTTTACTACCACTTTGGTAGCGGGAGTGCATGTCTGAGCATGCACAAAACCTTATGCACATGCGCAGAAGGTCTGTGATGACGTCTGGGTGGGTGGGCGGAGCCTCACACCACCACTACCAGTTCACCCGAACCGGTGTAAACTGGCAAGATACCACCACCGTGTAGGAGGAGAGCTATGGTAGACTTTTCCAGATAATTTTATTAAGAGATGGAAGATTTTCTGCATCTGATGAAGCTTTTGCCTTTTAATGAAATTGGTTAATCAGAAAAGGCACTTGCAGACTCCCGATTTGATGCAACCTGAAGGCAGTTATAGAGTGATTACTGTATTTCCCTGAAAGCAGATTACATCTCACAAGTGGATACAAAGATGACTCTGTTTGGGGAAGGTGTGCCTGGACCGGAGCATATTATGGGAAATACATGCATTTCACAGGGAACACGCTTATAAAATGGAAAACTGTATATATCGGAGTAAATGAGAATAAAAATATGCATAATGGGAAAAATACCCACAAGCTTTTAGGCACAAACAGATACGAAAAAGTGAGTGAAACGAGATTTGACCAATTCTTTGCATTTCACTAGCTTCACCCACGGACTGAATGGACATCCAGTCAGCCAGTCCAGGCTCCAAAAGGCACCTCCCATTATTGCTACTGTTTGTAGAGGGGCTGGGACAACTGGAGAGGATCCTTCAGTGGACATGAAAGCCATCAGAACCTGCAGACTATTCCTTGGAAGGACAGAGACTCAAGCTCTCCACTCTGAAGTGAACTTGGCTGGAGCATCTTTTGCTGCCTCATAGTTGCTACGAAGTCTGAGAAGGGGATGGGAGGGGGAAGTAGATAGACTGGCTGCAGTCAAAACAAAAGGTTTTCTTGTGGGAACCAAGGTCATCCTAACAGGTGGCAGTGGAAGGAATAGAGTAGTGACCAAGCAACCTGCCAGCTACTTAAATTGGACAATGTGACCGGAGACATCAGGGCAAGGGACCATTTGTTCTTTTAATTAGGCAAAAACTCACAGGAACTTTTAGAGTTGGTTTTCACTGGCTGTGCCAATACGAAGCATCCAGCAAAGATGTTCTGTGAGGAATCTACCTGCCTCAGAGTTCTGCTTTTGGCGGATGCATTAATCGGAACTCTGACATGGGCAGGGGGAGTGGAGCCCAAGCTGGATGAAAGGATGAAGGATGGCAGGACATTCATTGCGCCTCCTCCATGCTGAGCCTCTGGGAAAGGGAGGCGGGTGCTGGGGAGGGTCTGTCAGGGCTGTGGCTGCCTCTGGCCTCTTTGTGCCCAATGTGCTATGACAGCCACAACGCAGAGGAGAACTTCTGGTACTGCCGATGCTCGCAGCAACTTCTCTCTGCTGAAGTTCAATGATTATGGATGGACCTTTGGGGAAAAAAGCTCCCTAACACACACACACACACACACACCATCCCCGACCTGTCAAGGCTGGTAAGGAGCTGCATGAAAAGGCCAGTGTGTGGTTCAAGTCCCAAAGGACGTCTCATCACAAGTGTTTGCTTCACGTATTTATTTATTCATGTTGGGTCTTTTGAGCCAGTTTTTCACTCCTGCCTGGACAAATCCCTGCAGTTTTCTTGGCAAGCTTTTTCGGAAGCAGTTTGCTTCCTAGGGCTGAGTGATGTGTGCCAGTTTGGTCTCAGACCATAAGGCAATAACATTGACATAAGACAATTTTTAAAAAATGTAAAAAAATAGGATGTTGATAAATCCTTCATCTCCTTGAAAGACAAGCTTGCAAAAAAGCCTTGTGTTGCTGATAAAGGAGAATATTTGTGACAAGGGGTTGAACTGAGGGGTCCTTGGTGCTCTCTGAGCTTGCTTGTTTTCTTGAAGACGTTTCATTACCCAAAGTTGGTGATATCATCCTTGTGAGTAAGGAGTGGTGTTTGCTCTCAATTTATGTCCTTTAGACCAAACCAAATGGTAGAGACTTCCTGGGAGCCTGGCACTCTGACAAATCGGCCATCAGCAGGCACATAGATATAAGCAAATCTGCACACACAGTGCAAAAGAAATGATAAGCAAACCAAAAAGAGAGCAACCCCCCCCCCCCATCTTCTCACCAGCAATCAACCGTCAGATGAGCAGAGGTTCACACCAAATTAACGTCAGACCATCAATCAAGAAAAAATAAAATAAAACCCCAAGGCAGGAACTGGCAAATGAACAATAAACCGTCCAACCAAAGAATCTCTAGAGCCACCTCACCAACATTGGCAGGGGAAGCCACTAGGATATAAATTATGAGCAAGCCCCACTCCCTTATTAGCACTGATGACATTACCTAGTTTGGCTAATGAAACATCTGCAAGAAAACAACCAAGCTCAGAGAGCACCAAGGATGCCTCAAAGCTTTGTGTGGATGCATTAAAAACTGCCCATGTCAAAGACCGTCGCACAAGAGAGTGCAATGAGTGTCTCGGAAGCTCCTGTTGTTTATAGATGTGATGAAGACATGATGGCAAAAACAGATAACAGAATTGGAAAGGACCTTGGAGGTCTTCTAGCCCAACCCCTTGCTCAAGCAGAGATCCTATACAATTTTGGACAACTGTCTGTCCAAACTGTACTTAAAGGCATCCAGTGATGGATCACCCACAGCTTCTGAAGGCAAGCTATTCCGTGATTATTTGTTCTCACTGTCATGGAATGTCTTCTTAATTCTAGGTTGGATCTCTCCTTGATAAGTTTCCATCTATTATTTCTTGACCTATCCTCGGGTCCTTTGAAGAAGAGGTTCTCTGTGACAGCTCCTCAACTATTGATAGACTGCTATAGTGTCACCTGTAGTCCTTTTCTTTGTTAGATTAGGCCTACCCAGTTCAGTGATAGGTTCCGGATCCTGGTGCAACTGGTACGGTGCAACGGGGCTGGGCGTCCACATGCGTACTTACCACCAACAACGCCTCCACAACATTGTGCGATGCCTCCACAACGCTCCAGCTACTCGCCGGAGCATCACACAGGCGCCATACGCTCCATGTGTGTGTATGGAAACCCTGAAAACCTCAAATACCAGTAAGGAGCATGGGTGGGTGGGCCCTCTGGAGCACTGTACTGGAACGGTACCTGGTGCTCCCGGCAGGCACTGCTATGCCCGTACCGGGGCGTACCGGTCGTAACCCACCACTGACCTAGTTTCTGTAACCATCCTTCATATGTTTTAGTCTCTAGCCCTCTAATCAACTTTGTTGTTTTCCTCTGCACTCTTTCTGGAATATGACTTTCTAGAGTATCATCTTTCTAGAGTACCAAAATTTCTTGACAGGGAGAACAATCAACCCAGTTTGCCTTCAAAAGTTGTGGGTGCTCCATCACCGGAGGCTTTTAAGAAGAGACTGAACAGCCACTTGTCTGGAATGGTATAAGCCATGGGGACACCTGCTTGAGTAGCGGGTTGGGCTAGAAGACCTCTGAGGCTCTTCCAAGTCTGAGATTTTATGTTCTAATATCTTTTTTGTATTTGGGGGATGCACACTTGAAGAACAACTAAGAAAGCCAGTGACCTAAGTGGGAAATGGTGGGCCAGGGTCAAGTTTAAGGCCCAGCTCCAGGGCACCTGGGAGGGACTCCCTTGAAAGCAGCACATGCCAGATGTGCGGCAGTTGCAGCCCTTGGAAGTTGGGCAGTGATGGGCAGCAGCCACCCATGGTGATCCCATCTGAAAAATCCCTCCCCAAATGCTAAGGCCACCCTGGAGGGCTTTAGAAGAGCTACTTTCATGATGCAGGAAAGGTGCATCAGAAGTTATCAGAACAGCTTCTCCAATTCAGAGGCAGGAACTATCTTCAGGAGCAATATTGGTGACTTTGACTTTGATTGCAGCTCAGTGACAGCTGACCGGCCCCTGGGGGAAACTGGGTTTGAAATAATAGAAAACTGGATACTGGTTTCCCTGGATGACTGGTCTGATTCAGATCCAGAAGTATCTCTGCTCCAACATGAGAGGAGGGTACTGGAGGTTAAAACATACGATGAACGGTTGCAGGAACTGGGCATGGCTAGTCTAGTGAAGAGAAGGACCAGGGGAGATATGATAACAGTCTTACAATATCTGAGGGGCTGCCACAGAGAGGAAGGGCTCAAGCTATTTTCCAAAGCATTTGAAAGACAAGGAGTAATGGATGGAAACTCAACAAGGAGAGATTCAACCTGGAAATAAGGATAGTTTTTCTGACAGTGAGAACAACAGAAGTTGCCTTCAGAAGTTGTGGGAGTTGCATCACTGGAAGCTTTCAAGAAGAGACTGGACTGACATCTGTTAGAAATGGTGTAGGGTCTCCTGCTTGGGTGGGGGGTTGGACTAGGTGACCTACAAGGTCCCTTCCAACACTGTTATTCTGTTCTTTTCTGAAATATGGATGTGGATTCTTCCTTTGGATGCAGCTATTCTTGGATTCTTGAGTTTCAGTCTGAAAAAGCAAGAAGAAAAACAGGAGGGAAAGAAGGGAAGGGGAAAGGATGTGGTGTACCAAGCAAAAAGAAGAAGAGGAAAAAGGAAAAGGAAAACATAACCAGCTTGATTGGCATTGAAAGGGTTTTTTCCCCCCCAAATTATATTTGCATTTATTATTGTATACAAATAAAGCCATTTAAAAATTGATTTATTTGTAGTCTGCCCAAGGAAGGTCTTGCCTTAGGGTTGAAAGAGAGGGGCATGAGAGAATGTCCTAAAATTCTGCCAAACTCAGCAACCGATCCAGATAAGAACCGCTCGGGCCACCAGAGCAGTTCTGAAACGTAGACGGTGCTCACCAAAGCTCTGCGTCTCTGAAGCAGATCGACTTCTCAGCCATCACTTTTATGCACTTGGAGCCCCCGTGGAGCTCCTTTGAGTAATGGGCGGGATACTGGAGGGGTTCAAAGGCTACAACTAGCACTTTTCTCAAGAGCTGCATAATGAGCTGTTGGGGGGTTGGGGGGGGAAAGAGGGGAACTGCTGTGAAGGAAGCCTGCCAGCAGCTCCTTTGTCTGGACAAGATGCTCTGCACTTGTTTCCCTGCCAAGAACTCTGAGGCTTGCCAGGAGCTCTGCCCATCAGTACCCGGGTCGGCAGAGAAGTAAGGCAAGGGTTCCCTCCAGAGGAGAAGCCTGGCTTAAAATCTAAGTGGCAGAGATTTTCTGTGGAGGGAAGGACAAAGACGCATATTGACTTCCTAATGGCCCAGGTTCAGTTGGGCTTGTGTGGCACGGGACCGCCATGCAATGTTTTTTTTTTATAAGGCAAGACTCTTTTGAAGCAATTTGGAGAGTCCATAACAAGCAGGCTGGAGAAGTCTTTAGCAAGAAGTAGCGCTGCGCAGAGCTTGAAAACAGACTCAAGATTGTCAGCTCCACCAGCTCTCAAGAAACCAGAGGTGGGATTCAGCAGGTTCTGACCAGTTGTGGAGAACTGGTAGCGGAAATTTTGAGTAGTTCAGAGAACTGGCAAATACCGCCTCTGACTGGCCCCACCCCCATTTATTCTCTGCCTCCTGAGTCCCAGCTGATCAAGATGGAATGGAGATTTTGTAGTATCCTTCCCCTGGAGTGGGGAGGGAATTGGGATTTTGCAGTATTTTTCCCTGGAGTGGGGAGGGAATGGAGATTTTGCAGTATCCTTCCCTTGGAGTGGGGAGGAAATAGGGATTTTACATAAGGTGACCAGATTTTAACATTGGTAAAGCGGGACACCATTGACCGGGTGATGGTGGTTCTTGATCAAAAATTTGGTCTATATCCTTGCACCCCTAACCCTTTAGGGAAAAAACCCCCAGGGGTCTTCAAACCTGACAGCTTTAAGACTTGTGGACTTCAACTCCCAGAATTCCTCCTCAAGTCATGTTGCGGCGACATCATCTGCATGGATCTGCTCCATCTTCGTTTTTTTTCACCGGCGGCAGGGCTGCCACTGAAGATGGTGACCAGCCCCCCGCTGCCACCAGAATAACTGCTGCCACCTCCTCCTCCTCCAACAGCACCACCACATTTGCTGCCCGGTGCTGCGGCTGAGGTGAAGCTGCCAAAGCTCCCGCTGGCGCCTCCGCCCATGCCTCCCCCTCCGCTCGGAGCACCTGAGCTGGGCCCCGCGTTACCCCTGCCGTCTCCTCCTCCTCCGCCATGCTTTTGAGAAGCCATGAGGCATTTTTTTCCTGCTCATGCCCCTTCTGCCACCTTCCTACTGGCTCCTGCGCCTCATGGCTCCTCAAAAGCACGGGCGGAGGAGGAGGGGGCAGGGGTAACACAGGGCCCAGCTCAGGTGCTCCAAGTAGAGGGGGAGGCACCGTCGCCGCTGCCACGGGCGGAGGCGCCAGCGGGAGCTTTGGCAGCTTCACCTCAGCAGCAAATGTGGTGGTGCTGTTGGAGGAGGAGGAGGAGGAGGAGGAGGAGGAGGAGGAGGAGGAGGAGGAGGAGGTGGTGGTGGCTAGCAGCAGTTATTTTAGTGGCGGCGGGGGCTTTGGGGGTTCACTTTAGCTGCAGTGCCAGGCTCAAGTGGCTAGGACTGGCTGCCCACAAAGGACCTCCCCAGGCTTGCTTTGCACGGGGCGACTGACAATAGTTTGAGCGGGCGCGGCCAGCGCAAACTACCGTCAGTCACCTCGCGCTCATCAAAACAAGTCCGGGGAGGTCCTTTGTGGGTGGCCAGTTCTAGCCACCTGCAAAGGACCTCTCCTGCTTCCGGATCCTGTGACAGTATAAGTCACTGCGTGGCAGTTGCAAACTGCTGCGCGGTGTTTTCTTGCCACGCAGCTGCCCACCTTAGAGAATATTGATCCTGGCTAAATAGCCACATGGCCGCCAAAAACCGTATATTCCCTTCCCTTCCCACCATTCCCTAGCTTGTTGTGCATTCTTTCAAAAAATCGGGACTTTTTAAAAACGCCACGGGACACGGGACAAATTGTTAAAAATTGGGACTGTCTTGCCAAAAGTGGGACGTCTGGTCACCTTAATTTTACAGTACCCTTCCTCTGGAGTGGGGAGGGAATGGGGATTTTACAGTATCTTTCCCCTGGAGTGGGGAGGGAATAGGGATCTTGCATTACCCTTCCCCTGCCACTCCCACAAATCCAACCACTGCAAGATATGTAAGTCTGACCTCTTCCATTAAATCTTTCTGGAATGCTATTTTATGAGAGTCTTGAGAGTCATTTTCCCTCGGTCAGGTCCCCCACCCCCCACCCCCCAGGTAGACCAGATAGGAAAAATGTCCCGATAAGCGAATGCTATTGTAAAACTATATTAACAGAATCTCACAAATCTGAAATTCTCCCACTGTCAGTTTGGCAGCCCAATAACTTAGAGAGGGTCTCTCCTGGGTCTCTTGCCCTGCCCATTGTGCAGTTTCAGGCACTACTGTCCCTTATCTGCCCATTCCCACAGGCATCTCTTTGCTCCGTCTTCCAAGGTCGTTCTCACACACCACTACAACTTCCTTACTCTTCACGGATGACACAACTTTGGGAGACTCAAAGAGCCTCAGGATGGGGACACATCTTCCCAAGCCTAGCCCTCTGTCACTCCCTCCCCTCAGGGGACACATTCAGGAAACAGGATTGGAGGAATGTCTGAGTTCAGGCAGCCACTGGTGGGAGTTGCCAAAATAAATTCCACCATGGAATCCCTTGGTTGGAATTGGGTAAGGAATCCAGTGAGCTTCTGTCTTCTAAGGAAAGAGAGCTGGGTTTGACGGTTTGGAGAGAATCAAGAGAAGAGCAGTTGCATCATATGAAGGTGAAGAGGATGCTGAGAGAGAGACTGAGGCCTCTTGTCCATCTAAATAAGATGAAGACTGCACATTCTTTGGGTGGAGAGAAGACAATACTTCAGAACCGGAGGTGGGTTCCTACCGGTTCGGACTGGTTCGGCCAAACCAATAATGATTTGGCCACCTGGGTCACTGGAACTGGCAGTGACCTAGGCCTGCCACACCCCTGAACCGGTTCTCCTACGGGGGCCGACATCTTGATTTCCAGTTCTGTGCATGCGCAGAACAATTGTAATTGCACAAATGTAATTTTTTTTCTTTTTTTAATGTTTTGTGCATGTGCAGATGTATTCTTCTGCAAATGTGCATGCGCTCGTAGCAAAAATTTTCTGTGCACCAAACTGGCAGTAATTTCGGGAGCAACCCACCCCTGCTCAGAACCAGGCGTGGTATGAATAAATGGTGGATTATTGATCGGAGGTTCCCCCACAAATGCTTAGGGAAGAAGGAGGGTGAAGATTTGCTCTTTGCAAGACTGTTTGATGCATTTGACACAATTAGTTGTCATGGTGAGACCAGGAGATTTCCTCTGTGGCGCACAGCGCAGCTCAATTCCTCTGGAGCTCAGCTGTTGGTGGGGGGCTCTGAGGATTGTCTCCAGCCTCTTTATGTTGTTGGATGCAGAGGGGGTGGGGTGGGGAGGATGAGGAATACCTGAACTGCTACATCTAGGAGAAATTTAAAAGGGAGCTATGTGATACATTGGGTACGTCAATAGAAGCCTGTTTGAGTTTCTGCCTGAAAATAACTTGGAAAATATTTGCAATGAATGAAAGCTTCAAAGGAAGGGAGCAGCCTGCAGACATCCTTTGGCTGAAAACTGATCAGCACAAAGAAATGAAGCCCTAAAACAGAAACTGGAGGTGGAGGCAACTTTTAGAAGGAAGAGAATGAAATCAAGGGAAAAGCCCCATAATCAAGAGGGAAAACCAGAAGCAGGAGATTTAGAAACTCTCCGGCATTTCTGGAATTCAGAACCACTGCCAGAGTAACAGGGGGAAGATCCCTGAAAGGGCAGGAGGGACACAGCTGTGCTTGCAGAAGGCGTCAGCAGAGTGTAGTAGGTTCCTCACTACTACAGGGAGCTGAAACAAATATTGGCTGAGCAATTTCCAAGCCTTATCAGGCTCCCCTGAGACTTAGGCCTTCTTGCTAATTCGTGCAGAGACAAACGAAATTATTAGGAGCAGCAACAATCATATCAAGTGCAGCTACAACTCTACTGAAGATGGAGGAGGAAGTCCAGTTCTCCAGGAAGTGATCTCACTGAGAGAGAGAGAGAGAGAGAGAGAGAGAGGGGATAAGGAGAGCAAGTGGGGGGATCGGGGGTAGGATTTGGCAGTGGAACTGCTGGGGGGGGGGAAGTATCCCAAAAAACAGGAGTGGTGAAGAAATCATTCTGGTTTTCTCCAAGGTCTGAGCAACAATTTTCCTCCTGCCCATTTCTTACTGGAAATGCAAACGTGTTTAGTGGACGGTTTGAAGAGAGAGTTGCTAAATTGCAGCATGCTAAGCAGGAAAGTTGGCGAGTTGCTGGACAGCATAGCTGAAGCTCTTCCGGAAGGTCATACCAGGAAACATGAACAATCAAGTCAAAATGAAGCCCAGGAGACCAAAAAGCAAGACTTTGTAGAGGGCATAAGAAATGGCCTTGAAGGGCAGGAGGAAGTCACTACAAGCACACCAGACACGTGAGTCTTGAGCCCAAACCAAGAAACTAATTGGGAAAACTTCTCAGAGCAGCCCCTTCCTAGTTCCCCCAAAACTAAAGGAGGGAGGGGGAAGCACATTCAGTTATAGTAGCAGGTTCTGTTACTATAACTGTTACAATAAAAGTAGTCTGGGGGTACAGTATATGGCATAGAAAACGTTGCCTGTTCTACCTTGTAGGATTGGCAGACCTCTTGCCAAATAATACAAATAATTATAGCTCACAAAGACTGGAAAGAACATGTTGACCGTGTGCCTTGCTAATTTCATCAGGAGAATATTAAACAAGCACAAAAGAGGGAAGGAGGGAGGAAAAACCCAGAACTGAATATGCCAGTAAAAACGAGCCCAAAATACAACAAACAAGAGAAGCATGAAATTAGTGGAGGATTTATAGATTGGTGACAAACAACACCATGGAATCAAGAGGGCTTACAACTCACAAACTCAAATTCTTCTACATGACTGCACCAAGTGTAGGAAATGAGAAGTGAAAGCTTTAAAAAAATGATAGGAGGTGCATTATGGAAGCGTGTTGATATTATGAGATTTCCATATAGCTAACCACGGAAAACTACAACTTAAACAGCCACCTTTGTTCAGTTGCCTGTGAGCTATTGAGACGTATGCTCTGGAGCAGGTCACTTGACCTCTAAAGATGCCAGTCATACCTGCTGGCAAGATATTAGAGCATCACAAAACTAGATGCAGACATTCATTCCAGAAACTCACCACTATTTGATTGACATAGATTTGCTTCAACTCACAATTGAGTTCAATGGGTGTGACCTAATTTGCTTCATCAAAGCAAAGTCTGATTCATGTAGACAAAGTGATTCAATAGAAACCCCTTCAGGCTAGTATTGGGGGAGAGAAGTCTCCTCTCAGGCCAAAGATGGTTAGAGAGGTCTGGAAGTTCTTTCTGTGCCTGCTCATGATGCCCAGCCTGGAAAATCCTTGAGAGCTGGGGACACATCTTTGAAACATCCCTGCTTCATAAAATCCCACAGCACTCCTCAAAGCTAACTAACAGGCTCCCTTCATTTGTGTTGAATGTGTCAACCATCCCAACTTGGTCAGTTAGAAAAGAAAGACTCTCGAATCCATTGTTAATGAAAATGCACTTTACTAAAGCCAAGTGGTTACAGAAGAAACAAAGCCAGATCTGGGATTTTCATGCCCAAAGCATATGGTTAATTTCCCCTTTGTTTCCACCTCCCCCCCCCAAGTTATCTTTGAGTGTCCAATTAAATTCTAATCAATTGTTTGGATGCTCCTGCTTGCCATATCCACCTAGCAATGGCCAGCCACTTTCACAGGATGGCATGATGCATAGTTTTGATTTCTCTCATGCTAACCCCCCCCCCCCTTATCTCACCCTGTGGTTCCTCCCCACACCATTGTGTACAGCAAGTGAAGTAGGATGGCAGTCCTGACAGAATGCCTCTAAGAAGGCTGCCTCTGGTGACAAAACCACTAAAACCACTAGTGCAGAAAGCTAAGCTGGACAAAGGCAGTTCTGGAAAAACAAACTTATGTATGCATGACTATATATATATGCATAATTTATATCACATCTCAATGTAACCTTGAAAATACTGGCATAACTCAAATTTATTCCTGTAAATAGCACCGCTCTCTTAAAGATCTATAGCTTCTGATTTGGAACCTTCAAGTTCCATGGACTTTCTAAAATGCAAGATTTTTCTCTATGACTTGAAACATTTGGTCTTTCTTCCAACTCCTGGAAGGGCCTGAGCCAACATGGAATGAGGTAAGAGGAGAGACCTATCTCCAATCTCGTCTGCCCCTATGCGAAATCCCTCCTCCAGTTATGGCTTCCTGCTACGTTCAGTGTCCTCAAAGAGGGGAGGTGATGGAAAGCCATTTACTGCTTCCTTACCCAAAATATCTCAGTGCAGGAAGGCAATGGAGAGGACCTGACATCAAGTCACCCTAAGCAGGATAAGGCTGGGCTAGGCAGGAGCAGGTCTCTATCAACTGATGCTTGAAACAGATTATTGGCATTTGGAGAAACAAAAGTGCAGAAATGGTTTGAGTTATTGGTTGCCACAGTCCGATAAGAAAAATCTAGGACAGGGCACTGCTTCTATTGGCTATGCCACATTAGAATTAAGGGTTTGGAAGAGAGATGACAGTTGCTTGAAAGGGCAGCTGGGAGAAGAGCCAGGTTTTGAGAGCAGAATTCACGATCTCTCTGCAAGCCATTTATATAGCCATTGTATTTATACAACTGTATGAATTTGTACCAGGTGAGTCTTTCTACGAACTTTCATACACACAACACTTTAGGTGTTGGTTTTCCTTCTACACAATCTGTTTTATAGGCAAATCTGTAATATTTGGACTAATGGACTCTTCTTGGTTTCTTTTAGTATAAATCTCGTGGTAAAATTCTGATAAATGTTCTGGAACGCAAGTGCCTTTCAAAAAGCCCTTGATTAGCATATTATCCACCCCTTTGCAACTTTTTATGGAACGATGCAGTATTAGGGTCAGAATGCATCATCTAGTCCAGTGATGGCTAATCTTTTCCGGACCAAGAACCCAAAGCATGGGTCCGAAACCTCAAAATGAAATGTGCACCTGATCCCCGCACATGCGACCTGCCCCCTGTGCATGCACGCATGCCCCCACACGAGCTTCACCCCTGCACATGCATCTGTGCTCCCTGCATGCGCCTCACCCCCCGCATGCATGCGCACCCCATGTACACCCTCCCCCCAGCACATGCGCAGCAGAGACCCAAAGACCAGCTGGGGCCCGCATGCGCAGCGAAGCTGAACTGGGGTGACGGCTCGTGTGCCCACAGACAGGGTGCTGTGTGCCACCTCTGGCATCCATCACGGATCTAGTCCAATCCACTTCTCTAAGTGCTCAACAGAGGAACATCCACCCCCTGCTTTAAACATCTCCAATGAAGGAAAGCTAACCTTTAACAAGCCAGGCTGGTTCATTGTTGAACAGCCCTTCATGATATCCACCCAGAATCTCCTTCCTTGTCATTTGTTTCTTTTCCTGTCTATCCAGACTTCTCCAGATCAGTCCATCAGATGCCTGAAAAACAATTAACAGGGTAACAACATTGGAAGGGACCTCGGGGGGGTCTTCTAGTCCGATTCCCTGCTCAATCAGATCTGACATCATTCTGGACAAATGGCTCCGCACAGCCCTCTTCTCCAGGCTCAACTTATCCAACTTCTTCCACAATTCCAGCTATGTTTTTTCTTGCCAAGCCCCTTATAATCTCAGTTGTCCTTGGGCGGACACACTGCAGTTTGTCAATGTTCTTCCTAAAAATACATTCCTTAGAACTGCGTGTGGTGTTCTAGCTACAGTCTGGCAATACCGCATAGAATGTCATTGATGGGTCCTGATCTTGACACAATAGTTCTGTTACTGCACCAAGGACTTTTATTTATTTACTTATTCATTCATTCATTCATTCATTCATTCATTCATTTATTGCAGTTGCATCACCCTGTTGCCTCGTGTTAGCTTGTTCTTTCAAGATACAAGGCACACTGCAAGCTGCCTGGAATCACTGTGGATGGATGGATGGATGGATGGATGGATGGATGGATGGATGGATGATAGGCAGGCAGGCAAACAGACAGGAAGACCAACAAAGACTAGGCTGACAGATGCAAAACAAAACGCTCAACTGGGGCTGTAAAAAATAAACAAACACTTAAAGAGCCCAGGCCTATTTTACTCAGGAGTAAATCCCTCGAAACCACTGAATTGTGTCATCTGATCCAGTTCTGTCTCCCTCATAGAAAAGTTGGGGAAATAGAATAAAATGAGGGAACCTGTGCATGTAAACCCTTCTCCCCGAGCAGTTATAGAAGAAATGGGACTTATGACAAAATTGCTTAACCCAAGAATAACTTCCCTGCAATAAAACCAAGAAATTGCTCTTCTGGAACATTCTGCTTTCAGCATCACAGAGGAGCCCTAATTGCTGAAGCAGCCCAGTAGAAAAAGTGAGGATTTTCCCCCAGGGAGACCCACAGCAGGTGGCCGAGCCTGCAAGGTGCGCCATGTGCTGCTCCTCAGAAAGTCGACACCTCACACATCGCACCCGTCTCACTTCACCCAAGGCTGGCGAAGCAGATGGCTCAGTTCAGATTCTTCCACCTCTAATCCTCATCGCTCTCCTGGACCCAGTGATTTCTGGGAGAGGGCTTGTCTCTCTCTCTCTCTCTCTCTCCTTCCTGCCTCAGATCTTTTTCTTGCTTTTCTTCTTCCTTTTCTGCAGTGACCTGGAACATCTCAGGAGTGAGATGATATAAACATTTTAAGTGCCTCTCCTTACCTTTCATGGTGCGTTGCTGTTTATTCTTCATTCCACAAAGCATAGGCAGCGGGGGGGTGGGGTATTTTTTAGGGCTGCCCCAGTTCTTACAAAGGTGCTTTTTTCAAGAGGCAACTGGACTTTCTGGTTTTTCTTTTCTTTGAAGATGTTTCGCTTCTCATCCAAGAAGCTTCTTTAGCTCTGACTGAATGGTGAGGAATGGAAAGATTTATGCTCCTTGCAGACAGCTGGTCATTTGCATCCTTTTTATAGAGTCATTGAGGCCACCTGGATGTTTGTTGTGCCCTCAGAGTCACATGAGTGGTGCAAGTGGGTGTTTTGGATCTTTTTGGATCTGTTGAAAGGACGGTGTTGTAGACTGGAGATGGATGATGTAGTATCCCTTCCCCTCTCTTGAGAGAGGGCTGCTCACTTTTGACATACACAACCTCCTGGACCCCTCTTTCAAACGGTGGTCCTCTCTGTCCACTCTCTGGACTTTGCTGTCTTCAAAAGACTGGCCTTCTGTCTTTTTAATGCAGATGGACTGCTGAATCTTGTCTGGATGGGCTTGTTCTCCTATGTTGTGCCATGTGTTTGTGAATTGGTTGTTTTGTTTCCCCAATGTACAGATCTGTACAAGGCTCACTGCATTGTACTGTCCAATTGCTGCTTGAAAAAGCATGTTTGGGATAGCCTTGACCTGGATGACATTTACACCAGTTCTTCTTTATTCCCCCCCCCCAAAAAAAAATCTCTTGCAGCCCAGAGACATGAAGAGAGCCTGCACCATGATGATCTGTTTGCTTCATGCTAAGCTAGGAAGTTCTTGTTGAGTTAGGCCATTTCTGGTCCTGCAGGGAGCAGCCGGGTACAGTTGTGCAATTCTGACAGGCCACAGGCAGTGATGGCCAGAGGAGGGTTAGGCAAGGCTGGCCAAAGGAAGAGGGTCGGGGTCAGGGTCAGGCCTGTCTCAGTTGGAAACAGCCATGAGAATCGCCCTCTGCCGCCCACTCCTTATCCCCTAGCATTACCCTCCATGTGGCAGATGTCAAAGCCTTTGACTGACTTTCTGTCTTAGTTCAAGTTTCCAAAAGATGCCCTAATTAATTCATGAGCCTCAAGCCAAGTTTCAAAAGAAATCCAGTCATTTATTAGGAACACCATTTCAGCAATACCCCATTGCAGTCAGATCTGATCTCACTTAAATTATGACTGAACTTTGCCCCCGTTTCTCCCCTTCCCTCAGTCTGTGTCATAAATCACGTTCTCCAACGAGGTTCATGCCTGACAAGTCTGCTTTAATAATCTGAGATTCAACTTTAACTGAAGGTATGTGTGGAATGTGCTCCCCTCCTTTCCTCACCATGGCAACTTGATAACAGACATGCAAATGCTTTATAAGTTGACATTTGGTTCCCCTCACTTTCCAGAAGTGACCTGTGCGAAGCAAAAACATTTTGAGTACAGGTATATAATTTAAGGATGCATCCCCCCCCCCCCAGGCTTGTTTGGATTTGGCGAGGACCCTCCTTTAGCCTCAGTGCAGCTGAGGACCACTTAAGGCTGGTCTCACTCAGCGGCTGGGGCAAAAGAAAGGCCAAATCATGGGAACCCAAGAGAAAAAGGGCCTGGCCAGAGACGGCTTGTGCTGCGGGGGGTCTTTGAGGTCTATACTACCCTCCTGCTGACTCCGAGGAAGAACTCTTTCTCAATTCTTCTGCAATTGTTGAAGTGGTGGAGATACTTTTGTTCTCCTGGGCTTTGGGTCACACTCACATCTGTGGTAACCATTTTACTTGTTGGGAAAAAGATTGCATCCACTTCCTTAAGTCATCCAGGACTTTTGTGCAGGGCGTCTTTCTGTGGTTTCAAAAAATGTAATCTATTTCTCTTTGGTGAACCCACAGCTGATTTGGAGCATGTCCACATTGTGGGGGTGTTGAGGCTTGGACACAAGGTGACCTTTTGGTGACATGGCTTAGAATAACTGGGCATCCCAGGAAAATGGGATCGCTTGAATGTTCCTTGGAAGGGAGGGGGGAGGTCCAAACCAGCCTCTCCTAGCCCGCTTTCTGCAGACACCTGAGACTGCTCTGAGACCAGGAGGCTCCACTGACATCCTGGCTGCTGCTGGATGAGGATGTGGTTTGAAACAGCTTCAGTACCATCCTGCTCAGAGATCTTGAAGAGCTGGTAGGAATCATAAAAAATAGATGGATGTTGTCAGCTAGCCAGCCTGGCCAGGAAAATCAGAGGGGAAACCACAAGTGTCCCTGTGCTGGGTCACGGTGACAGCCTGTCATTTAGAGGGGGGTGCCCCTTCCAAGCCCTGCCTGCCCCCTCCTTCAAAACACAGTGGCAGATCCCTCCCAGGGAAGTTCCCCCCTGCCCCAGACCCCAGAGCCGTTCTTTTGTTCACATGAAACATTGCCAGCACTGGGAAGGAAGCAAAGGGGGTTGGGAATTGGAGTGCATCCAAGAAATGAACAGGGAGGAGGGGGAATGGGAGGGAGGGGGAGGGGGGAGAAAGAGGGGGAGGGAGAAGATGGGGGTGAGGAAAGAATTTCACACTATGGGATGGGGAGGGAACCAAGCCATTGTCTGCTTACACAAAGGAGCAATATTTTATTTATTTATTTGTATCCCATCTTTATTATTTTTACAAATAAGTCCATGGAACATATGCCACACACTTTACTTCTTCCATTTGCTCCGCAAGAACATGTGTGGTGAGTTGTGCTGAGAGAGGGAGGGAGAGGGAGAGAAGTAGAGGGAGAGGGAGAGAGAGAGAGAGAGAGATAGAGAGGGGGAGGGACGGAGGGAGGGAGGGGAGAGAGAGAGAGAGAGAGAGAGAGAGAGAGAGAGAGAGAGAGAGAGAGAGAGAGAGAGAGAGAGAGAGAGGTTGGCCCAAAGGCATCCTGCTGGCTTTCATGGTTAAGGCAGGATTTGAACTCACAGTCTCTTGCTTTCTAGGCCAATGCCTTAACCAATATTCCAGGAGTTCTCCCAACACAATACATTTCTGCTCCCACAGTTTTATGAAATTGTGCATGGAAGTTGTGCTACCTCAAGGTGAGTCACACAAGGCCACAACAGCTCTAGGTGGCATGAGAGAAAACAAACATTTCCTAAAGAAAAAGGCAAGAGAGATTTGGGGAGGTGGAGTTTCTGGTGCAAGAGATCGGTCCAGACTCTCTACTGGTCTCTCTCCTTTAAGAGGCATCCAATCGGAAGGGCTTTATTCCATCACAACTCTTGTGGCGGAAGAGGCTGAGAAGGCCGGGAAGCTGGATGAACAGTTGTCTACTTGTATTGTTTTGCCTGAATTTGTGTGCATTCCATTCTGTTCTGTTCTATCCTACCCTATCCTAACTCCTATTCTGTTCTGTTCTGTTGTGTTCTGTTCTGTTTTCTATTCCATTCTATTTTCTATTCTTTTTTCTATTCTATTTTCTATTCTATTTTTCATTCTACTGTTCTGTTCTGTTCTATCCTATCCTATCCTAACTCCTGTTCGATTCTGTTGGTTCTGTTGTGTTCCATTCTATTTTCTATTCTATTCTATTTTCTATTCTGTTCTCTATTCTATTCTATTCTATTTTCTATTCTATTCTATTTTCTATTCTATTCTATTTTCTATTCCATTTTCTATTCTATTCTCTATTCTCTATTCTATTTTCTATTCTGTTCTGTTCTATTCTATTTTCTATTCCATTTTCTATTCCATTTTCTATTCTACTGTTCTGTTCTATCCTACCCTATCCTAACTCCTGTTCTATTCTATTTTCTATTCTATTTTCTATTCTATTTTCTATTCTTCTATTCTACTGTTCTGTTCTGTTCTGTTCTATCCTACCCTATCCTAACTCCTGTTCTATTCTATTTTCTATTCTATTTTCTATTCTATTTTCTATTCTATTCTGTTCTATTCATTGCAGGCTTTGAAACGGAATAGTACTGTGCTATTTTGGCAGCTTTGTATGCACTTTTTCTTGCACATACAGGTGTTCCAAGTGATGTTCAACTAAGGTAATACTTGATTTGTTCCTTTTCATGCTTTCTGCATGCTTTCCTATGCACTATGCCTAGGAACATACCCATTTTCTGACATCACAAGCATGTTATAAAGTTCTCAAAGGTGTGAATATTGGTCTGCAGGTCCATTCAGGTTTGTGGCCAAATAAGAATGGCCGCCAAATGGATTCTTCCCAAAGAGCCATTTGTCTGTTGCAGCTGGCCAAAAGAGCAAGAAGCACACTCAGTGGCCAAAGCGTTCCTACAGAAAGTACATGCAGCTAGTCCCTGTGTTCAAACTACCCAGATTTTGGTGTCTCTATGTGTGAAGGAACTGAATCCTGACTGTGCCAACTCTAAAATCAGTATTAGCCTTTGTTCAGAGGTCACTGAGGGGACTCAAGGCCATGCATCTTTGGTATTCTCTGCAGGTAACTTTACGACTTTTTCCAAAGCCACCCCACTAGTCACCCCTGGGAAGAAGATGTCCCTCAGCCTTCCTTTCCATCTAGGCCCAAGTACTTCCAACTGAGGGACTTTGAGACTGCCCACCATGTTTGCAAAACTATCCAGCTAAGGAGACTCTTTGCACATGCCAAGGGGACTCCATTAGGCTGAGTAGATTTGGTGCGTGGAAGGAAGGAAGGAAGGCAAGAAGGATGGTGGGTGAGATTGATGAGATGGGGAGGCCTCATTAGTCCCCTACCTGCTTCACCACCACAGGTCCTGTCTGTCGGCCAGAGGAGAACGGTTGATGTTGGCCATTCTCTCCCACCATGCACTGGCTGATCAACATTCTTGAACCCTGGTGGTACAGTGGTTAGAATACAGTTGTGGTTGTTAGTTGCAAAGTTGTTTCTGACCCATTGCAACCCCATGGACAACATTCCTCCAGGCCAGTGGTGAAATTCAATTTCTTTTACTACCGGTTATGTGGGCATGGCTTGTTGGGCATGGTGTGGCTTGGTGGCATGGCTTGGTGGACATGGCAGGGGAAGGATACTGCAAAATCTCCATTCCCACTATGCACTATGAAACAGTATATCAGTCTAAGTATCATGGCTACTGCTATTCTTGGCTACTGACTCACAAATGGACTCTCTCGGCACCAGCTAGTTCTTCAGCTGGTTCAGAAGCATACAAGTCAGCTGGTTCAGAAGACTTGTATGCTGGAATAGTGTTCAATCAGGCATTGGTTAGGTGGCCTTACACCATTCTCTCTGCCTACAATAATGGGATATTTATTTATTTTGTGCACATTTTTACTGTTTTACTGGGATTTTATTTTTATTTTTATAATTGTAAGCCACCCAGAATCACTTGGTTGAGTTGGACAGCTATAAAAAAATAATAAACAAACAAGTAAAAAAAATATTGCCATCTATAAAGCACCCCGTGTTCCTATTTTCTGAGCTCCAGGTTAACTTTATCAAAATAAGAGCAAGGACAGAGTCTAAGAGATTTCCCCAAAAGCTAGAAAGAAGGGATCGTTCAGTCCCACAAGGGAGGGGCTGGTGCTCCCCCTACCCCCAATTGCTTCCTTTCAGGGATACTGGGGTGGGGGGAGGGCGATTAGCCAGCTGCTTTGTTCCACATCCAGCCATTAATGATGCTGCTGAACAGCATCCATTATGGATCTGGTGAAATCTTAAAGCTCTGAATTAATAATGCATTATTCATGCAGGACTTTTTGTCTTAAGAGAACTCTGGCCTTTTAATGTCACTCAGATTGTAGAGCAGAAATGTTGGCTTACTTTTTTAAGTAGCCGTGAAGGATTGCCCCAAAAAAGTCACACAGGAAAAAAAAAACGGGGCAGCAGAAGCAAAGGAGGCTCATACCTTTATCTTCTGTCTCCTACCCCCCACCCCATCCCCTCCTCAAACCTCCAAGTGAGCTGATCTCCAGCTTGGCAGTTTCTCCAGTTTGATGGCAGCGTCACACCCTCCCCCCCGTCACATCATTTCAAATTTGATCCCAGAGTCTCAGAAGGTGCTGTGACACATCACTGGGAAAAGGATGGGCAAGTCTCCCCATGTGGCGCCCAGAATGCGGGTGTACAAAGAACCACAGTTGCAACTTGGAGAAACTTGGCAATTAATTCTTGGCTTTGGCAGCAGGAACTGCACCAATGTTGTGATGGCTTTTCTTTAAAAAAAAAACACCACCAAAGGGACGGACGGCAAACGAGAACATCTCGCAAGTGTTTTCCTGAGTTTCACCACCCCAACAATCCTGAATGTCACAGCGGTAAAGATGATCTCGTCTGGCTTTGCATTAACATTTGCTCTCCTCCTCTGAAGCTCACAGGCAAGGAGGGAAAACACTTTAAAAGGCAGGAGAAAATGCAAATACAGCGTTTAAGCCTCCTTCTCCAAGGGACCATTCGGTTGCCTTTCCAGCTTCAGCAGCTCCTTCCTTCCTCACGATGCCACGACCATGTGCAATGCTGCAACCTGGGCACGTGGCTGCTTAGCCTAGTGGTGGGATTCAAAAATTTTACTACCGGTTCTGTTGGCGTGACTTAGTGGGTGTGGCAGGGGAAGGTTACTGCAAAATCCCCATTCCCTCCCAATCAGCTGGGACTCAGGAGGCAGAGAATAGATGGGGCGGGGCCAGCCAGAGGTGGTATTTTCCAGTTCTCTGAACTACTCAAAGTGTCCACTACCGGTTCTCCAGGACAGGTCATACCTCTGATTATAGTAGTCATGCCAACTGGCATGTTGTATCTGACTTAGACATCAAGGTCTAGAGTAGCACTTCACTGGAGCTGCAGGTAACATCAAGTGAGGATCCCCATCAATGGGTGGGTGGGTGTCAGCACGCTCAGTGGCAGGAATGCAGAACAACACGTCCAGACAGCACTGCTCTGCCAGTCCTTGGGGGAGAAGGCTACTGCAAAATCCCCATTCCCTCCCGATCAGCTGGGACTCAGGAGGCAGAGAATAGATGGGGTGGGGCCAGCCAGAGGTGGTATTTTCCAGTTCTCGGAACTACTCAAAATTTCCACTATCGGTTCTCCAGAACTGGTCAGAACCTGCTGGATACCATCTCCGGCTTAGCCCCAGTGATGGGATGCCAGGGGGGGGGGGTGTTGTCCTCTGGACCAGGTGTCTCCAACCTTGGCAAGTTTAAGATTTGCAGTGTTGAAGTCCACAAGTCTTAAAGTTGCCAAAGTTGGAGATTCCTGCTCTGGACCATACCTGGACAACCTTGCTTGTTCATGGTCTGGAACTGCCAGCGGACAATGCATGTTCTTGAAGAACATCCCTGCCTTGAGTGCTGGCTTTTTGTGCTCTGTCACAGCCTAGGTGTGAGGACGGAGACTTCTGCTTTGTGCTACTTTGAGTTGGAGAGAGGAAGGCAAGGCAATCGGCAGACTCCCTGGCTGTGGATCATGGACTCTGTTCAGGCTCTCCCAGATTCTCCTCCCCCAGGGGCCAAATAACCCAAATGCACTGGGATCCAAGTGCACTGCTGGGAACGCAGCCCTGAAGACAAAGGGCCCATCCGGTCACTTCTGTTCCCTGGCACAAGTGCTGAGCTTGCTGTGGGACACATCCAGTCGGCCGCTCCTTGGGGCAAAAGAGCGACATTCTCACTCGGCTGATCTTTGATGATATTACAATACAATACAATAGCAGAGTTGGAAGGGACCTTGGAGGTCTTCTAGTCCAACCCCCTGCCTAGGCAGGAAACCCTATACCGTGTCAGACAAATGGCTAACCAACATCTTCTTAAAGACTTCCAGTGTTGGGGCATTCACAACTTCTGGAGGCAACTTCTGTTCCACTGATTAATTGTTCCCACTGTCAGCAAATTTATCCTTAGTTCCAATTTGCTTCTCTCCTTGATTAGTTTCCACCCATTGCTTCTTGTTCTGCCCTCAGGTACCTTGGAGAATAGTTTGACTCCCTCTTCTTTGGGGCAACCCCTGAGATATTGGAACACTGCCATCATGTCTCCCTCTCACATTGTCAGATGAAACGTTTGTTTCCAAAGTTTAGAGCAAGAATGGGCAACTTCTAAAATCCTTTATCTTTACAGTTTGACGGCTTGTTTGAAATACTTATTCACATATAACAAAAGTAGCAGAAGTTTGAAAGGAAGGTGATAAAGTCTAAAAGACTTTGATAATAATGACATCAATATTTTTTGCTACTACTTACATTACCAGGGGAAATCATCATCATTATTCTGGCCATTGTCCATCCACTGAAGGATGAAGACAGTACCAAATTCCAAAGGAGGATTGTCCCATATCAGTAGCCAGTGGACTATGATGTAATGATCTTCTATACAGCACAAATCTATCCACTGAACATCTCTCTCTCTCTCTCTCTCTCTCTCTCTCTCTCTCTCTCTCTCTCTCTCTCTCTCTCTCTCTCTCTCTCTCTCACACACACACACACACACACACACACACACATACACTCTCACTCTCACTCTCCCCCCCCTCTCTTGAGAGAGAAAGAGAGAGAGAGAGAATTGGAAAGCATTGATCAGGCGTTATGCAAGCAGAAGGAGGTCTCCAGTCTCCAGTCTGGCTAAAATCTAGGCAAGGCAGCAATTAGAGAGGATCAAAGAGACTCACGGTGGTCTAAAAGGATCCCCGTCACCAGCAACGCACCCTAGACTGCGTCCATGGCAACCGTTGGGTCAGAAGAGCAGAAGCTCTATTTTAAAATCAGCTCAATTAATGTGACTTTAGTCTGTTTTGCTGGGTAGTGGGGAGAGAATGAAAACAATGTCATGAGAGCATGACTTATAGAAATTAGTTATCAGGACATGTCTAAACCACAGCTAGGGAAAATGACCCGTGTCAAAGTTTTAAAAGGGTTAAGAATTCATCTTTTGATGAAGGTAGAGAAAATTCAAAGGTATGCAAAATATAAAGTGTTTTTGCTATTAGAAAAAAATAGGTGAAGCTGGAATGGGAACACATGGCAGGGCAGCAGTTATTATTGGAGATGAAGAATATGTTTTCCTAGGATAGATGATGATAGATGATAGATAGATAGATAGATAGATAGATAGATAGATAGATAGATGATAGATAGATAGATAGATAGATAGATAGATAGATAGATAGATAGATAGATAGAAAGAGAATTGAGATAAATCAAGAGATAATAGAATTCTTTATTGGCCAAGTGTGAGTGGACACACAAGGAATTTGTCTTTGGTGCAGATGCTCTCAGTGGACATAAAAAGACAAGATACATTCGTCAAAAATCATAAAGTACAATACTTAATGATAGTCACAGGGTACAAATAAGCAATCAGGAAACAATCAATATCAATAAAAATCGTAAGAATACAAGCAGCAAAGTTACAGTCCTGCAGTCCTAAGTGGGAGGAGATGGGTGATAGGAATGATGAGAAGTCTAATAGGAATAGGAATGCAGTCTTAGTGAATAGTTTGACAGTGGTGAGGGAATTATTTGTTTAGCAGAGTGATGGCGTTAGGGGAAAAACTGTCCTTGTGTCTAGTTGTCTTGGTGTGCAGTGCTCTATAGCGTCATTTGGAGGGTAGGAGTTCAAACAATTTATGTCCAGGATGTGAAGGGTCTGTAAATATTTTCATGGCCCTCTTTTTACTCTGCATTGTACAGGTCCTCAATAGAAGGCAGGTTGAGAGTAATTGTTTTTTCTGTAGTTCTAATTATCCTCTGAAGTCTGTTTCCGTCTTGTTAGGTTGCAGAGCCAAACTAGACAGTTATAGAGGTGCAGATAACAGACTCAATGATTCCTCTGTAGAACTGTATCAGCAGCTCCTTGGGCAGGTCAATCAAGATGATAGAAAGATATTTTATTAGTCACAGACTACTAGGGCAAGAATGGTATGTAACACTTGCAACTAAGTCAATAAGGACAATCCTTCCTGTAAAACATGACTAGAGAAAACATAATGAAATCAGTAAACAGTAAAAGCAACCGCAGAACTAAATGTGAAAACTATGTAAATTCAATTAACAGTGGATTCAAAGGAAATTGAACAATTATGTAAAGAAGACTGAAAATGTATAAAGCAGGGAAGGCAACATTCAAAATACTGTCAGCCTTACAGGGTAGACCATACTCAGAAACCAAGACCTTGAAGGTCTAGAACAACTTTTAGCAGTTCTACAGTTCACCAACAGGGATGCTGTGGCTCAGTGGCTAAGACACTGAGCTTGTCAATCCGAAAGGTCAGCAGTTCGGCGGTTCAAATCCCTAGTGCTGTGTAATGGAGTGAGCTCCCATTACTTGTCCCAGCTTCTGCCAACCTAGCAGTTTGAAAGCATGTAAAAAATGCAAGTAGAAAAATAGGGACCACATTTGGTGGGAAGGTAACAGCGTTCCATACGCCTTTGGCATTTAGCCATGCCGGCCACATGACCACAGAGACATCTTCGGACAGCGCTGGCTCTTTGGCTTTGAAACAGAGATGAGCAGCGCCCCCTAGAGTCAGGAACAACTAGCACATATGTGTGAAGGGAACCTTTATCTTACAGTTCACCAGCTGTAGAATAAATGTGACAAACTATTGCCAGTAAATCAGGAGAATGACATAGCAGCTAACGGGTTGGAAGGCAATGATCTACATACCAACAGCAAACAAAGGAGGCTTCACAGCATGTGCAAATCATTATACAATATCCTTAATTTCACACACTAACTTCAGATTATCTTAACCTAGATTAGAACCCCAGAAACAAGAGATATCAGAGATTCAAGCAGGATTTCGAAAAATGTGAGGAACATAATACGTTATTGCTCCATTATTGGTTCATATTGGAGAATGTCAAAGAATAAAAAAAAAAAGAAAATCATCGACTATAGGAAGATTATATGGCAAAATAAGATCCAATAACATCTCTTCTGAAACTATAAGATCTCTTGGGAACATTTCAAGCCAAACTCTTAAGCATTAGATACTCACCATATCAAAGCACGAAAAGTTTTTTAATGCAGATTAAAATCAATCCCAGCCAATAAGGCAAATTTCAAATAAATAAATAAAAATAAAATAAAACCAAGTGTGGCAGTGAAGGAGGCACAATGGCTCACAGGGGGATTTCTATTATGCCCCCCCCCTCTACACTTGGTGCCCTCGGAATAAGTTTACTTGGCAGGTTGGTTGATCTAGGACTGGCTTCCCATGCTCTCCCAGATCCTTCAGAAAGGTGTGAATGGGAGAAAGAAGCGAAAGTAAAATTATTGTGCTTGTGCAAGTGTATGATGATGAGGCATGGATTATGGAATGTTTTGCATAAATACGAAGCTTGCTGAATGCAACACTGCAAGGAATGAAGGAAGGAAGCCATGCCTGAGAATCAGTGAAATGCTTAACAAAGGATTCAACATTGAGCAGGGAACCCAGCGATAATATGCGATGCCTTTGGGGTGTATTTAAGAATAATTGTATAAGGAAAGTTTGTTGGTGGCCTTAAAGGGGTGATGATTAGATCTGCAACGGTGCTGCCCTTCCTGTATGCAGATAAGACTGTATTACAGACTGAAATTGAATACATTGGCAGTGAATGTTGGATAGACTGCATGAACGATGCAACTAGAAGTATGGCTTCAAAAATTAAGGAAACAGACCAATTCAGAATAGAATAGAATTCTTTGTTGGCCAAGTGTGATTGGACACACAAGGAATTTGTCTTTGGTGCAGATGCTTTCAGTGTGCATCAAAGAAAAGATATCATCAAGAATCATAAGGTACAACACTTAATGATAATCATAGGGTACAAATATGCAATCAAATCATATTAGGAAACAATCATTATAAAGCGTAAGGATACAAGCACAAAGTTACAGTCATACAGTCATAAGCAGGAGGAGATGGGTGATAGGAACGATGAGAAGATTAATAGTAGTGCAGCCTTAGTGAATAGTTTGACAGTGTTGAGGGAATTATTTGTTTAGCAGAGTGATGGCGTTCTGGAAAAAACTGCCCTTGTATCTAGTTGTTCTGGTGTGCAGTGCTCTATAGTGTCATTTTGAGGGTAGGAGTTGAAACCGTTTATATCCAGGATACGAGGGGTCTGTAAATATTTTCACAGCCCTCTTTTTGACTTGTGCAGTGTACAGGTCCTCAATGGAAGGCAGGTTGGCAGTAATTGTTTTTTTCAGCAGTTCTGATTCTCCTCTGAAGTCTTGTTGGGTTGTAGAACCAAACCAGACAGTTATGGAGGTGCAGATTCAGTGGTGTTTGACAAAGACAATGGAGTCAACAGTTGCAAGTGATAAATAAATGGCTAAAATGTAAACAGATGAACCTTGGTGAAAGGTGTATGGCAGAGGAAGAAATGGTTTCACTTCTACCCACCCCATTCCTTCAGCCCAGAGTCCTAGAATTATATTGTGGAAAGTTTTGTATCAGGTGAGAAGTTAAAACTGCCAAATTAGGTTGTCCCTGGAAACTGAACTAAACCTTAAAGGTGTACGTATTACTTGGATAACAGAGGCAGCACATCCACGGATAAATGTAAAAAATAAAGAAAAAAAATTCCAAATACAGTTTAACTGAATTCTTCCTAAAAAGAGAAAGAGGAACATACTTCCCTTGGTAGACAGAGAGTTGAGAAGAAGAGTATTTTACTTCTATTTTTTATTTTTGCTTTCTAACCCTGCTATGAGTTTATCCGTTTATTCTTACTTTGAGCATCATTTTCAGTTGCAAATATCCCAAGAGAAGTTAACTGTTCTTTCCTCCTTGTAAATTTCATAGATGCACATAGGGTAGGAGTTGGAGATCAAACCTCCTTCCCCTTGCAGGAATCTGCCCCTACAATCTGCCTCTGAATAGTCATCCAGCCTCTACTGAAACATCCCCAGGGGAGGAGAGGACAGGACTTCCCAAGACAGCTGATTTGGGCTTGAGGGGCTCTTCTTGATGCCCAACTGAACTCTACTTACTGTCAGGTCTGCAGCCATCTTTTCTTTTGGATCTTTGGCCTGCCACACTTTCTATTATTCTGCTATATATTTTCTATTGTGGGAAAATGGGAGGGGGGGATTGTAAGGGGTGAGATGCTATGTAGCCATAACAAAATTCTTTCTTGAAAGCCAAGGTCATCCTTTGCCTATGCACCTCTGCACCTAACTGGAACTGGATGGGTGGAACTGCCAGCATGGGAGTGGGACATTGGACCATGTGATGGACTTGTGGGTGTGGGGGCAAGATCTTGAACTTTCAACTAGGTGGGGAAAACCAGCAAGCGTTCAGATTCAGGTTTTCCCAGATGTGCCAACATGGCTCTCTAAATAAATTGGAACTTTGAGCAATATTTTGCCTTGGACTCTGATTTACCTTTGGATGCTATTTGGAGCCCTGGCACTTACATCATCCTTTACATTCCTGGTTTCTTCTGTCTTCTAAAGCAACATGACAGAATCGTGCCCTGTTTTCTATATGATAGACGTCCAGATACTTGAAGAATTCTTCTCCCCTTGCATTCTCCTCTCCTCCACGCTGAATATACACAGTAAATGCTTCAGCATTTCTTCCTAATTTTTCCTTCAAGGCTTCTTACCTTCTTGGCTCTCCTCTGGAAATCCCCC
This sequence comes from Natrix helvetica, assembly GCF_964273705.1. NCBI lineage: Eukaryota > Metazoa > Chordata > Lepidosauria > Squamata > Natricidae > Natrix > Natrix helvetica. The sequence continues at coordinate 3,565,390 of NC_138562.1, read as the reverse complement.
TAATTGCCAATGTCCTTCGAAAGTGCTATTATGCCCAGAACTGGGTGAAATACTCTTGACTATGGTCTGACATATGCAGAGCCATTTTTCTTGGATAGTTTCCTTTTTCTGTCAGTTTTGAAAAAATTTGCTTAAGTTATTTTGAAACAAGCCTGCTGAGGAAAATCTAAGTGCAGTAGTTAAATTTTGAAAGCTCCAATATATTCTTTATTCAAACATGGTTCATCCCCAAGAGACAGCTGTTTACCTCTTCAGGCCGTTTGCCTGACAAAATTTCTTCTGCTAATTTGTTCCCATCCCTATTTGGGTGTATTTGCTTTTGGATCTGTAAATTCTTTTGCAGCCATCCTTCAGCTGCTGTTTATCTAACACTCTACATTCATTTACAATATTTGTGACACTCAAAATATTAGCATACCATAATGTTGTTGAAAGATTTCTTGCACTTAAATCCACCTTCCCTTTCCTGTGACAGCCCTTTAGCATTGCAAGGCTTGCCTCCACAATTTTTCAGGAAAAATATGAACAAATTAAATTTGGCACTACCTGTCCCTGTATTGCAAAAATATGTTTTGACAGTGCACCACCTCTGTTCACCGGAATTAACTTCAGCGTTCAATCCAGCCAATAATTTCTGGGCTTCTTTCTTTGCCTCTAAAAAGCCACATATTTCTCCATAATAGCTGTGACCATTTTCATAATCAGAACCATAACAGTACATTGCACACAGTCTCGCTATGTGCGTTTACCGACTCCAGTAAGTTCTTTCAATAGGTTATACCTTATTATAGCAGAAGAACATGTTTATTGCAGTCAGTGACCAGTAATCATAAATAGAAATGTTGTGCAAGTTATATATAAAAGCTTGTTTTTGTGTGCCGTCTGTAATTGACTCCATCCACTTTGCCATTGGTCATCCTCTTGGTCTCTCTCCTTCCATTTTCCCAGCATCAGAGCCTCCTCCAGAGAGCTCGGACTTTACATAATGTGTGTGAATTGGGAAAAATCCAACCTGGTCTTTTGTGTTCAAGAAAGTTGACTTGTTCACTGGCCCACTCCAACACCAACATGGAAAAGTGTTGATACTCTTCCTATCCTACTTCTTCACGGTTCACTTCCATGCAGTCTTGTAGGGGATGCCATGGCTTGCTCAATTCTGATTGTTATGGGCAGAGGTGGGTTGCTGCCGGGGTTACTGCTGGTTCGTTTTGCTCGCGCGCACGGGCAGAATGCACAGAACATTATAAAATGACAAAAAACCATGCCAAAAATGGCATGGGTGACGGGGGAACCAGTTCAGGGGCATTGCCAGCCTGCCATCCATATTGGTTCGGTGACTCAGTCCCAAATGCCACTACCGGTTCACCTGAACTAATGCAAACCAGTAGCAACCCACCTCTGGTTATGGGGTATATCGTGGCATTTGAATATTTTTTCCATGGCCCTCCTAGCTACTCAGCCAAGTTCTGCACTGCCTCTCTTGGCTGCTGCTTTCTTGACTGTTGATGCTTGATTCTAGAAAGCAGAAGCCTTCTACTGCTTCCATATCTCCTTTAATCACTGGTTCTATTGTTCTCCTTGATCTTGTTATTTTAACAAGAGCTGGAGGGTATAACATTGAATTAAGGAAACCACAAGGAGCTCTGTGTTTTCCCATTGCTTTATGCCAGGACCTATCTATAAGAATTAACGATATCAGGGCTACAACCACAAAGTATATTTTGATCCACAGGTAGTCCTCGATTTACAACTACAAACTCACAATTTCTGTTGCTAAAGTGAGATTTGTTAAGGGACTTTTGCTCCATTTTACGACCTTTCTTGCCACCGTTGTTAAGTGAATCATTGCAGTTGTGAAATTAGTAACACAGTTGTTATGTGAATCTTGCTTCCCAATTGACACTGCTTATCTGATGGTCACTTGACCCCCAGGACACACCAACCATCATAAATATGAGTTAGTTGCCAAGTGTCTAAATTTTGATTGCATGACCCTAGAGATGGCACAAAGTCATGGTGTGAAAAACGCTCATAAACTCAATTTTTTCAGTGCCATTGTAACTTTGAAAGGTCACTAAACAAACCATTATAAGTCCAGGACTGCCAAGTGTTGATCTCAACTTTATTGATGCTGGCCTCTATGGCTATCACGTTGTTCTATTTGTACACCGCTCAGAGTCGTTGTATGAGGGAGATGGGCAGTTTCTAAATATGATAGGTCAATGAATAAAGTATGCAAAAGAAAATTAAATTATTTTAATTCTTCGATGAAGCTAACAGATCCACTGAAAAAAGCCACAGAATCCTGCAGATGGAAGGGATCTCACAGGTCTTCCTTGTCCATGTAGAATGCCATCTCAGACAATCAACTGTGAAGCAATTGCTTGAAAATGTCCACTGATGGAGCGCTCACACCTTCAGCAGAGAGGTTGTTTCACTGCTTAGCAGCCCTTGCTGAATCTCTCTCTGTAAAACTCTCGATGGTTGGTTCTATGCCACCTTTGGGCATTATGCAGCATAAATCCCTACCTTCCTCCTAGCAAGAGACCTCCAAGGCAGTTATGGGATTCAGCCAGTTCGCACCTATTTGGGAGAACTGGTTGTTCACTTTCTAAGCAGTTTGGACAACTGGTTGTTGGAAGAAATCTCCTATTGTTTTTTCCCACTTTACAGGGCTAATCCTGTAAGGAAGGCAGGAAGGAAACATTCTGGTGTTGTTTCTAGCCTAATCTTTATTGTCCTGCCTACAGAAACTGCCCCTCCTCATTACATTGTAACAGCTAAAGTGAAGCGCCCATCAACGTGAGTGACATTGAGTTGGCCATGCCCACATGGTCACATGACCACCGAGCCATGCCTATCCAGCTGGTAATTAGGGCAGAGGACCGGTTGTTAAATTATTTGAATCTCACCACTGCTCCAAAGATTAGAAGACTGCTATCACATCTCCTCCCATTCTTCTCTTCTTGAAACTACGCATTGTCAGTTCTTTAAACCATTCCTCCTAGGAGAGAGCTTTCCAGCTTCTTACCCGTTTTGTGGCTCTTCTCTGCACTCTCCCTTCATCTCCTTTTTGTATTGTGGTGACCAGAACTGGAGACAATATTTCTGGTATGGTCTGACTAGTGCATTGTAAAATGGAATTATCGCTTGTACCTTGACACTATGCTCTTTTGATGCAGCCCAGATTACATGGGCCGTTTGGGCAGCTATAGCACTCTGCTGGATCATGAATGGTCTTCTAGGATGCCTAGATCCTTTTTCACAAGAACTGTGATTAATCCAGGAGCTGCCTCTCTTCTCTCTATGCATCTGGATTTTCTTACCTATAAGTGGAGAAATTCACATTTCACACCATTGTACACCATTTGGTTGGATAGTTCAAGTTTATCAAGAACATTAGAAATCCTAACTTTGCCTTCTGGTGTGTTAGAATTCCTCCCCAAAGCTTTAGGTTCTCTTGTCTCATTTAAATCATTCCAACGTATTGTTCTGACCTAAGCTTTCTGAGAAAGCATAAATCACAATCTTAGTCCCCCAAACCCTCTTTTATTTATACAGCTGTGAATTATGGTCATTCACAACCCGCAAGGCTTCACAAACACTCTGTGAAGATTCTGACAGATGTCTGTTCGAGTTGCCACAGTCTTTCAGGGTAATTTTGATAAACACCCACCTTATCTCCCTTAGAAAGCTGCCAGACCTAAGTGCCAAATTAGTTTTGCAAGACCAAGGCACAGAGTCAAATAGAACTTCTCAAAGCTTGAACCGACCAGAATGAATTAATTGCTTCCTGCAAAAGTTCAGGTTCTGTTCGCTCCTCTTTTATGCCTTATGGGAGGGGCCAATCATCTCCAAGTTTTACTCCTGAGCCGACCCTGTTTTCTTAATTGTTCTTACCTTCTGGCAGCTCTGCGCATGCGCATACTGGGAACAGGCTACCACTGTTCTTCTGCCTCACTGATGTCAGACTCTGGAGGCTACCAGACAGCCTTGGCCCCCTCTCTGCCTCTGACGCAGAGCCCTCATCTGAGCCTTCCCCAGACTCCAGGACTGGCCCATGTTCCTCCCCAACCTCCTCACTGTCAGATTCTGCTGCCAGCTCTGCAGGCCACCAGCGGACCACAAGTATGCATTCTTTGACACCTGAACTTCTGCAGTGTTAAGACACTTAGCTTCCTGCTTGCTCTCACAAAGACATTTTAAAGAGAGTGGGACGTATTTTATGATAACCTCCCAATATTTTACTGAAAAGCAGCAACAAACAAACACCTAGACTTCAATACAGCCACCGAAGGCTTGGAAGGTCATTGATCACTAAGTTAAAACTGTGCGTACTGCAGAGTGTGTGCATTTGGAATACTTAAACCATTGGAGCTTATATTCCACTTTCCTTTCAGATTTATGCCATTTTCATATTATTGTCCCTGACAATTTGGTAATTGCCAGTATGAGTCGCGATTGGAAATTCAGGTTCTCTAGAATCGTCATTGCTTCTTTTTGCTTCCTCTCTTTCTTGAAGCAAGGGAGGATTCTGAAGAGAAGATAGGAAGACAGCATTGCTCTTCCGACCTTTGACGGAGGCACCAGCATCACAACCCTATTTTTAACTCTGGCTCCCACTTTTATCTCCTAGAGCTTTTATTGGAAGTATCAAGTCAAAAAGGCAGCTGGCAAGAAGAAGCTAACCTCTGAATCTCTACACCTTTACAAAGTGAATGACTTTGCTTTGGTCAGATACAACTGGATTCATTCAGTGTTTTTAAAAAAGTAAGTATAATAGCCTCAAAAAAAATTCACATTCCACATGTACTATATTTGCCTAATGCAGGGGTGTCCAAACTTGGGAACTTTAAGACTTGTGGACTTCAACTCCCAGAATTCCCCATCCAGCTGGCTGGGGAATTCTGGGAGTTGAAGTCCACAAGTCTTAAAGTTCCCCCAAGTTTGGACACCCGTGGCCTAATGAATATACAATTTTGTATGAAAATGTGTTTGTTCATTCTATTTGTATGTTGCCAAATCAATATAGATTCTTGGCATGTTAGAATCAGCAAAAACATCTGTAAGAATTTTTTTAAAAAAAATCAAGACTAAATATAAATAAATTAAAACAAAAAAATGACTAGTCAACACTGCCACAACACAAGGACAAATTATAATAAGAGTGATAATGAGCAATGGATAAAACTATGGTATTTTTCGGAGTATAAGACGCAGCTTAGTTTTGGGGGAGGAAAATAATAAGAAAAAAAAATCTGCCTCTGCCTACCAGCATCCATGGTATTCAACTGACACATGGTAACAAGGTCAGCCAATGAATAGGCATAGCAACTAAGTCAGCCAATGAGGGCTATTTGGACCCTAAAATTTGCCATGTGAGCAACAAGGAGACAGGAAGGAGCCTGGCTTAGTCCAGAACTGAAAGTGAAACTGCTTGTGTTTTGCTTGTATTTACTGCTCCCTTGGAAAACCTGCTTTTGGCATTGTATTGTATATTATTATTATTTTGAATCCTGCTGAATCAGGTACTTGTGTGTGCTTTCTGACTGAGATGGCTGCTGCACACTCTGACCAGCCAGGTCAGCTTCAGCACTTATTGCAGCCTGATTCAGCACAGCTGATTGGCGGGTGGATTGGACTGCTGGAATATCCCTAATCAGCTGTTCCAGGCTGGAGGGATCGCCACAGACCATCGCTGCCTCCATGCCTTATGTTTTTGGCCTCTGGTGGGGGTGGGTGGGGCTGCATTCAGTGTAGCCCAAATTTTCACCCTCTTTTTTTTGGGGGGGGGAGGTGTGTCTTACACTTCAAAAAATACGGTAATCATAATGAACCAAATGATATATCCAGAATTAAATCAATATCAGTAATTCAACTGAAATAAGATGGCAAGGATAAAGAATACAGCGAAATGTCCTTCAGAAAAGTTCCATCTCCAGTAACTTCCAGAAAACAAGGGGTGATGGAGCAAGGCTTAATCCCAGGGGAATCTCTCCCAGAAGGCTGTGGCACATCTGTATTTATCATCTCTTCTGTATCTCACTCACATTTCCTGGCCTCTCCCTTCTTTTCACCAGTGGAGTTTTGATGGAAGGCCTCTTCTGGACCAGACAGCCTGCTTGAGCCAATTCAGAAAGGAGAGCAGAGTCTGCCGATTTGTAGGTGCCACGCAATAGGAAGTCCAGGGTTAAGAAGTGCTCCCTCTTATAATCTAAAACAGCATCCAGGCGGTAAGAGAACTCTGCTTTAGGAATGTTTATTTATCTGAGATCTAATTCACAGCTTGATTCAATGTTTGGAAATCAAGCTCATGCCAACCTCAACTAAATCAGTCTTCCTGTTTCAAATCAGGACCCAATCCAAAGCAGCATTTGTACCTCCCATCAACTGACATTGGGAAAAGCACAAAAAGGATAGTTGCTTCTTCTTCTTCTTCTTCTTCTTCTTCTTCTTCTTCTTCTTCTTCTTCTTCTTCTTCTTCTTCTTCTTCTTTTTCTTCTTCTTCTTCCTCCTCCTCCTCCTCCTCCTCCTCCTCCTCCTCCTCCTCCTCCTCCTTCTTCTTTCTTCTTCTCCTTTTCCTTCTTCTTCTTTCTTCTTCTTCCTCCTCCTCCTCCTCCTCTTCCTCCTCTTCTTCTTCTGCTGCCTCCCCCTCCCCCTCCTCCTCTTATTCTTCTTCCTCCTCCTCCTCTTCCTCCTTCTTCGTCCTCTTCTTCTTCTTCTTCTTCCTCCTCTTCTTCTTCCTCCTCATTATCTTCCTCTTTTTCTTCTTCCTCCTCCTCTTCTTCTTCTTCCTCCTCTTCCTCAACATCATCTCCTCCTCCTCCTCCTCCTCTTTCTTCTTTCTTCTTCTTAGCATTCTGAAGCTAACTGCTGTTTCTGTCAATTTTTCACTCACAGATAATAAAAAAAAGAAGCACGCACATACATACAAACATACATACAAACATACATACATACATACATACATACATACATACATACATATATACATACTCTTGCTAAACAAAGGCTCATAGCACTGGTTACCAGGCTAAGGAGATACACTAGAGTGGGAGAAGCCAAGAAGATCAGTGTCCTGTTCTCCAAAGAATCATCCAAGGCTTACTCCCAACTGCAATGCAATAACACAGTAACAGCACAACAACCAACACCAGAAACTGAACAGTACTGGAAGAACATCTGGGAGAAAGAGAAGATATATAACACTGGTGTAAAATGACTGCAGGCCCAAGAGGAGACCACAACAACCTCCCAAAACAGGAAGCAGTTCTGCTCACGGTAGAAGTGGGTTAAGAACACGAAGAGCTGGACCGCAGCTGGTTTGGACATGATTCTCACCTACTAGCTGAAGAAACAAAGAGCAGTGAATGAATGCTCAGCAGCACAGATGAACCAGAGGCCAGCAGCAAGCTCCCATCCCATAGAAGGGGACAACTTGCCCTGCCAGTTTGCCACCACTGGGTTGTCCAAGCTGGGCCGCCTCTGCTGAGTTGATGGAAGCAACCTGGCAGAGGTGACCTGGTGGTGGAGACCCAGCTGCAGTGAACCAGGTCACCACCGTCAGGAGAGGTTGACGAATATTTAAAGACGATGTTAGACTATCCACATCATGGGAACTTGAGAATTTTTTATTAATTGAATAGCAATAACTTCTCTATAAAGAAAAGATGCTGAAATTCAAGCTATCTGTGAGGTTGAGCACATCCAAACTCGGAGATGTTGAGTATTTCTTAAAATCTCCAACCCCTTTGAAAGGATCCCAATAGGGAGGTTCGAAAGAGCCCTAAAACTTGCAGGGACCACTCTTGGTACACAAGTTTCCATTCTGTGCAGAGTTTACCATCATCTTCCCCTCCTTGTATCTGGTCAGCCAGATCTGATCTTTCTTCTGGGGGGGGGGAGTGTGTATTCCCCTCCCCATGAGTTGTCCCCATGCCCAGATGTTTCTTCAGATGGGGGAGAAGAACGTCTTCCCTTCCCTGCTTTGTACTTTGAATTGTCACATGGCAGTGAGTTGTCTCCACATCCAGTTGGCCAAGGTGACTTGTCCCATGTCCAGTCAGCTGGGGCAAGCCTGTGGTGGTAACCTAACTGGGGTGTGCCAGCAGTGGTAAATTGTCCTAGACCCCTTCACCCAAACTGACCCAAGGAAGGACAATGCTGATCATGGAGGACCCTCACAAGGGAATGGCAACAGCCAACTGCCAGCCAAGAACCTGCCTCCTCACAACATGGAAAGTCCTGTCAGACATCCACCAAGGTATAGGCCATAGGGGCCAAGGCACACTCTATCAAGCATTCAAAACTAAAAATGGGGATCAGATGTGGTATTCAACAGGTTCTGACCAGTTTTGGAGAACTGGTAGTGGAAATTTTGAGTAGTTCAGAGAACTGGCAAATAGTACCTCTGACTGGCCCCGCCACTATGTATTCTCTGCCTCCTGAGTCCCAGATGATCGGGAGGAAATGGGGATTTTGCAGTAACCTTTCCATGCCATGCCATGCCCACTAAGCCAAGCCATGCCCACCAAGCCACGCCCACAGAACTTGTAGTAAAAAAAATTGAATCCCACCACTGATGGGGCTGCTAAGAAAAGAAAAAGATAAGTGGGCCACACATCTGAAATAAGATTGAGGGGAAAAAACCGAAGGATATAAAAGTCATCACATCTCCCTCAAGCAAAACTGTACCATGTATCACTTTCCATTTATGGTAATTAAATTTAGAATGAATAATTGTATGATCTAACAAAATATATAAAACTTGTTTAAAATCTCTATCTACAATTATCTGATTGGCAGCAAGATTAAAAAAGGTTATTCAAAATATCTATGAAAGACATGAATGCGGTCTATTCATATGAGTCTCTGAAATTAAGAAATGCAATGCAGTTATTAAAAATCAATCCAACAGAATTAAAAAATACCTTTACAATTGCTCATAGAAGAAGCAGCCGTGGGACAATCAGAAGCCGCTAAGCCAAACATTTCCTTTAAGGACCACAGTTCAGGGAAAGGTAGCCAGGTGTCCTCCATATGTCAGTTTATGGCTTTTTTAAACCTCAGCCCCGCCATAAAGGTAAAGGTTAAGATTCCCCTTGCACATACTGGATGTGCTAGTCATTCCTGACTCTAGGGGGCGATGCTCTTCTCTGTTTCAAAGCTGAAGAGCCAGCGCTGTCTGAAGACGTCTCCGTGGTCATGTGACCAGCATGACTCAACACCGAAGGGGCACGGAATGCTGTTACCTTCCTACCAAAGGTGGTTCCTATTTTCCTATTTGCATTTTTTACATGCTTTCAAACTGCTAGGTTGGCAGAAGCTGAGGAAAGTAACGGGAGCTCACTCCGTTATATGGGAGTGAGGGATTCAAACCACCGAACTGCCAACCTTCTGATTGACAAGCTCAGCAACTTAGCCTGGGTTCTCATACTAGTCTAACACCTAGAGTGACTTATTCTTGAGAAACAGATGCTGGTTCTAAGTAGGTGCCCTTTTCAACTCTCAAAGTCTGCAACAGCCAATTGTTAAAGCATCAGGATAGAAAGTGGGAGGTCCGAGTTCTAATCCCATCTTAGCCATGAAAGCCAGTGGGGTGACTTTAGGTCAATCCCTCTCTCTCAACCCAACCAACTCTTTTGGGGGAAAAGAGAAGGAAGGTGTATTGGATATGTTCACCACTTTATTATTTTTATTAAATAAACAAATACAAAGCGATTCCTAATTACATCTGTATTGTCTTGCTGCATACATACATACATACATACATACATACATACATACATACGTACATACATACATACCAGTGGAGGGTTTCAAATTTTTTTAGAACCTCTTCTGTAAGTGTGGCCTACTTTGTGGGAGTGGCTTGCTGGCCATGTGACCGGGTGGGAGTGGGTAAAATGATCATAAGTCACTTTTTTCAGTGCTGTTGTAACTTTGAACGGTCACTAAATGAATTGTCGTAAGTTGAGGACTACTTGTACATAATTATATATTATATAATAATTGCACACAAATGTTCTATTTAAAATTGGAATCTCAGGTACAAATATCTAGAAGTATGTGTACTTACACACTCAAAACAGATAACATTTTGAATGGCAAAGTTAAAAAGCAAACAATTTAGAACATTCTAAGCAGAGAAGCACAGAAAATTCTAAATTCAGTGTTGAACACTGGAAATACAAAGACATAAACCCATAATCAGGCCTACTGCTGATGTATAAAACTTTGTTCACACCTTGAATGCACAAATATGTAGACCAGTGAGAACGTATATCGTGTGTTGCATCTGTGAAATGTTCCTGGTCAACTACAGTTAGGGTGAAAGGTTGGAGACCATGATTTATTGCAAGAAGATAAATATGGATTAAATGAGTATATCAAGGTAAGCCAAGAGAAAATGCTTATCACTGTTTGCAAAGAAAACATCCTGAAAGTAGCAGAACAAAATATAACTAAAAAAACGAAACTATTTCGAAAATTGGAGACTGGAAGTAAACATTGACATGCTGATGCATAAAAACTGACAATGAAGTGAATAGCAATTAGCAATGGTTATAACTTGGCAACACCAAGTAGGAGACAGAAGGATTCGTTTTTGAATTCAAGAACAAGATCTGCCAAAATCAAGAACAAACGTTACAAACAACCATGATAAATTCAACATGCATCAACCAGGAACAAATACATGCTCTATAAAGAGAAAAGGTGAAACGGAACCACATAATTAGGGCATCCTTAATTATTCATCATTCATTCATCCAACAAAATTGCTTAGACTATAAACATGTTTAAAAAATTGGTTTTTCTATTAAATACATTTCTTAGTGCTTAATAAACATCAGGTTGTCTGGGTATTTAATTTGCTTAACAATACACGCTTACATTCTTAATCTCCACCCCTTTTTTCCAAACATTGGTAAAATAAATTCCATGTTGGATAATATTCTACATCTTCTTTCTGTTTAATTTTCAATGTCAATCTATCCATTTCTGCACAACCTAGTATATTCCTGATTGTCTTCTCTTCATCTCGTGGTATATCTTCATTTTTCCAGTATTGTGCAAATATAATCCTTGCTGTTGTTAAGACATGTAATATTAAATACATACTTTTCTTATCATTTTTTCTGATATTATACCTAATAAAAATAATTCATTTTCAAAATCTACATTTCCCCCAATTTTCTTTTGCTTTCACACAAGTCCACCACAAATGATAAAATGTGCCCGTTTTTTGGTTACATTCCCAACATTTGCATATTTTTAAACATTTTAGCTAACTTAGCAGGTAGTAAAAGCCATCTATAAAACATTTTATACAATTTTTCTTTATAAGAGGTTACCATTGTTAATTTATGGTTTCTTTCCCAGAGATTTTGCCATTTCTCTAGTTCTATGTTATAGCCAAAAAATTTTTTCCCATTGTACCATTGTATCTTTTATTTGTTCATTTTCCATTTTCAAATTTGACTATAAACGTTTTCAACAAGTATGAGTTATTACTATTTATTTATTTGTATCTCACCTTCATTATTTTTACAAATAAGTCAAGTTGGTGAACATGTCCAACGCGTCTTCCTTCTTCTATTTTCCTGAAAACAACAATCCTGTGAGGTAGGTGGAACTGAAATTCAGCAGGTTCTGGAGAACCAGCAGTGGAAATTTTGAGTAGTTCAGAGAACCGGCAAATATTACCTCTGGCTGGCCCCAGAGTGGGGTAGGAATGGAGATTTTGCAGTATCCTTCCCCTGCCGTGCACACCAAGCCACACTCACAGAACCAGTAGTAAAAAATATTGTATTTCACCACTGGCTGAGAGAGAATGACTGGCCAAGGTCATCCATCCAGCTTTCATAACTCAGATGGGACTTGAACTCATGGTCTCCTGCTTTTTAGCCTGGAGCCTTAACTGCTAAACCAAACGGGCTCTTGCTGGGAGTTGGGCAGCCAAATTTAAGAAATAATGACTGATAACATCTGTGCAATTTTTTTTAAAAAAATTCAAATTTCCCAAATATAACTACAATAGTTGTTGGGAATGATCCTGTATTTTTTTTAACATTTATCAATTATATTTATAATATTGTTATAAATATCATAAATAGTACATTAAATATTATTCAATCATGTATTGCATATAATTATATATGTAACAGCTTGTCTCCAACAGCTGTGGGTACTCCATCATGGAAAGCATTTAAGAAGAGATTGGACAACTACTTGTTTGGAATGATGTAGGGACATGGTGGCTCAGCGGCTAAGACGCTGAACTTGTCAATCAGAAAGGTTGGCAGTTCGAATCCCTGGCGTAACGGAGTGAGCTCCCATTACTTGTCCCAGCTTCTGCCAACCTAGCAGTTCGAAAGCATGTAAAAATGCAAGTAGAAAAATAGGAACCACCTTTGGTGGGAAGGTAACAGTGTTCCATGCGCCTTCAGTGTTGAGTCATGCCGGCCACATGACCACAGGGACATCTTTGGACAGCGCTGGCTCTTTGGCTTTGAAATGGAGATGAGCACCGCCCCCTAGAGTTGAGAACGGCTAGTATATATCTGCGAGGGGAACCTTTATCTTTAGGGTTTCCTTTATGAGCAGGTGGTTGAACTAGAAGACCCTCAAGTCTCTTCCAACTCTGTTATTCAGTTATTCTGTATAATTAAAAATGAAAGAATTTTTTTGTATTTGTGGCAGTCAATGAAACAGATTGGGGAAAAATATATGAAGATATAATGATCAAAATGGGTAGAATGGAGAAATATACATTATGCAGAATAACAAACAGATTACACCATGTTTTACATGAATGAAGTATTTCAACTATGGCAACTGAGGATTTACTAAACAACCCACCTTGCCAAGCACATGTTCTATATCTTTAGAATGATGCTACTTGGATAATTCTGGTACTGTTCCAAGGTACTGTAGAAGTCTACTATCTTTCTATTCAGTTATAGTCCATGCTCAGCTGAGCCGAGCTGGCAGTCACATAGATGGTGTGCAAGAGTTTCTCCCAACACACTGAGAGCCTCATTCCACCTCTGCCTTGGTTCAGTCTACTTCTTTCATAAGCTGCCTCTTTGCAGGATTGTCCAATACATGGGTCGACTTGTTTTCCAAAGCACCAGAAGGCCATACAAGAAACAATGGATGGAAACAAATCAAAGAGAGAAGCAACCTGGAATTAAGAAGAAACTTCCTAACAATGAGGACAATTAACCAGTGGAACCAGTGGTTGCCTCCAGAAACCATGGGTGCTCCATCGCTGGAGGTTTTAAAAAAGAGATTGGGCAGCCATTTCCCTGAAATCATGTAGGGCCTCCTGCTAGGGTGGAGGGTTGGACTGGAGAACTTTTGGTGTATCAACCAACTCTATTCTGTTATTCTTTCTATCATCACATGTATCCATCCCATCAAACCCAAAGAAAGCCTGGAACAGTATAGAATCTTCTGCCACGGGTGGAGGCTGGACTAGAAGACCCCCAAGGTCCCTTCTGACCCTATTGTTCTACGTTAAATGAAGGCGAATATACGTTTCCCAGAATAATCTTGCAGGATTGAATCTGAGTCGCTCACCAGGATCAGAGGTTTAGTCCTCAGGTTTTGGACTCATGCTGGAGCCCACCCTCTCTCTCATTCGTATGTTCTGTTGTTGTTGTTCCATTGTTTTACATTTTGGTTTTTTTTTTTGTTCTTTTGGAAGCACCAAATGCCAAACACCAATCACTGAGGGTAGCAGCCGCAGATTTTGCAAAATTCCCACAAATGCTGGCATAAGACAAAGTTTTCAGGGGCCCTACAGAGCAAGGGTTCCTTGTGTAGGCAAACCAGAGTGATAGAAATTTGACTAAAGGGGTAAAACCTTCACTAAGCCGACTTATAATGGGATGGCAGAGCAAATGAAACCAAGACAGGATTTCCCAGGGTTCACGTGAATCAGAAAAGTTTCTCTGAGGGGGACCAAGCAGACTGTGCTTCTACTAGGAAGTCCTGGAGAGGCTCTCTGGCTGCAAGAAGAGCCATCTGGTCTTTGGGGGGAATGAGTCTGGTAGATCCCTCCACCAGGCGGGAGGCCCTCTGTGCTAAACCACAGGCCAGAAGAGTTGAGTTACCTATCCAGCCTGGCTGAAATGTATTTATACGAAGAAGTTGATTTGTAAATGTGATAAAGTGGCATAAAATTAACTGCAGCTTTCTCCAACCAAAGAAAGTTGTTTCAGTTATTCAGCTAATCAGAGAATGAACGAAAGAGAGGAGTTGTTTACAGAACATGGTTACGTGGACCGGCCAGGCAGGATATGTGTATTTTTTTGCTTTTAAAAAAAGCAACACATCCATTTCTGAGTGCTGCTGATCCAATGATAGGAGGTTTGCTGTAAAAAGACGTAAGCAAATGCTAATGAACATAAAGCATTTGGTAAGTTGATTGATTTGCTGAAATGGCACATCCCAGCCTTGGGGTGTCTTATAACAACATTAATGCAATAACATGAATATCAGGAGCTGAAGGAGCTGAAACCTCTGTCGCTTTCAGAGATCACCATTCATGGTGGACCCATTGGCTGTTGGCCCTTTGCATTTTCACTGTCTTCTCAGGAGCAGAGGTTTCCTTCATGGGATCCATGAGAAGATCACAGTGCTTCCTCAACCACAAGCATGGTGCTCTCTGGTGAGCCTGAGATGGGATAGGCACTGAGTAGTTGATCAGCCGGTTCCTGTCTTCACATATCTGCACTCGTCTTTGTCCTTTGCTTTCTAGGCTGGGTGAGTCCGATGTGGAAATGTTCATGACTGATCAGCTCACAAAACTCCGCAAACTTTTAACATTCCTCATGGATCCTCAATCTCAATCAAGCCCAGTCCTCTAGTTCAATATCGGCCCATCGCGATATTCCCTTTCAAGGTAAGGTACATTATGCAAACCATAGACATGGGCTAGAAATAGTAAGGCAAGGAAAGCAAAGCAGGAGATAAGAGAAAAGAAAAGAAAGTTAAACTAGTTTATCTCAACACTATTAATATGTCCTTTATCATCTTCTATCTTTGAAGGCCATTCTTGCTTGTCAATACATTACATCGAATATTCTTTTCAAGGATATCATCGGTTGCATCCAACAGTGACTTTCTTAGTCTCCTTCCTTCCTTCCTTCCTTCCTTCCTTCCTTCCTTCCTTCCTTCCTTCCTTCCTTCCTTCCTTCCTTCCTTCCTCCCACATTTGTTTTGCAAATCAGTCCTCATTAATGCTCTCTGTATGACCATCTACCTTAAGATACTTCTTGTGTATTGATTACTCATTTTTGTATTCACATTCATTCATTCTCCATTCGTTCTTGACCGTCTCTCTCCATGCTTTGCCACACACATTTATGAAGAACTCCCCCCCTGTAATCAACTTACCATGACCATCTACCATAATTTCTTGACAAAGCCAACTCTTGCCTCTATGCTTGTGAGAACAAAACCTGCTCTGTGCACAGATAAGCTTGTCTTCACTTCTTCCTATTTAAGGATGTGACCCAAGCAGAAAGAGAACAATTTTAGAAGTGAATATGGACCATCTAGATCAGAGGTGTCAAATTCCCAGCCCACAGGCTGAGTGCCTCAGGCGCTGGCCCCACCCTGCCTGGTTTAGCGAAGGGGGGGGGAGTCCTGATATGTCACATGATGACGTGAGTTTGACACCCCTTATCTAGATGATGCCATGGAGAGCAGATTGGATTCTTCAGTAATGGGATGAATGCTGAGATGAGAGACCACTGGCAAGAGATGGGCTACCCTTCGTGAGAAGAAAGGAGGTGCCTTACAAATCTGATTCACAGTGGTTTTTTTTTTCTCAGTCTTGTGTGGAAAGAGAAGAAAAACCAGAAAATAAGGTTATTTATTTTCCTCCCCCCTCCCCACAGGTTTCCAATGAATGTGCCCCAAGGGATAGCATCTAGAAAAAGCCCGAGTCACTGGAGGGAACTCGTACCAAAATCTTTTCAATGAGAATCATGGAAAAGGAAGCAACTGGTGCTGCCTTGTGCACACAAGTGGGAAAGGAACGAAGCAGGGGTTGTGGTGACATGGATTGCCTGACTGTGAAGGCTGAAGCAAGGGCCCTGATCTGGAGAACACCTTGCAGGTGGTGTATTCTCACACACAGTCCCTCTCTTTGAAGGAAGGTGCCCATGTTCAAGATAAACACATTGGTGGTGTGAAATGCTCCCATGTGAATGTCGAGGCAGAATATCAGTGTCTTTTGTTTCAAAAGACATTCAACCTGGAAATGGAACTCAACTATCCATTTCTTTCCTTGATACTGGAAAAATGGGTGTGTCCCTTTCCTAAATTAAATAACTCCCAAATGTTTGCTTCCTGTTTATTTGAACTGGATTGAGAAATGCCATTTTTCTGTGCCGGGACAAACAGATCCATCTGCATTCGTAGTATTTTTTTTCTCCAGATTATTTTCTCTCCTTTAGAGAGTAAAACAATTCTGCAGGTAATTAGGGTGCATAGTTACAGAAATATGTCATTTTTTTCCATGTGGTGGGGAGGAGGCTTCCCCCTTGCACTTTCCTCTCTTTCCTGCTTATGAAATGACCATGAATCCGTCAGTGGTTTGAGCATCTTTTTATAACAATATGAAGAACGTAGAGAACTTTCCAGTTGCTCAGCTCCTTCACTGAAGAAGAGCAGTAGTGATCTTGGCCACATGACCTCCATATGTGTTTAAGACAGTTCCTGGGAGATGCAACGCTACTCAACGCCACCCCTCTCAACAGACATTTCAGCAGGGAATAGAGCTCTTTTTTTTTACCACACTCCCTCCGGCCCTCTTCTGCCTCTCATGGTCAGGCCCTGTGGCAACCCTTGCAAAATGCCATGGCCACAGCTAAATAAGATTGGAAACAAACCCTCTGCAGGAAATCAGTAATTCCTGGGTCCTTCACTTTTGAACTGAAAGGTTGACAAGAAGACAACCTCATCATAACAAACATTATCACAGACAAGAGGTCCGTTTCTTTTGCTTCCTCAGAGTTTTCCCTGTGATTCTGCTCTTCCTTTTCAATGCAGATACTTTCTCCTGGCCCAATGTATTAAGGTGAACGTAACCAAATGAGTTGAGTCTTGGCTTTCATGAAAAGCAGTTGTGATCCATGGCGTATCAGTTTCCAAAGCAACGTGTTCAAAGGTCTATACCTAAAGAAATTTGAGTCTTTTTTCAAGATAATAGATGCATAAATCTTGGGTGGGCAACTGGAATATATACACATTATATATGTGACTACAGTATGCCAGTGAAACATGGACACTAACATCACAATCGATACAAAAGCTACGAGTGGCGCAAAGAGCCATGGAAAAAGACATGCTCAGCATCACAAGATAAGATAGAAAGACCTGCACAGGGATTAGAGAACAAACAAAAGTAAACAATGTCATCAAAAGAGTCAAAGGATTGAAATGGTCACATAGCAAGAAGAACTGATGGTAGAGGTACAATCAAGATCAAGTGAGGTACTAATATCACTCTATGAAGCCCTAGTAAGACCACACCTAGAGTACTGCATCCAGTTTTGGTCACCATGCTATAAAAAGTTGTTGGGACTCTAGAAAAAATGCAGAAAAGAGCAACCAGGAAGATTAGAGGACCAGAGACTAAGACATACAAGGAACGATTGCAGGAACTGGGCATGGCTAGTCTAGTGAAGAGAAGGACCAGGGGAGACATAATAGCAGTCTTCCAATATTTGAGGGGCTGCCCCAGAGAGGAGGGGGTCAAGCTATTTTCCAAGGAACCTGTAAGCCAGACAAGGAATAATGGATGGAAACTGACCAAGGAGATATTCAACCTAGAAATTAGGAGGAGTTTTCTGACAGTGAGAACAATCAACCAATGGAACAAAAGTTGCCTTCAGAAGTTGTGGGAGTTCCATCACTTAAGACTTTCAAAAAGAGATTGGACTGCCATTTGTCAGAAATGGTGTAGGGTCTCCTGCTTGAGTGGGGGGTTGGACTAAATGACCTGTAAGGTCCCTTCCAAATCTGTTAATCTGTTAAAAGACTTAAAAAAAAGATGGAATAACAACAACATCAGAAAATATGACGGGCCCAACTGGCAGAAGAAAGCTCAGGACCGTCTGGGTTGGAAACATGCGGAAGAGGCCTTCATCCTGCAGTGGATAGACAATGGCTATGATGATGATGATGGTGATACATACAGTACATACATACATATAGTGATGGCAGAATATATTTTGTGATTTCCTTCCTGCAGGACCTGCATTATCCATTTTGGCCATTTGCAAGAGGGCTAACCGTGCCACACACACCCCATTCTCTCCCGCAGATCTTTCTTGGCAACATTCAATATTGCATTTCACTTTATGTGTCATTTAGGTCCAGCTTGAATCTCAGACCTTTTGTTACTCATGATGAAAGAAGTTCGTGACAGCTTCTCCAGCCCCTGCCTGCCTGCATTCATACCTTCTGCCAGCTGCTAGCCTGAGTGAAGGTTAACCTTCTCAGGTTTCTCAGACATTTCCTTTCCGCTTCTCCATTCATCACACACCTCAATTTTAGGCAAAACTACTTCCTTACAAATGTGCATCGCTAAGGAAAGGGTGAGGTGAATGGACAACTTCAGGCCAGAGGTGGTATTGAGCAGGTTCTTACCAGTTCTGGAGAATTGGTGGCAGAAATTTTGAGTAATTTGGAGAACTGGTAAATTCCACCTCTGGCTGGCCCCGCCCCATCTATTCTCTACCTCCCGAGTCCCAGCTGATCAGGAGGGAATAGAGATTTTGCAGTATCCTTCCCCTGCCACACCCACCAAACCACACCATGCCCACCAAGCCATGCCTACAGAACTGGTAGTAAACAAATTTGAATCCCACCATTGCTTCAGGCTGTGCACAGGTAGTTCTTGACCTATGACCAGAATGGAGCCCAACATTTCTGCTGTTAAATGAGACATTTGTTAAGTGAGTTTTGCCTCATTTTATGCCCTTTCTTGCCCCCGTTGTTAAGGAAATCAGTGCAATTGATAAATTAGTAAATATGAACCAGTGGCTAGGCATCTGAATTTTGATCCCAGGATCATGCTGCAAAAGTCATAACTGTGAACCACTGTCATAAGTCACTTTTTTCAGTGCTGTTGTAATGGTCACTAAACGAAGGGTTGCAAACTCAGGACTACCTCTGTAGATTTCATCTCTTTCTGGCTCTGAATTACTCAAATAGAATAAAAAACTTCACTGGAGGGAAACCTAGAATGATTCTCCATCCAAGGATGATTCTGTTTATATTCGCACCAGGAGAAAAACTAACTCGTGAATGGCAGAGTCAGCCTGGGTCGCCCACTGCTGCACCTGGCAAAACAATTCCCAGGTTTGTCACCATCCTTTGTGCCATGGGGGTCTCTTTGAAAGCAGCGAGGTGTTCATGAAAGAAGGTAAGGTGTCAACTCCTAAAGTTGGCATGGTGAGGGAAGGGTAGAGGAGCGCATTCCATGTATACCTTTGGCTAGAGTCGGATCTCAGATTACTGCAGCAGGCTTGGGAGGGGTGCACCTCATTTGGGAATGTGATTTATGACACAGACTGAGGGGAGGGGAGGAACAGGGGTAAAGTTCACTTATAACTCAAACAAAGCTCAGATCTGACTTCAAAAAGGCCTTGCCTAATGGTGCTCCTAATAAATGCCTAGCTTTGTATTGAAACGGCTCGATATTCATGAATCAATAAGGGCATTTTTAGGAAACCAGACATAAGGATTTGGGAGGAAAGGAAGCCAAGGTGGAGGTGGAGTTGGTGAATGACATCAAGGGGCATCCCCAGACAGTCACAGCAGGCCAAGCATCTGCCTCTCACTCCAGATGTTCTCTGCTCTTCTTCCTCTGTCCTCCCTGCCAGCTGCATTCTTCCAGTGCGGTGCTGCCTCTCACTTCCCCAGGACTGCTTCTCATTTTTTAGAAGTCCTCCTTTGTTTACGTTTGGCAGCTCATTTCTTGTGTGCATGTTTGTTTTCTGTGGTGCATTAAGTATGTCATGTTTGAAAACAAAAAGGTCTAGTTACTAATGAAAGACATTCTGAAGGGGACTCGGGCAGCCGGGCTGTGCTTTCGATTAGTGGCTGCCTGCCACCCTGACGAGGAAGCAGCCCTGATGAAATTTGTCAAGATAATCCAATTGCATTCCACTCGTGATGTAAGTCTAGAGAAAGGGGTTAAAATATAATTGTACTTCTAACCACTAGGAAGAATATGGCGAGCTACTACTTTATGCCTTTCCGAGTTCCTTTATAACTTCCTTTCTTTAATTCCTCTGTTTTTCCTTTTTTATTGCACTTTTAGCATTTTCTGTTATTGCATTCTTTTTGTTTATTCTGGTCTAATTTAATTCAAAACCTTATTATTGCTATTAAAACTTTCAGTAACAATTACTGTGCTTTCCCCAAAATAAGACAGGATCTTATTTTCTTTTGACCCCCGAAATAAGCGCTTGGCCTTATTTTCAGGGAGATCTTATTATTTTTGAGGTGCAGGAGGCGGCGAGCGAGGTCACCTCATGGCTGATGCTGTGTTGCAATATTTTCAGGGAGGGCTTATTTTTTTGGGGGAAGTCTTATTTCAGCGCATGCCCTCAAAAGCCAATGGGGCTTATTATCCAGGGAGGTCTTATTTTCGGGGAAACAGGGTATATTTGCACATTTCTTTCTGCCTTTATTTACGTGTATTTATATACATTATTCTTTTCCTTTGGGATGAAAACTCTGTTTGTCAGATGTTCTAAGCAGGTAATTATTAGCCTGTTAAGTTTTGGGGAGGTGGGGAAATGACATGGATGAAACTTGCTGAAAGCCCCTTGCCCCCAAGAATTTAACGTGACACCAAGCAAAGAAGAAATAATGAACCTTTACAGGTGAAACGCTACGTCATAACAAACTAGGTTAATCATCCTATATGTCTAGCTGTTCGTCATGATCATCTGAGGCATCTTGTAGAAATGAGCTCACCTGGATTGTGACTGGACAAGACTTCCAACTTTGAAGATATGGATATTGAACCCAGACAATACACCATTAAGTAGAAAAGGCAGGGAAGAGAGGGGGAAATACGGAAGAAAATAATAATATTCCAAAGTAAGATATAAAGGGGGAAAAACACAATCAGGATAGATTTGAGAAGGAAAGGGAAAGGATATTCAAGTATTTTTGGGTCTGCGGAAATACCACCCCAAGAAAACAAAAATTAAGAGCCGGAAGAGACACCTACAACAATGGAAAAGGAAAGGAAGAGAGGAGCTGAGAGAAAGAGGAGGGAAGGAAGATAGAGGCGAGGAGAGGAAGATGGAAGGGAGAAGGAAAGAAGGAGAGAGGGCAGGAAGGGGAAGAGGAAGAGGAAGAGAGGAGTAGGGGAGAGGGAAGGGAAGAAGGAAGGGAGAGGAGAGGAGGAAGGAAGGAAGTAGAGAAGGGAGGGAGGGAGAAAAGAAAGGGAAAAGAAGGTGGTGTCAAAACAGGCGAGGGATGATAAACAAAGCAACCCAAACAGTATGTTATAACCCTGTAAATAAAATGTATAAGATTGATGAATGTAAAAAAAAAGAATAATAACTATGTGAATGTATACCTATAATTGTATATAGAGAACAAAAAATAAAAATAAAAACTTTTTTTTAAAAAAAAAAAGACTTCCAACTTTGCTGAGGTGGTCAGGTAGCGGATGCCCAGATGAGAAGATTTCCTGGGACAATTTTGACTGGCTCCCAGAATAATGAAAACACGACCCCAGACAGACCATACCCACATGATCATGTTATTAGAATGACCCAAAGTCACCTTGTAGAGGAGATGGGCGGTATGAGTTTTTAATTCAAAATTTTAATAAATGAAGTGAACATTTAATAAATGAAATGAAATGAAAACAAACATTTCCTATTGCAATTTTCTCAGATACCATACTTGGAAGGGTTCCCCTCCTCCCTCCCCCTCCCCCGCCCCGATACAGTCTGTGATAAACTTCAAGAACCTTTAGAAATAATTCATGGCTCTACTTTTATTGCCCAAAGGTTGGGTTCATACATGGCGTTGATGCATAATACGTGTTGCTTGCATTTGCCTTAGCGTGCTGTGTTAACCCAGATTTTGTGCCTTGTCCATCAGGGCTGGTGGCTGAATACAAAGCCAGACATGTTGGCTTAGCCAACAAAGCATGTCAATGCTCAGTGTGTGTCCTACATCAAATCAATTTGGCCAGGTAGTCCAGGGTCCACTGCCATGGCCAAGTGCTGCCCACAACTGGTGTGAGGGCTCAGACGTCAGAGGCAGGGATGCTGAGGCACAAGGACTCAGACATTTTGCTCTCAAACCAAAGAGGCAAAATGATGTGGGGGCTTCAGGAACATAGAAAACCATCAAGGGTGGGACTGGTGGCCCTGGGTAATACACTTTGTTGTAGTCAGAAGACGGAAAATGGCAGTAAACAACACAATATTCTGCCCCTTGCACAGCTGCAGCTGGTTCCTATGGAATCAATTGGAATAGAATAGAATAGAATAGAATAGAATAGAATAGAATAGAATAGAGTAGAGTAGAGTAGAGTAGAGTAGAGTAGAGTAGAGTAGAGTAGAGTAGAGTAGAGTAGAACAGAACAGAACAGAACAGAACATAGCTGGAAGGGACCTCTGAGGTCTTCTAGTCCAACCCGCTCCTCAAGCAGGAGAACCTATAAACCTATACTAATTCAGATAAGAGGCTGTCTAGTTTCTTCTTTAAAATCTCAATGATGGAGCACCCACGACTTCTGGTGGCATGCTGTTCCACTGGTTAATTGTCCTCACTGTTAGGAAGTTTCTCCTTAATTCCAGGTTGCTTCTCTCTTTGGTTAATTTCCAACCGTTGTTTCTTGTCCTTCCCTCCGGTGCTTTCTGGAATAATTTGAGCCCCTCTTCTTTGTGGCAGCCCCTCAAATTCTGCTATCAGGTCTTCCCTGATTTGTATTCAGAGTTTTTTAGATTTTAATCCTTCCTTATAAATGAAGCTTGCAAGGTTTCCAGAGTGTGTTTAACATTAATTGTAATGCTAGCAGTTAATATACTGAGTTATTTCATTGTGAGACACTATAAAGAAGTCCTTGAAATTCTATTTCTGGGTGTGTCGAATGCAGATTAGGATTGTGTGCATATATTCTTCGGCCTGAGTTCCATTGTGTAAATGGATCTTTATTTGGGGTGAGGGAGGATTGAGTCACTCTGTGTTGCATATACCCACATTGCAGCTGCGGTGAAATCCATGCATATCCCCAAGACACAAGACACTCAGTGGATGATCTTAAATAGCACAGAAGAGGTGAATTCACAAGCTTTTTCAAACAGCCACTACAAGAACACAGTGTAGAATTGACCATGTGAAGAAACATAATCTTCCTCCTGGGGGGCAGAGAGCTTTCCTCAGAGAACGAAGGGAGCCTCGTTGGCTTCTTTAAAACAATAATGTGGTTGAGATGATGATGATGATTTCCAAATTGTGGAGAGCCATGAAACAGGTTCAGGAAGTGCCTGGAAGGATTCCTGAGAGCAGAGGAAGGAGAATGACTCACTCCTCAAGAGGGAAGCAACAGCAGTCTAGACCACCACCAAGCCAGCCAAGGGAGCCACAAAGTCCCATTTTCCTGCCGGGAGCATCTTCCCACCTTTCTCCCCATCCTGCCCTCAATGGCAGGGATTTTTGTTTTTTGTTTTTTTGTTTTTTATTTATTTTTAAACAAACATAAAACAAACAGACATAGACACACACAGTACATAAAAATCATCCTCCAGTTACATACAGTATGTCGATTGGTTACAAAGCTTTGTGTTTCCACACAATAGTCTCTGCTTGCAATTTACACAAATTCTCATATCATCAATCCAATATATATACAATTATTATGAGTATTAAACATTCATTTGACTATAACTGTTATTACATCCTTTTATGTAAAATATTCTAAATTTAAAATAAATCTATATTATGGCATTTCATTACATCATCCTAAAATCATCCAATAATATTACATCTTTATACCATATTCTATATATAAAAAAATTATATTTAATAACAAGACTTTTAAACATTCTCTCCATAGTCCTCACTTACAATTTGTATAAAGTTTCATGTTATCAATCTGGTGTATATATATGCATTATTATCATTATTATTCATTTATTTGACTATTCATTTATTTAACTATTATCACTTGATTTTATACATGATACTCTAAATGTAACTAAATTTAACTTAATTTTTATTATGACCTTTCATTACATCATCCTGTATCCTTCCAGTAGTAGTGCAATCTTATATCTCTTGCCATTTGTAGTATTAGTGTTCTGATTGCTTTCTTGGTGAATCTTATATGGACTTCTCTTAGCAACTTGTTGCTCGTTGCATATCTTGTAAAGACTCAAAACCCTCCATCTGTTCCTTCCATCAACTTGCCTTTGGTTATCACCAATGCTTCTGTCAAAATTTCTCTCATTACTTCTGTCAAATTTTCTCCCTTTTCTTCTTCTATGTTATGAGGTCTGAGATAGAGTTCCAATCCGTCAGTCTCCCCTTTCCATTTTCCACTTGTAATTTCCAACCACGCTCAATTTGCTGTCAATATCAACAATTTTCTTATCTCTTTGTTCATCTTTTTTTTTGAATTTTTTGAACTCTGTCCTCAAATTTCATCATCGTTTGATAAATATTCTCAATTTTTCCATCTATTTTTCTGTCCTTTGTTCTATATTCTCCATTCTCATCTCAATTCTCTGTTGTTACTAGTATTTTTTGAATTTCTAGCATAATCATTTATAATGTTAATGTTTCTTTTTCATGCTGCATCATTCTTCCACTTGTAAATACTGCCACTATAACATCCAAGCTTTTTTGTTAAATTTCAAGCAAGTTCACTATAATCTTTCAAGTCAAGGCTTTCTCTTCACTCCAGTCCAGTTACTGATAGTACTCCAGAAGAGCACCTGTATAAACAACCCGTGCTCTTCCCACTATCACTTTCAATAAACAAACTCAGAAGCCTTGAGATGTTCAAAGAGGAAAGAGAAAAACAATGTTTCCAAACCTCCAGCCTCTAGGTGGCAGTGTTACTTATTTTTCCTCTGCTTTTACACCCCTCTTTGTATTCCAAACTTAAGGAGAAAAGTTCTTAAAAGAAAAACAATCCAATTGAGCATTGTAAAAAGAAAGAAATTCTTAATCCATAAGTATGAAAAAAATGAAAAATGGAAGAAGAAAAATTAACCAATCCAATTTAAAAAGTAGAAAACATTTGTAAAAACGAAAGATAACACACTAAGTTTAATTCTGGCTTAATCTTGCCGCTTACTCTCTTCTGTTTCAATTTTAATTTAACTTTTGGTTTTTTGTTGTATTCTCTTCTCTAATAATAAAATTTATCTCACCTATTCGACACACTTTCTCTCCCGCTTTCCTTCCATTCTGGAGCTGTCCCAACTTCAGCAGCTTCAATGGATCTTTCTCTGTTGATGGAAAAAAGAGCTTCTCCTGGATCAATCAGGGACTTTGTGATGTTCCTGAGATCAGCAAGGTGTACCCATCTCTATCACCGTCTCTACGGAGTGTTTAGGTCCAAAAGAACCATCCAGTGGCAGAGATATCGACGGCAATCTTGGAGCTCCAAGATCGCACGTTGTATCGTCATGACGTCAGCCCCACCCCAATCCTCAATGGCAGGTTTTGTTTACACCATACCCCAAACCAAGCATCCTGGGCTAGTCAGAAGCATGCAGAGCCTTCCAGGTCCCTGGGAGGTGAGCAAGAGCAATCAAGATTGGAGGCTGATGCTGGACGACTGGATATCACTGACAGGACAGGCAGATTATTGGGGAAATCTGGGCCTTCAGGTTCACGGTGGTTAAAAAAAAGCTAGATAGATGGTGACGGCTTATGGAAGACTGCAAGTTCTTCTCCTTCATTCATAGTCTTCTATTCCAAAGAAAGTCACAAATACTTGGTGATCATGTGACCGGGTGGGAGTGGCTTGGCAGTCACGTGACTGGGTGGGAGTGGCCAAGTCGATGTCACTGAATTCTTTGCCCCATAGAATGACCTACAAAAAGAAGCTATAAAAATGAAATTTATTATTTTGTGCGCTTACTACTTAAATAAGAATAAAATAAGTATACAAAACAATAAAACAGCTACTTACAAAGGAAATATAGCTGTCCTTGGCGGTCTTCAACATTACTGACCAGTATACGTATTTAATTTTAGCATATATCTTCCTTCTTTTTTTTAAAGAGAGAACAAAAATGTATACATATTTAGTCATTATACTTTTAAACCTCCCCCCCCCCCTTTGCCTAATTTTGGCTGAGATGCAGACCTGGTGACAATTCCCAGTAATTCTCATCATTATGTTTATATAATTATACTTCTTTAATGTATTGAAGGCTGCCTGTGTGCCTCATCCAGCAAGGATGACCCTGTGCAGGGGCTGCTGCCATGGACGGGAGCTTCAGCTGATTGGTGAGTCAGTGTCCCGAGCTCTGGGTGCCACTTCTTCCAGGGAAGGGCCAGTGAGCAGAAGGCACCCTCAGGTACTCCTGCCAGTGGTGACCTCCCTGCAAGCAACTTGCAAAAGGTAGCAATGAAACCACACACACACACACACACACACACACACACAAACGGGCCCTCAAAACAATACCAAGAGCAGGAACAATAAAATGGTGTCCACTTCCAAGTAATGATTATTGAAAAGAATCCTTTTTAGGATTTAGAAAGGAATTAAGCATGACAGGCCATTCATATCAGTAGTGCCTGCAAGCATCTCCTATCAGCAGAGAAATAGCTAGATCTCCTTCAGGAGAGACATCCCAGCTTTATCTTATCAACTAACTAGTTGATATACCCAGCGTTGCCTGGGTATTTATTTATGGGGGGAGGGGGGGAAATGTCCAGATCAAACGTAATTTCTAAAGTTGCAATTTCCTCCTTATCTGTGGGAGCCTCCTTGTGGAGTATTGTGGCAACTGCACTGTGCTGTACAGTAGAAGTCATTTTATGGTAGAACAGTAGAAGCCATTTTAAGGAACAACAGGCTATATCTTAACAGAACACAAACCCTGAGGGGTGTTAGGGTTGTCTTACTCCCACAGTATTGGTTTCCAGAGAGTAAATCATTTGTGTACCAAGTTTGGTTGAAATTGCTCAAGGCGTTCCAGAGTTATACTGGAACCCATACACACAAACACACACACAGATATATGGGCATACCAGGGGTTGTAACACAAATACATACATACATACATACATACATACATACATACATACATACGTGTGTGTGTGTGTGTGTGTGTATGTATTGAGTTACAACCCCTGGTATGCCCAAATATATATATATATATTCTGTAAAGTCTCCCAATTTCATTCAGCTCCCTGGTCCCCAAAAGTGCATCACCCAGGGTATGTTTAGGATGGGTTGAGAGTTTAATAATGGCATCTAAATAAATAAACCCACAAAATATCTCAAAAACAAGCTCAGTTTTGAACAGCAGATTAAACCTTGATGACAAACAAAATAGCATTGTTTAATCTTTTTAATATGACGAAGAAAAAAGCCAACTCATCAGTGTAAAGCCAATGTATATTTTTCAAACCAAGATTTAAAATCAGGTGCAGCAAATTCTTTCCATTGAACTAAAACAAACCTTCTGGCCCTGCGCCAAGCACTATAAATCTAATTTCTTTGCCGTTTGTAAATTCCAGGCTTATAATACATAGTTCAACACAATATGTAAAACTTATTTTTCTTCCCAAGGCACCAATATTCAACCAAAATGGGAAAATCTGAAAACATTTCTGTGGGGGATCCCTCATCATCCAACAAATGCTTTCTTGATGCCACCTGGAATATTCCCAGGACCACAGAAAAGCAGGCCAACTCTTTACTCCAATGTGCCTACAGTTCAGTGGTGAAATTCATTTTTTTTTACTACTGGTTCTGTGAGCATGGCTTGGTGGGTGTGGCAGGGGAAGGATACTGCAAAATCCCCATTTTCTCCCCATTCCCAGGGGAAGGATATTGCAAAATCCCCATTCCCATCCTACTCCAGAGGATGGATACTGTAAAATCCCCATTCCTACCCCACTCCACGGGAAGGATACTGCAAAATCCACACTCCCACCCAACTCCAGGGGAAGGATACTGAAAATCCCCATTCCAACTCCACTCCAGGGGAAGGATACTGTAAAATCTCCATTCCCTCCCCGCTCCAGGGGAAGGAGACTGCAAAATCCACACTCCCACCCAACTCCAGGGGAAGGATACTGCAAAATCCCCATCCCTCCCCACTCCAGGGGAAGGATACTGTAAAATCTCCATTCCCTCCCCGCTCCAGGGGAAGGATACTGCAAAATCCCCATTCCCACCTCACTCCAGGGGAAACATACTGTAAAATTCCCTCCTGATCAGCTGGGACTCAGGAGGCAGAGAATAGAAGGGGGCAGGGGCAACTAGAGGTGGTATTTGCCAGTTCTCCAAACTACTCAAAATTTCCACTACTGGTTCTCCAGAACCTGTCAGAACCTGCTGACTTTCACCCCTGCTACACTTCACCACTTACCTGCTTCAGGGACTGTGAAAAATGAAAGATTGATTTGAAAGATTGAGTCATCCAAACACCTTTCCATTTTTCTACATAGAACATAGATTAATAGAGTTGGAAGGGACCTTGGAGGTCTTGTAATCCAGCCCTCTGCTTGAGCAGGAACCGTATACCATTTCAGATAAATGGCTGCCCAGCACCCATAGCTTCTGGAGGCAAACAATTCCATTGGAATATAGTTTTCACCATTAGGACATTTTGCCATAGTCTTAGGTTTCTTCTCTCCTTGGTGAGTTTCCGTCCATTGTTTCTTGTCCTGTCTTCTGATGCTTTGGAAAATAATTTGACCCCCTCATCTTGTAGGAGCTCCTCAAATATTGGAATACTGCTATCATGTCCTCCCTAATCCTTCTTTTTACTAGACTAAACATACCCAACACATAGACAACACATGGCTAATGTGTTCTGCCCAAATTATATGGTCAAATGTTATCCACTCTAATGATGAGTAAGTGAGCAGATGCCATAGGACAGATCTCGACTGATCTTTTGGTATGAAGCCACAGACTAAACATCATCCGTCTCTCTCATCCACCCTCTCACATTCACCAATCTCCTCCTCCATGGCACATTCTGCTCTTCAGCAACTTCCAATTTCAAGGGCACTGAACCTTGAAAGACCATTCACTCTATCATTATCCATATTTTCATAGTTATTATTGGTGTAATATTGCTTATGGACACCACTGATGTTCTCAAAGTTTTACAAGGTTAAAAGGAGCAGATCCTTAAGGAAAGATACTCATTGGTGTAAAGTAAAGAGGTTGACAAAGGGGAAAAAACAAGGAAAGATTAGAAGCCGAGGATGTCGCAGGAAACTGGAAAACTGTGCTATGAATCAGAGCCAATGCATGGGACATTTTCATGAAATTGGAGCCTTAGTTGCCGTCAGTTCTAATATGTGACAAGCATGAGGTAACTCTTGTCAGAATAAAACAGACCAGAATAGAATAGCAGAGCTGGAAGGGACCTTGGAGGTCTTCTAGTCCAATCCCCTGCTCAGGCAGGAAACCCTATACCATTTCAGACAAATGGTTATCCAACATCTTCTTTAAAACTTCCAGTGTTGGAGCATTCACAACTTCTGGAGGCAAGTTGTTCCACTGATTAATTGTTCTAACTGTCAGGAAATGTCTCCTTAGTTCTAGGTTGCTTCTCTCCTTGATTACTTTCCATCCATCGCTTCTTGTTCTGTCTTCTGTGCTTTGGAGAATAGGTTGACCCCCTCTTCTTTGTGGCAGCCTCTGAAATCATCTAGCCGAAGCCATGTCCTTCAAGAGGACTATGCAGACTACTTATGTCTGAGTGATTAGTTTGTACTTTCCTGGATCAATATTTGTATCTTTTTTTGAAGATTGGAACTTCTGTTGTTCCACTATGCTCCAGGAACTTTGAAAGATTTCATTGTGGTTCCAAGATCACATCTGCCAGCAACTTCAGTATCCTGGGATGGAAACCATCAAACATGAAGTGGTTCAGAGCAGGTAGGTGTTCTTTAACCAATTCCTTATGTATTTTCACCTGCATTTCTCTTCTCATAGTGCTGCTTTTGACAGGTCGGGGTATTTTTATCTTTTGCATTAAAAAAAAGTTGCAGAAAAGGAATTAAGCAATTCTACTATCTTCCTGCTGCTTGTCACCTCCTTGCCATCATCTCCCACTAGTGGATCAACCATTTCACTGATTTTCCTCTTGCTTCTTGCAGTTCAAAAGAAAGGGGTTTTTTTTTGTTATTTTTGGCATAGACAAGTCTTAGCTCATGCTTAACCTTCCTAAACCCATCCTTTCAGATTTATGCTATTTGCTGGGATTCTGCTCTAGTTACAAGCTCCTCTTTCCATTTTTTAAAATACTTGTCCTGGTCAAAGTGTTCTTTTGGAAACATGCTGGTCTTATCAGATGTTTCTTGATTTTCTTTCTCTGTGGTATTGTTTTTGTATCTTTATTATTTTGTTTTTCAGAGTTTCTCAAATACCTTTCCTGTTGACATTTCCATCCATGGAATCCTTCCTAGTCCATGGTCTTAGTTTATTTTATTTATCTTAAAATCCAGAACACTTGAATTTAGTGTGACTTCTAATTAATGTAAAGCTATAATTTCATGACCATATGGGCCCTTAATTTATTTTTACTTTATTCATTTATTAAATTTGTTTGCCACCCATCTTGCCATTAAGCAACTGGGGGAAGCTTTATATTAAAGTGAAAACATAAATATATGAATAAATACATAAAATCACATTAAAATTACAAGTTATACATTAATCAATTGTTAACTTTCCAAAATCCAAATTCTAAGCATTCTTTTTTAGTTTAATCCCAAAAGTAATAATTTCCCAAAGCTTTAAAATTGTTCTTAAAAGCTATTTGTCAAGGAGAAGGCAATTCACTCAGTGATTGTAATAGCACTTGCTGATCTGAAGAGGCCTAAAATTTCTGAAGCAATTAAAAAAAACCAAAATCCAAAGTGTATGAGAAATGAGGCCTGGTTGAACTGTATGTCCTTAAATAGCAATAGTAATAGCACTTAGATTTATATAGCACTTCACAGTACTTTACACCCTCTCTAAGTGGTTTACAAAGTCAGCATATTGCCCTCAACAATCCGGCTCCTTATTTTCCTGACCTCGCAAGGATGGAAGTTTGAGTCAAGCTTGAGCCGATGAGAATCGAACTGCTGGCAATTAGAAGAATTAGCCTGCAATACTGCATTCTAACCACTGTGCCACCAGGGCTCTAAACGACTGTATTGATGACTGTGAGTAAACTTGGTTCCTCCCTTGACCCCTCACAAGTAGATGGTGAAACTTAGATCCCCGCAGTCTACTCACAAGGAGCAGCTGTATGGAGAACATGTGTGTTATCTCAAAGATCTTTCCTTACTCTGGAGAGAATTTTGGCAGTCCAGATCCTGTGTTCAGTTGCCAACTCAGTCACAATGCCATTCTGCTGTGAAAGCAACATCTAGCTCACCTTGGCTTTAAACCAGAAGTCCAAAACTTCAGATCTCTTATGAAGATACAGATAAAACTTAGTTCTTTTTATTTTCCCCCTAATTTTTAAAATCTTAATCAATGTAACATATTTACATTCTTACTCTGCTATCCCTCATTGTTTTTTTTTTTGTTAGAATTTACTAATACAGTTTTTAAATTGAAAAAAATAAGTTTAACCGGTGATCAGCATGGAGATGCCTTTTTTGTATACTACTCCCAATCTCCTATGCTCTCTGCTTTTGCTTTTCATGTTCTCTTTCTTATTGCAGAATTTTACATTTCTCTCTGTTCAATGGCATCCTATTCGGTTCAGCCTTTTAAAAACTTCTTTCTCTCTTCTAAAGAATTTAGCCACTCCTCCCGGCTTTGTATTATCTGTACGCTTGACAAGTATCCCCTCAGCCCTCACACAAATCATAAATAAGATGTTAAACAGCATGAGAACTGCCAAAAGCAGATTCTGGGATGCTCCACTCAATACTTTCTTTCAAGTTGAAGTGGAACTGCTAACCAGCATTCTTTGGGTGGGTCACTCAGCCAACCACGAGTCCATCTCTCTAATAATCTCAATATGTAAGCCACATTCAACCATTTTATTAAAGCAAATGCCATGTGATGCTCTAATAGATTTCATCAGGTGTATTATGTCTACGATCTTCTTCTGAGTCAAATAAGCTAGAGCCACTTTATCTCCAAAGAAGGAGATAAGATCTCTTTAGCAGAAACAGTGACAAACTTCTGCTGGCTCCTGTTAATTATAGAATGCTTATCTAAACACTCTCAAGCATGTTCTTTGATCATCTGTTCATGCAGCTTCCCCAATATAGGCATCAAGCAGATGGGTCTGTAGTTTTACAAATCCTCCGGCTCTTCCTTTTCAAAGAAGGGGGTGACATTTGCTGTCTTCCAGCTTCCTAGGTCCTGGCCAGGCCTGTAAGTGTTCACAAAGTTCACTAAGAACTCTTTCACAATCTCCTCTGCTTGTAGGCTAGGATAAAGGTGAATCTTTGTGGTCCGGAATTTGTTTGAATTTGTTGAAATTAGCTACTGAGCATCTCCTTCTCTGTCCTAAGGTGTAGTTTCTTCCTTCCCAGAGCAGCATATTGATTAGCAGGATGAGTTGCCAAAGAGGAATTGGGCAGTTCAGACTTCCCATTATCATCCGATGTCATGTTACTTCTTCCTCGTTGCAATCTTCTTTGACTTACTTTTAACTTTGACCTACACCCAAAATCCCTTTTTAAAAGTATCTTATGGCTTATTTGGAGCCATTCTGAAACAGTTCTGACACAGTTCCCATAGACTTAGACTTAGAATAACGCTATTGTCACTTTGAATGTACACTAATCGGCATACATTAAAATGAAATTTCATTGCATACAGCTCTCAAAGGGACACCACCTCTAATATACACTATCTAAACATGACTAAATAAATAAATAAACAAATAAATAAATACAAAATTGTGCACATACCCACATATATTATATGGCACAGAGAAACAACACAGTCTAGTTCAGATGTACACATGTACATGGCAAGAAAAATGAATCTTGTGAGTTTACCAGATGGATGGCACAAGGAACAAGCTGTTGCATAATCTGGTAGTCCTACTAGAAATCCTTCCCAATGAGAGCAACTGAAACAGATCATGGGGTGTGTGGGTAGGTCTCTAATAATGCTTCAAGCTCTAAGTACATAGCACTTATAAGCAGTATTCTGAACAGCGGGAAGCAAGCTTCCTATAATCTTCTCCACTGTCCTCACTTCTCACTGTAGGGGCTTTCACTGCAGTGATGCAGCATACTTTCTGGAGACTACTGTACATTCTTATTTTATTATATCCTCCACTTTCCATATACGTCTCTGTTCCTCTGTTGCATTTTAGAGACCTCTCCATGTTTAGATTTCTTCCATTTTTCCATTTTGTTGAAATAGTTTGCATCTGAATCCTTAATATTTCATTTGATAGGAATTTCAATCCTTCCCAGATATTCTCTCTTTCAGGATATCAAGCCATTGCGTCAAACTTCCCCTCCCTTCCCTTAGAGTGAATTAAAAACCACTCTTCTCATCATACAGTTTTGACTCTTCTCGGTTCCTCCTGTCTTGGATATCATGAATTCAAGGATAACACAATCACTCTCCTCCAGAATGCTGGTCCCCTTCATTTTTTCAAACAGTTCCTACCTGTTGGTGAGGAATAGTTCCTTCTTTTGCCTTCTGATCAATAAAGTCAGTGAGAGAAGAAAGAATTTGATGGGGTTCTAATACTTTTTAAAATAATTGTTAAGATAATTGAAACCCCCCATTATAAGTACTACATGGCTATCAGAAATGTCCTGACACAGAAAGGTTTCCAAAAGATGTGAACATTTGTAAATCATGGTTGAACTATGTCATCCTTGCTCTCTAAACTTGGTTATCTTCTTGCAGACATTTCATGATCCAATTAGGTAACATCATCAGCCCAATAGCAAGCTCATAGAGCACAAAGGACCCCACCAAAAAGCTTCATCTTCATATATTCTGCATATTCAGAGATGGTGTGTATGTGTGTGTGTATATATATACACATACATACATACATACATACATACATACATACATACATACATACATACATACGCCCTGCCTTGTTGGTAACACTTTTATTCCTCTCTCCCTT
Organism: Natrix helvetica; assembly: GCF_964273705.1. Lineage (NCBI taxonomy): Eukaryota > Metazoa > Chordata > Lepidosauria > Squamata > Natricidae > Natrix > Natrix helvetica. Next base: position 3,531,059 of record NC_138562.1, on the reverse strand, counting down.
TATTCTTACCCAAGCATTTTCAACCGGACTTCCATGTGTAGACGAAGAAATTAATGACTATTAGGTAAACATCAACTTAGCCCTAAATGGCAGGTGGGAGTGAGGAAGAAGCTCAAGATTGCCTTCCCTTGATTCTCTTTTGTATAAGAAGACGAATGAGAATCTCTCACATTTTCAAAGTTATGTTGTTAAATCTTGCAATATTGGAGTCCTATTAGTCTCCATGGGGTTAACATAATACACTGATTTCTTGATTTCTGAAGTGTATATTATTTTTCCTTTACATGCAATGTGTCATGCTCACCATTGTTGTTGGATCAATTCATTTTGAATAAATTGTAGTCATCACAGATCATTCCAACCAGTTTCAGTGATGCCCATCATATCATGCTTATCTTCCTGAGTTGGTTCTCTCTGTTTACTTCATGCAGCCTGTGCAGTGGTGTAGAAACAGCAGAATCTTTGAGTGACATCATCCCCTGGCACCTCTGGTGCAGCGGTCTGCAAAATTCTTAATTCCTACAATGGCCTCCTGCTTCTTTGTGTGTGTGTGTGTGTGTGTGTGTGTGTCCTGCTTTCTTGGGCCCAGTCCTTGTCTGCATATTTAGTTCTGGGCTTTTACCACTCTCCCATCTGTTCTGGATGAATGCCCTCCTGATGAGACTGGGAGATACCTGCCAAAACTCTCTTCACAATGTTGATAAAATGCAGGAAGACCTCTTCCTAGGGGTCCTTTGTGAAAGTGGCAGTTGGATCCAGATCTCACTCAACAACTTCATCTTTGTAGCCAGTTGTCAACTTCTGTTTGGTCTTCTTGTGCCATGGCCCTGAATTGCAAGGATTGACAGAAAAGGTTCCTACACTTTTAGTTCCTTTACCTTCCTTCCCACGGTCTTGTCAAGCACCAGGGAAATCAGGAGATTCAGGCAGTTCAAATAGGAATCAAGATTTGTTACAAGCTTAAACTCTCCACAAGAATCTGAACTACTAACGGTCAAAGCAATTTGGCGGTAGATAAGGGATTCAAGGCAGGCTGGACATAGATCTTTTGTGGATGTGAAGAGACTCATGACTGATGACACAGTTGATATCTCCCTTGGGCACATCTTGGTCATCTCCTACATGCCTCATAATAGAGCAATAAAGATGATCAGGCGACTGGAGACTAAAACATATGAAGAACGGTTGCAGGAACTGGGTATGTCTAGTTTAATGAAAAGAAGGACTAGGGGAGACATGATACCACTCTTCCAATATCTCAGGGGCTGCTCCAAAGAAGATGGAGTAAAACTATTCTCCAAGGCACCTGAGGGTAGAACAAGAAGCAATGGGTGGAAACTAATCAAGGAGAGAAGGAACTTAGAACTGAGGAGAAACTTCCTGATGGTTAAAACAATTAATCAGTGGAACAGCTTGTCTCCAGAAGTTGTGAATGCTCCAACACTGGAAGTCTTTAAGAAGATGTTGGATAGCCATTTGTCTGAAACGGTATAGGGTTTCCTGCCTAGGCAGGGGGTTGGACTAGAAGACCTCCAAGGTCCCTTCCAACTCTGCTATTGTATTGTATATCCAGAAATTCTTTGGAATTCTCTTCTGGCTGTGTCATTTTCCTCCACATGCCCCCCCAAAAGAAAGGCTAATTGGGGGAGTTGAATGTTTTTTGGTAACAAGGTTTGCAAGCTGCATGGAGTCACCTCTAGACAAGATGGGTTGCAAACAACTCTAATACACAAAATAAATCAATGAAGATTTTTGCCACTGCCAGGATACTAGTGCGTGGAAAACAGCGTATCTCCTGGGATGACATGTAGGGTTGGTGCACACAATACACATAGTAGGGAATGACTTACAACCACCACAGCAAGGGTGAAATCCTCCCGGTTCGACCGAACCAGTAAGGATGATTGTCATTGGTTCTATGAACCAGTAGTAAAAAATAAGCCTCCAAAGTTCCTGTGGATCAGCTGAGAGCCGCGTGATCATCAGAAACTTTCCCCTCGCTTTCTAAAGCCTTTTTTTTCCTGCTGGTTTGGGCAAATAGGCAGGAAAAACATGCGTTAAAAAGCAAAAAAAAGAACTTCTGACAATTGCGCGACTCACAACTGATCCATGTGATCATTGGAAGCTTTTTTTCCTCACTTTTCAAAGCATTTTTCCCTGCCTGTTTAGGCAGGAAAAACATGCTTTAAAAAGTGAAAAATAGTTGGCCACACCCCCTAGTCACATGACTCTCCCCCACCAAGCCACGCCCACAGAACCAGTAGCAAAAAAAATTTAATTTCACCACTGCACCACAGGCTCCTTTTTCCTAGAGAGGCTCTTGGGTTTCTTCAAGCCGTGGAGGTCCAAGTGTCCTTACAAAGGCCCTCATTTGCTCAATTAATTTCGAGATCAGTGCTTCTCAACCGTGGCAACTTGAAGATGGGTGGACTTCAACTCCCAGAATCCCCCAGCCAGCTGATCTAGAAGGTTCTACGTCCCAACCTCTGCAGGCACAGATTGCTTTCTCATTATTTTGCTTCTTGGGGTCACTTTCTTCCATGTGTCACTTTACCATTTTGTCTTGTCCTCTGATACTCTCTTCCCCTGCTGAGAGCTTCAATTAACTTGTCCAGGAAGTTCCTGCCTTCCTTGATCAGCATTTCAGGGGAGCAACACTCTCCCCACATCTCTTCATATCCTCCTCTTAGAGGAGAGGTCAGCAATTTGTGGCTCTGGAGCCGCATGTGGCTCTTTCATCCCTCTGCTGCAGCTCCCTCTCACCCATCAGCTCCACAATTGATGGGGCTTTCAGTTAGGAGAGGTAGAGGAAAAAGGATGCCTTTCTAGGAGGAAACTCTAGGAGGGGGGAAACCAGATTTCTGGTCAGCTCCATAATTGAATGGGGGGGGGGGTTCTGGTTAGGACCTTTGTGGCTCTTTGAGTGTTTAAGGTTCCTGATCCCTGCCTTAGGGAGGCCCTGCAGCAGGCGTGGTTGGGTCCTCTTCGGGCAGGAGGACAAAGAATACGCACACAGTTTGCCAGTCACAATGACTTCCATGGCTGTCATAGGATTATAGAATCCTATGGGTTGGAATGAACCTCGGAGGTCTTCTAGTCCAATCCCCTTCCCAAAGCAGGATACCATCCTGAACAAATGGAGGTCCAATCTTCTTGAAACTGGCAGTCATGGAGTACCCACAATTCCAGAAAATAAACTGATTACCATATTTTAGGAGTATAAGACGCACCTCCCCCCCCCTAAAAGAGTGTGGAAATGTTGGTGCATCTTATACACAATACAGCCCCCGCTCCCATTTTTGCTAAAACTGAGTTGTTTTTCACAAAAAAGGCTCATTTTTTTGCCTGACCGCAGCCCCCAGCAGCACTCTGCATGCTTCAGTCAGGCTGGCAGAAGTCAAAAATGCCTCAATTTTTGTGAAAAATGGCCTGTTTTCCGCCCATTTTTTCGCAAAAACTGGCATTTTTTGCCTTTCCCCAGCCCTGCTGAAGCCTGCAGAGTGCTCCTGTGGGCTGGGGAGGACAAAAACTTTTTTTCTTACTTAACTATTCGAAATCTTGGTGCATTTTATACACCGGTGCATCTTATAGTCCAAAAATACAGCAATTGTTCTTATTGTCAGGAAATTCCTCCATATTTCCAGGTTGAATCTCCCTCTGATGAGCTTTCACTGGTTGTTTGTCCTCAGGTGCTATGAAGAATAAATAATATGACAGCCCTTCCAGTATTGGAAGAGAGGTATCATGTCTACCCTGAGCCTTCTCTTCATTAGACTAAATATACCTAAGTGTCTTTTAGCCATTCATCATATGGTTTAGCCTCCAGATCTCCTATTATCTTTGTTGCTCTTCTCTGCACTCTTTCTAGGACCTCAACTTCTGTTTTTGTGTCATGGTTGCCTGAACTGAATGCAGTATTCCAAATATGAACTCAACAGTACAATGTAGAGCAGTATGACGTCTTCCTGTGATCTTGATGATATTCATCTGTAATTACAGTCTAGAACTGTGTTGGCTTTTTTTCACTGCTGGCTCATATTTAACAGGTTCTCCACTAAAACTCCTAGATCCCTCTCATTGTTACTGCTATTGAGCTGACAACTGTGGCTCTTATATACCTGTGCTTTTGGTTTTTCTAGCCTATGTGTAGAAACTTACTTTCCTCATCACTGAATTGCATTTTGTTGGATAGGGCCAAGGGTTCAAGTCCTTCAAGATCCTTCTGAATATCAAAAGTAAGATACAAAGGGGGTGGGAAACACAATCAGGATAGATTTGAGAAGGAAAGGGAATAAGAAATGATATTCAACTATTTTTGGGTCTGCGGAAATACCACCCCAAGAAAATAAAAAGTAAGAGCTGGAAGAGACACCTACAACAATAGAAAAAGAAAGGGAGAGAGGAGGAGAGAACAGGAGGGAAGGAAGATAGAAGCAAGGAGAGGGAGATGGAAGGGAGAAGGAGAGAAGGAGAGACAGCAGGAAAGCGAAGAGGAAGAGAGTAGGGGAGAGATAAGGGAAAAAGGAGAGGAGAGGAGAGGAGGAAGAAAGGAAGTAGAGAAGGGAGGGAGGGAGAAAAGAAAGGGAAAAGAAGGTGGTGTCAAAACAGGCAAGGGATGGTAAACAAAGAATCCCAAATGGTATATTATAACCCTGTAAATGGAATGACAAATGTAAAAAAAGAATAATAACTATGTGAATGTATACCTATAAATTGTATATAGAGAACAAAAATAAAAAAAACTTTTCCAAAATAAAAAAGATCCTTCTGAATATGCCAACATGTGGTGTTCTACCATCAGTATGTAGGCTGCTGCATTCTGGACTAGCTTCCAAGAAACCTTTAAAGGCAAACACAAGTAGAGGGTCTTGCTGTAATGAAGGTGTGAGTACAGAAGTCCAGTTTCCTGTCCTACAATTGGGCTGACAGCCTTCTAGATACCTCTTCCACCGTCTGGTCAAGCATGAGGCATGACTCCAGAAGGAACCCCTAATCCTAGACTTGCCCTTCATGGGTATTGCTTGCCCATCCAGAAATAGACCTAATAATGTTCTGGGGAATGCAAGTGGGGACTGAAAGCTCCTTTTTTCCCCAGGCTCTGGGCTTGATTGAAACCCTTTCTATGTCTTTGGCATGTTTTTGTTGTTGGCTGGATTCGCCATCTTGTTACCATTTTATGCTTTTTGAGATTGTATATTGCTTTGGTTTTATACTGTGAATTGCCTAGAGCTAAGGAGTTGGGTGCATCTAAATCAAAGAAGAAAAAGAAGGGAGGGAGAAAGGGGAAAAAAGAAAGGAGAAAGTGGCTCAGAAATGCTTTCGTGATATAAAAGAGAAAGGAGATCGATCAGTACAGAACTAATAGAACTACAGTTACACTAAAATAGAAATAAAAAGTCATACAGAAAGAATAAAATGAAGCGAAAATGAAACTATTAAAGTAAAATTACAGAGTACAGGAGTTAATATGCAAGAGAATTCTATAAAATTACAGTTAATTTAACAACGAATAAGCTAAATGCTATAAATAACTAGGAAAGGGCACAAGTAGTACTGGAATGTATAAAACACTTGGAGAATGTAATGCTATGCTAACTTTACAAGTCTAATGCTTGCTGAAGCCATGCTAAGGTTTGTTGAGATCAAGGCAATTATGCTTCAACCAATTATAACAAAGCAGCAACAAAATAAAAATAAAATGATATGTGTATAGCTAAAAGGAGGAGAGAGAGAAAAGGTAGGAAGAGAGGAAGAAGGAAAGAGGGGGAAAGGAAGAGAAAATATATTGAGTTATTGAAGCTGAGTTAAGGCTGAGCAATGCCTTACTTGGGAGTATCTGAATCTTAGGTATCTGAATCTTGGGAGTATCTGAATCACTGAATCATAGTCTGACCCACGGCCTGATCAAATCCCAACAGAATCAAAGCATCAGGGAGGAATACACAATGGCCTAGGGTGGCACCAAGTAATTTTCATCAAGAAGTCTGGAATTCGTCTTGAAGAGTCAAAGACACAAGATAAACTGTGTTGAAAATGAGTTTGAGACTGTAACTAACCTATGCTGTTTGGGCACAAGTTTTAATGGAAACCATTCCAGCTTCAGCCTGAAAGTTTGAGTAAGAACACGACAAGGAACCAAAACCAGGTTCCTTCCAAAGCTGGATTGTAAATCCTCTAATGGTTCTGGATTCCTAAATGCACTTCACCTGAAACTGTAGGATAGCTGTGACATTATTTTGGCCTCAAATGTCAAGAATCAGGGAAATCAGGCAATCCAGGCAATTCAAATGTATATAAAAAATTATTGTAAGCTTAAGATCTCTACAAGAATCTGAACTATTATTGGCCAAGGGGAATTAAAAAGCGGGAGTTAAGCATAAAAAGGAATTTAAGATGCGCTGGACTTACATCTTTTGTGGGCACACAGGGACTAATGACTGATATGTATGATGCCTCCCTTGGGCTCAGCCTGAACATAAAGTAAAGATAAAGGTTCCCCTTGCATATATGTGCTAGTCTTTCCCGACTCTAGTGGGCAGAGCTCATCTCTGTTTCAAACCTGAAGAGCCAGCGCTGTCCGAAGACGTCTCCATGGTAATGTGGCCGGCATGACTAAGCGGCAAAGGCGCACGGAACGCTGTTACCTTCCCACCAAAGGTGGCTCCTATTTTTCTACTTGCTTTTTTATATGCTTTTGAACTGCTAGGTTGGCAGAAGCTGGGACAAGTAACGGGAGCTCACTCAGTTACACGGCACTAGGGATTCGAACTGGCAAACTGCTGACATTTCTGATCGACAAGCTCAGCATCTTGGCCACTGAGCCACCTTTATTTTTACTTACTATCATGTGGAAAAATCTTAAAATGGCAGTTATGCTTCTTCTGACCTTTTCTTTCAAGAACTGAATTTGGGGCCTTCGTGAGTGCTCAGTGTCATTCCCAATTCATTGCCACATGTGAATGCATCTAGAAGGCTTCTTTGAAAAAGACACCCTCCCTATAATTAATAATCAAATCATTGTCTATGCAGTAGGAGGTAGATATTGTTAAAATAGCCCTAGTGATACCACTTAAGACTTATATACTGCTTCACAGTGCTTTACAGCCCTCTCTAAGCCATTTACAGAATGATCCTATTGCCCCCAACAACCTCATTTTTCCAACTTTGGAAGAATGAAAGGCTGAGTCAATCTTCACCCAGTCAGGATCGAACTCCTGGCAGTGTGCAGAGTTAGCCTGCAATGCTACATTTTACCTACTGCACTACCCTAGCTCCTAATAATAATAATAATAATAATAATAATAATAATATTTAATGCTTCTAGACCGCCCCCTCTCCCGCAAGGGACTCGGGGCGGTGTACAGTTCATACAAAATATAACAGGATACAATAAAATTAAATTAAATATGTACAGTTGACAATTGACATGGAGGAGGTTAAAATGTAGTTAAAAGAACTGTACAAAGCAGATATAAAATAAATTCAAACCCCTAAAAACAAATACAGTAAATTAAAAAGCCCCTAAAATAACCAGATATAATACATTTGCCAGGAGGGACAGTTGAATTATGCCAGGCCTGCTAATCGGAACAGGTGGGTCTTCAGTTTTTGCCGGAAGGAGCGGAGGTCAGAAGTGGTTCTAATGTCGGGGGGGAGGTCATTCCAGAGGGTTGGGCCCATCACAGAGAAGGCCCTACTCCTCGGTGTCGCCCGCTGGCATTGCCTAGTGGACGGCACCAGGAGAAGTCCCTCCCTGTGTGAGCGTATTGGCCGCAGGGATGTATGTGGGAGGATGCGATCCCGCAAGTAACTAGGTCCCGTGCCATGGAGCGCTTTAAAGATGGTAATCAGCACCTTGAAACGCACCCGGAAAACCACAGGCAGCCAGTGCAGCTCGCGCAGGAGAGGTGTTACGTGGGAGTACCTCGTACTCCCCATCACAGCCCGCACGGCTGCGTTCTGAACTAACTGCAGTCTCCGGGCGCGTCCCAAGGGCAGCCCCATGTAGAGAGCGTTGCAGTAATCCAGGCGGGACGTCACCAGCGCATGAGTGACCGTGCGTAGGGCATCCCGGTCCAGTAGGGGGCGCAATTGGCGCACCAGGCGAACCTGGTGGAACGCCCCCCTTGCCACGGCTGCCACATGGTCATCCATTGACAGCCAGGCATCAAGGAGGACGCCAAAATTGCGCGCCCGTTCCACAGGGGGCAATTGTTCGCCCCCTATGGCCAGCGATGGGATCAGCTGGCTGAACCAAGGTGCCGGTAGCCACAGTCACTCAGTCTTGGAGGGGTTGAGTTTAAGTCTGTTGTCCCCCATCCAGACCCCGACAGCCTCCAAACACCGGGACATCACTTCGACAGCCTCGTTGGGGTGGTTTGGAGTTGAAATATACAGCTGAGTATCATCAGCGTAGAGGTGATACTCAACCCCAAAACCACGGATGATCTCACCCAGCGGCTTCACATATGTGTTGAACAGGAGAGGCGAGAGGACCGACCCCTGTGGCACTCCACAAGTGAGTGGCCTCGGGGTCGACCTCTGTCCCCCTGTCAACACACATTGCCTCCAGTCGGAGAGGTAGGAGCCAAACCACCGCAAAACAGTACCTCCGACTCCTATCCCCTCCAACCGGCGCAATAGGATACCATGGTCGATGGTATCAAAAGCCGCCGAGAGGTCTAATAGGACCAGGATAGAGGAACAACCTCTATCTCTGGCCCTCCAGAGATCATCAACCAACGCGACCAAGGCCTAAAAATTGTTTGGGCAATTGAAGAGGTTGAAGGGGCCTCCCAGGTCCCAGAATCAGACTTCCTGGGTCTGAAAAGGTGATCAAGAGAAGCTCCTCTGGCCCAAGGCACTTTCATCCTGTTCTTTTCCTGATAATATAAAAAGGGCCATTTGTTTTTCTCGATACTTCATGCCTGTTTTGAGATATAGCCATCCAGTTCACTTTTGTAGCCTCCATAGGGAGATGTGCAGGAGCAGGAGGGGAAAAGCGGGCTGGGAGAGCCAATTGTAGAATGACGAGGGTGGCCTTCTGTCCTGGTAAAAGGAAGAGCTTACTCCGAGGTGGTAGGAAGCTGGAATTCCATCAGGAGCAGGGAGAGCTTGGATAAATCGCTCTCCTGCCTGCTCTCAAAGAAGAAAAGCATCACATGAGCTCATGTCAACCATTACCCTTCAGTTCCACTGAGTCTCCTGTCCCAGCAGGCTCAACTGATTGCCAGATAAGACTGAAGGCTGAAAGGCCAGAGAGTGCAGAGGGAGGGAGAGACACACAGACCTTGCCATGCCCATCCTGATACACAATTAAGTCAAAGGCAGCATCTGGGCAAAGGGACCAATGTTGCCCAGTTTAGCAAGCCAAGGAGAGTTCTTCTGACTTATTCCCAGGAGCTACATTTTAAGGATTTTAAGAGTCAGATCAGTGTATTGTTTAAAGCACCAGGCTAGAAACCAGGATACAATGATTTTTTGTCCAGCCTTGGGTATGAAAGCTGGCTTGATGACCTTGGCCCAGCCCTCCTCTCTCAACACAACTCCTCTCATAGGATTATTGCAGAGAAAATATGAGAAAGAAATATTAGGTATGTTTGATTAATTTATAAAAGTAATAAAGGAAGGATAAAACATTAAATAAATCAAATGATAGGCATTGTGAAAAGATGCCTAAAATCATTTTGTACTATCACATCAGGTTAAAGTCCGCAATCATCACAACAACTGCAATAGTCTAGAAGCTGAACTATATAATGAATAGTTGCAGGAACTGGGTACATCTAGTCTAATGAAGAGAAGAACTAGCAGTAACCTGATGGCTATCTTGGGCAGGGTGTTGGACTAGAGCAGAGGTCTTCAACCTTGGCAATTTTAATGTTTAGAGCCGAGGGAGTTCACTGTCCCTCAGATACCCGGGTGTGAGTCCCTTGGTGTGAGCTGGGGCCCAGGGAGGCAGTGGGGCTTGCTGATTGTATACTTGGCTCCTCGCTATGCATCAGCAGCCCTGCCCGAGCTCCTCGAGCTAATCGCAGCGACGGCAGTTGAGACTCCCAGACTTTTGGTCATGGGGGACTTCAACTTGCCGTCAACGGGAGCGGCTTCCGAGGTGGCTCGGGAGTTCATGGCTTCCATGACGGCCATGGACCTGACCCAATTAGTGCAGGGCCCCACTCACGAAGGGGGCCACACACTGGACCTCATTTTTGTATCTGAACAGTGGACGAGTGATCTGGGAATAGGGGATTTAGTTATCACGCCCCTGTCATGGTCAGACCACTCATCCCTCCGGCTGGACTTCCCTGGTGCTATCCCCCACCGCGAGGAGGCGGAACCAGATTCTATAAACTGGTACCGCCCCAGGCACCTGATGGAATCGGATAGATTCCAGACGGAGCTTGGGCCAATACCTGTAGCCTTGTCCCGCTCCCGCTCCGAGGACCTAGTGACTGCCTGGAATAGGGCGACGACTGGGGCCTTGGACCGGGTTGCGCCTTTGCGACCTCTCCTGCGGCATCGACCCACCCGGGCTCCTTGGTTCACTGAGGAGCTTAGGGTGATGAAGCGCCACAGGAGACGTCTAGAGAGCAGGTGGAGGTCCTCACGCTCCGAATCTGACCGAACACAGGTAAGAGCCTATTTGCGGACTTACCTTGTGGCAATAAGAGCGGCCAAACGTAGATATTGTGCTGCTCTTATTGCGTCCGCGGATAACCGCCCTGCCGCCCTGTTTAGGGTGACTCGCTCCCTTTTATCGCAGGGGGCGCGGGAGACACCCTTACAGGGTAGAGCAGAGGAGTTTGGGGAATATCTTCAGGACAAAATCGATCAGATCCGGAGCGGGTGGACCTCCGTCAGTGGACCAGACGAGCCGCCAACAGCGAGTCTTGAGAGACCATTCTGGGAGGAGTTTGACTCTGTTGCCCCCGAGGATTTGGACAGGTTGCGTGGACGGCTGCGACCCACCACTTGTTTAACGGACCCGTGCCCCTCCTGGCTGGTACTGGCAGCCTGGGAGGTGACACGAGGCTGGCTCCTGGGCCTGGTGAGCGCCTCACTGGGTGAGGGATACTTACCAACCGCCTTGAAAGAGGCGGTGGTGAGACCCTTGCTCAAGGGGCCTTCGCTCGACCCAATGGAGCTAGCTAACTATCGTCCAGTCTCCAACCTCCCCTTCTTGGTGAAGGTTGTTGAGAATGTGGTGGCGCAGCAGTTCCCACGACACCTAGACGAATCCGACTATCTAGACCCACGCCAGTCCGGCTTCCGACCCGGGCACAGCACTGAGACAGCCTTGGTCGCGTTGGTTGATGATCTCTGGAGGGCCAGAGATAGGGGTTGCTCCTCTATCCTGGTCCTATTAGACCTCTCGGCGGCTTTTGATACCATCGACCATGGTATCCTATTGCGCCGGTTGGAGGGGATGGGAGTCGGAGGCACCGTTTTGCGGTGGTTCGGCTCCTACCTCTCCGACCGGAAGCAATGTGTGTTGACAGGGGGGCAGAGGTCGTCCCTGAGGCCACTCACTTGTGGGGTGCCACAGGGGTCGGTCCTCTCGCCTCTCCTGTTCAACGCATATGTGAAGCCGCTGGGTGAGATCATCCGTGGTTTTGGGGTTGAGTACCATCTCTACGCTGATGATACTCAGCTGTATATTTCAACCCCAAACCACCCCAACGAGGCTGTCGAAGTGATGTCCCGGTGTTTGGAAGCCGTCGGGGTCTGGATGGGGGACAACAGACTCAAACTCAACCCCTCCAAGACCGAGTGGCTGTGGTTACCGGCACCTCGGTTCAGCCAGCTGACCCCATCGCTGGCCATAGGGGGCGAACAACTGTCCCCTGTGGAGCGGGCGCGCAATTTGGGCGTCCTCCTTGATGCCCGGCTGTCAATGGAGGACCATGTGGCAGCCGTGGCAAGGGGGGCGTTCCACCAGGTTCGCCTGATGCGCCAATTGCGCCCCCTACTGGACCGGAGTGCCCTGCGCACGGTCACTCATGCGCTGGTGACGTCTCGCCTGGACTACTGCAATGCCCTCTACATGGGGCTTCCCTTGGGACGCATCCGGAGACTGCAGCTAGTTCAGAACGCAGCCGCGCGGGTTATTATGGGAAGTACACGTTACTCCCACGTAACACCTCTCCTGCGCGAGCTGCACTGGCTACCTGTGGCCTTTCGGGTGCGTTTCAAGGTATTGATCACCATCTTTAAAGCGCTCCATGGCAGAGGACCTAGTTATCTGCAGGATCGCATCCTTCCACATACGTCCCTGCGACCTATCCGCTCACACAGGGAGGGGCTCCTCCTGGTGCCGTCTGCTAGGCAATGCCAGCGGGCGACACCTAGGAGTAGATCCTTCTCTGTGATGGGCCCAACCCTCTGGAATGACCTCCCCCCAGACATTCGAACTACCACCGACCTCCGTTCCTTCCGGCAAAAGTTAAAGACTCACCTGTTTCAATCAGCTGGCCTGGCACTTTCTTAGTTTTACCTCCCAGGGATTTATTTTATTTTAGGGTTTGGGGTTTTAATTGTGATGTTTTTAGGATTAGAATTATTTATTTCTTAGTACAGCCTATCTCCCCTCCAAATGTATCTTAAATGTAGCTTAAATGTATTTAATTTTATGACTGGTTTTATTGTATTGACTGTACACCGCCCCGAGTCCCTTTTTGGGAGAGGGGCGGTCTAAAAATCTAAGAAATAAATAAAATAAATAAGACTTGTGGGCTTCAACTCCAAGAATTCTCCAGCCAGCAGAATTCTGGGAGTTGAAGTCCACAAGTCTTAAAGTTGCCAAGTGTGGGGGACCCCTGGACTAGAGATTCCAACTCTCGTTTCTTTAGAAAGGCACAAAGCAGAACTTGACACTCTACATTCTTGCCATCACCTCTAACAATTCACTCTTTTCTCTGTACAACCTTCAGTTCCTGCAACTTATTTGCCTTTCCTATTCTTTATGACATACCCAAAGCATGTCTTGTTCTTTGTGGAAATCCTTGCAGGTCAAGAACTGGGTGTGTCTAGTTTAATGAAAAGAAGCACTAGGGGATACAAGATAGCATTGCTCCGATATCTCAAGGGCTGCCACAAAGAAGAGAGAGTCAAACTATTCTCCAAAGCAAGAAGACAGAACAAGAAGCAATGGGTGGAAACTAATCAAGGAGAGAAGCAACTTAGAACTGAGGAGAAATTTCCTGACAGTTAATACAATTAATCAGTGGAACAACTTGCCTCCAGAAGTTGTGAATGCCCCAACACTGGATGTTTTTAAGAAGATCTCGGATAAACATTTGTCTGAAATGGTATAGGGTTTCCTGTCTAGGCAGGGGATTGGACTAGAAGACCTCCAAGGTCCCTTCCAACTGTGTTATTCTATTCTATTCTATTCTATTCTATTCTATTCTATTCTATTCTGCCCTTCAGCCTTTCTGTCACGATCCTTATAAGGCTGGTATCCTTCTAATGGAGGAGAATTGGAACAAAATGGGAGCAGTTCTCCGTCTTCTGGGAATATTTACAGAAAGGGAGCTAAAAGGAGTGGGGTGAGGGAGGCCCTTCTCCTCCTAATCCTCTGGATCAGAGTAGGAGCAGAACTGGATCGATGCCAACCAAGGAGCCATGCAAAATGGAGAGCACCAGTGTACGGCGCTCCCTGGTCTGCGTGGTGGCAAGGGTTAAGCTCGGCGCTCCCTGGTCTGCATGGTGGCAAGGCCGAGAGAGCAGACTTTGTATTCTAATTGACCCATCCAGGAATGCCGCAAATGGAGTGGAATGCCTTCCCTTGCGCTGGATCCAGCTATCACTCCTTGATCATCCAAATATTTAGACTCCAGAACGGGCTGAGATAGAAACAGCCATAAAAAAATAAATATTTTAGCGAAGCAGTAACCAAAAACCTAAATAGCAACCTGGTGTTCTCTTCGCCTCTCCAACTTTCTTCCTCCGTGCTTTGCCTTCATGACCGACGTGGAGACGGATGGCTACATACTTCACAGCCGGGCTCCTGACATTTCACTTCCTTACAAAGAAATGTTATGTGCCTACACAAAAACATCAGGCAACTTTTATTAGGCTTGGAGAACAAGGATAAACTTTTAAAAGCCCCCCCCCAAGTCCCTTCCAAAGCCATGTTGCTCTGCCTGTGGGATTGCAATAGGGCAGAAAGAGGTAGGTTCATGTCATGCCAGTAGAAAAGATTATCCAGCTTTTTCCTTGGGTCTGTGGGTAGATTTGCTTCATTATTGTGGTTGTTTTGTTTTAAACATCGATAAAGAAACAGGTTTCAAGGAGGAAGATGCTTGGTCCTGAATGATCTGGCCTCCCTGGTAACCCATCTGTTGTACCTTTCATGTTGGGATGCAATGCAGACACAACTCTGGTAGGACGTCTAATGGCCATTTTGATGCCAAGGGGCGCCTAGATTTCCCTTCCCCATTTTCAAGTGGATATGATGCTTGCTGGTATGTTCTCGGCAGAGGCCATTCCTGAGCCCCAAGAGTCTCATATCATATGGAGGCAGGCATGGCTGGGCCTGCAGCTGGATTGGGGGTGGGTGGGAGAAAATAAATCCCTAGGATGGGGGGGGGGGTAAAAAAGGGGGCGCTTGGTCTTTGTGGCCATGCAGGTTTGTCCTCTTCAAACTTGTTGAACTCTGAGGGAGATTTTATGAAGGCATCTGGATAATCAAGATGATTTGGAGGAAAAGGTCAGCCCTGCAAAAAGAGTGAGAGCAAAAACACCTTCCAGGCACACTGGATTGGTCAAATCATTCTGATGTCAGGAAGCTCCTCCTGCCTTCAAATGCCCACATCCAACTTCCTTGACTAGTTCTGAAGGAGCTAACAATGTGGTCTCGGAACTACTGAACCATGTCTTTCAAAGCTCCTGGAGCAGCGAGGAATTAACAGAGGACTGGAAAAGAGCTGATGTGGTTCCAATTTCCAAAAAAAAAAAAAAAGGGGGGGGGGAACAAATCCAGGAAACCACAGACAATCAGTCTGACATCAATACCTGGGAAGACCCTGGGAAAGATAATCACACAACAGAGCTGTGAACATCTAGAAGGCAAATTAGAAGCCAAATTAGAAGCCAATATGGATTTGTCAGAAACAGATCATGTCAAACAAATCTTATTTCATTATTGGACAAAGTGACTAAAGTAGTAGACCAGTGAAATGCTGTGGAGATAGTAGACTTAGATGTCAACAAGGCATTTGACAAAGTAGACCACAGCCTAATTCTTGGTATGCTAGAAAAAAACATATGATAGACAGCATCACCACCTGATGGATTCTAACTGGCTGATCAACCGCATTCAATGTGTACTCAATGGAATTACATCTACGTGCAGTGGAGTGCATTCAGTTTTGGATGCCACAATATTGGCAAAAATTGCAGAGACTCTAGAAAGAATGCAGAGAAGAGCAACAAAGATAATTAGGGAGCTGGGGGCTAAAACATATGATGAATGGTTGCAGGAAGTGGGCATACTTAGTTTAATGAAGAGAAGGACTAGGACAATAGTGGGTTGCCAATTTTTTTACTAGTGGTTCGTGTGCGCTTGCGCGCACAGCACTTCTGCACATGCGCAGAAATGTCCAGGTGGGTGGGTGGAGCCTAACGCCGCCCCCACTACTGGTTTGCCTGATCTGGGCCAAACTGGGAGCAACCCACCTCTGGACTAGCGGGAACATGATATCAGTGTTCCAATATTTGAAGGGCTGCCACAAAGAAGAGGGGGTCAACTTATTTTCCAAAGCACCCAAAAGGCAAGATAAGAAACAATGGATGGAAACTAATCAAGGAGAGAAGCAACCTGGAAATAAGAAGACATTTCCTGACTGTGAGAACAATTAACCAATGGAACTGCTTGCCTTCAGAAGTTGTGGGTGCTCCACCACCGGAGGCTTCTAAGAAGAATCTGGACTTGTCTGGAATGGCATAGGGTCTCTTGCTTAAGCAGGGGGCTGAACTAGAACATCTCCAAGGTCCCTTCCAACTCTGATCTTCTGTTCTATTATTCTACTATTCTTTCTATGACACCATCAATCTCAAAGAAAGTCCAGAGTGGTATGGGGGAGGGTGAATTAGAAGATCTCTGTGGTCCCTTCTGACCTATTCCTCTATAAGAGAGGGTTGTGGGAAGATATGGGGTAAATACCTTGCCTCTTTTATACCCCTCGACAGACCCCGGCATGACTCTGTTTTTTTTCTGCCTGCTGTCACATTAGGAAGCTCTGACCCCAAACTCTTCTTAAAAAGTGGATCCCTGACAACAGACAATTTCAAATCATTCCTTCAGCAAAGCCTCTTAGGCTCAGATTCACGCCAGTTGCTGCTCTTCTTTCTCTAAGCAGTTCTTCCAAAAAGGTGCTTCTTTAGAGCTACCCAGGAAGTTATTTTATTTCTGCTTTTCCCATCTTTCCACCACCACCTCACTCCCACCCTCCCAGTTCAGTAGGTTCCATTTAGAGATGCTGCAGGGGACCATCCTTTGGAAGGTAAAGGGATCACGGAGTTCCAGAGTCTTCTTTCTTAGGATTTCAATTTCAATTTCAATTTTATTTAATTTCTAGACCGCTCCCTCTCCCCGAAGGGACTCGGGGCGGTGTACAGGCACCACATTAAAAAACCATATACATAGAATAAATACCCTTAAAATCAAATTAAACCTTAAACCCTGTACAAATTGATAAAAATTAAAACTCGGCCTAAAACCAACCCATAAAATTTAAAAATGCAGACTTGAGGTGGGTAAGCTGGGATTAGGCCAGGCCAGCTAAATTGAACAGGTGGGTTTTAAGCTTCTTACGGAAGGAGCGGAGGTCTGTAGTTGTTCTGATATCAGGGGGAAGGTCATTCCAGAGGGTTGGGCCCATCACAGAGAAGGCCCTTCCCCTGGGCGTCGCCCGCTGGCACTGTCTAGTGGACGGCACCCGGAGGAGTCCCTCTCTGTGTGAGTGGATCGGCCGAAGGGATGTATGGGGCAGGATACGATCCTGCAAATAACTAGGTCCTGTGCCATGGAGCGCTTTAAAGATGATAATCAACACCTTGAAACGCACCCGAAAAGCCACAGGTAGCCAGTGCAGCCCGCGCAGGAGAGGTGTTACGTGGGAGTACCTAGCGACTCCCGAAACTGCCCGCGCGGCCCCATTCTGAACCAACTGCAGCCTTCAGGTGCATCTCAAGGGGAGCCCCATGTAGAGAGCGTTACAGTAGTCCAGCCGGGACGTCACAAGCGCATGGGTGACTGTGCGTAGGGCGTTCCGGTCCAATAGGGGATGCAACTGGCGCACCAGGCGAACCTGGTGAAACGCCCCCCTTGCCACGGCTGTCACATGGTCATCCATTGACAGCCGGGCATCTAGGAGGACGCCCAGATTGCGTACCCGATCCACGGGGGCCAGATGTTCGCCCCCAATGGCCAGTGATGGAGTCAACTGGTTGAACTGGGGTGCCGGTAGCCACAGCCACTCCGTCTTGGATGGGTTGAGCTTGAGTCTGTTACTTCCCATCCAGATCCGTACGGCTTCCAGACACCGGGACATCACTTCGATGGCATCGTTGGGGTGGTTCGGGGTAGAGATGTACAGCTGGGTGTCATCCGCGTACAGATGGTAATCTACCCCGAACTCACGAATGATCTCGCCCAGTGGCTTCATGTATGTGTTGAACAGGAGAGGCGAGAGGACCGACCCCTGCGGCACCCCACAAGTGAGCAGCCTCAAGGTCGACCTCTGCCCCCCTGCCAACACAAATTGCACTCGTCCAGAGAGGTAGGAGGAGAACCACTGCAGAACAATGCCCCTCACCCCCAGCCCCTCCAGTCGATGCCATAGGATACCATGGTCGATGGTATCAAAAGCCGCCAAGAGGTCTAATAGGACCAAGATGGAGGAGCAACCCCCATCTCTGGCCCTCCAGAGATCATCTACCAACGCGACCAAAGCCGTCTCCGTGCTATGGCCGGGCCGGAAACCAGACTGGCGCGGGTCCAGATAATCAATTTCCTCCAAGTGGCGTGGGAACTGTTGTGCCACCACACTCTCTACAACCTTCGCCAGGAAGCAAAGGTTGGAGACGGGACGGTAGTTGGCTAACATAGCTGGGTCCAGGGAAGGCTTCTTGAGTAGGGGCCTCACCACCGCCTCTCACTCACGGAGTAGGAGATGCATTTCTCACATGGGGAATTCTCTGCTTTTCATCTTAAGTTTCATCATCCCTTTGATCCAGTCATATGGCAAACGGTTTTTGGTTATCTATGAGGTCTCAAGATAGGAAACAATCCAAGTGTATTTATATATGCATCTCCTTTCTTCCTGTCTTCCTTTCTGTCTCCTCCTCCACAGTAAATAGTTTTAGGCAGAGGAGCTCCCACACTTGGAGAAATACCTAAAGATGCCAACCCTTTCACACATGTGCTTGACACAGGGCAATGCGGTTTCTTTTAACTGGGGATGTATTTTGCTTTGCCAGGGTGTCAATTGAGATAGAAAAATTAGGTACTGGGGGTCTTTGTGCTCACTCCTATTTACAGTGCAGCTGTTTATAAGAATTCCTGATGAATGTATTTTTTTTCCTTTTCCTTTTTTTTCCTTTTATGTACACTGAGAGCATTTGCACCAGTGGTGGGTTCCAGATCCTGTTGCAACCGGTACGCTGCAATGGGGCCCGGTGTCCACCATTGGTAATGTACGCAGCACACGCATGCGTACTTCGCGATGCTCCAGCTGCTTGGTGTAGCATCGGGCAGGCGCCGTACACTTCATGCACGTCAGCCCCAATTGGCTCAAATAGTGGTAAGGAGAGCGGGTGGGCGGGTAGGCCTTCTGGAGCACTGTACCAGAACGGTACCTGGTGTTCCCAGCAGGCACTGGTATGTCTGTACTGGGGCATACCGGTTGTATTCCAACACTGATTTGCACCAAAGAAAAAATCCTTCTGTGTCCAACCACACTTGGCCAATAAAGAATTCTATTCTATTCTATTCTATTCTATTCTGTTCTTTTCGATTCAATTCTACTCTACCCTACCCTGCCCCACCCCACCCCTCTCTACCGTACCCTATACTTATTCTACTCTACTCTATTCTAATTTACAGCTGACATATTCAAGACAGTCACCCTGTGTCATGTCTCCCACCCAGAGATTATTCCCTCTGGTTCTCCTACTTCCTTTCCCTTCTCTTTGCCTGCCTTCCCCATTCCTGGGCTTATGGGGAGGACAGGAAGAGAAAATTCCCCAGCCAGCAATCCAGAAGAACATAAAGAAATTCATCCTGTATGACTTGAGGAACCGATAAAAGACGAGCATAGTTCAGGCTAGCTTAGCATCAAGGGCTTCTAGGAGAAAAGAAGAACATGAGACATGGAAGGTGAACATCTGGAAGCAGATGTGCAAGAGCAGCTCTATATTCTTTCTTGGAGGATTCTGAAGAGAAGCTCCAGAGTAAGAGTCTGTGGAAATGTCTCACCGGCCCCTTGGTCTTTCCATTGGCCATTGGCTCTGCTTTCACCGAGCCATCTTCTGTTAGCCATACCCCGCCTCCTCTGCAAGCCCCCTAGGACCCTCAGGAGCACTGCATCCCAAATGAAAGGCACTGCCTCCTCCCTGCATTCAGTTGGGAGGGAATCTTTCTCAAGTGCTTCTTATTTTTAATTGAACTCTACCGTCTTTGTGTTCCAACACTCTGGAGGTTTACAAACATTCCTAAGATGAAGTTTCAAACTTTACAATTCTTACTTAACTGTGTGTGTGATATCAATGTAGTGTTTCATTTTGTCCTCAAATTTCTGGTGAAGTCCTCTCACCTCTGAATCTGAATGATTGGAGGAATTGGGTATGTCTAGTCTAGTGCAAAGAGGGACTAGGAGCAACATGGTAGCAGGGTTCCAATATTTGAGGGGTTGCCACAAAGAGGAGGCGATCAACCTATTTTCCAAAGCACCAGAAGGCAGGAGAAGAAACAATGGATGGAAACTCATCAAAGAAAGAAGCAACCTGGAATTAAGGAGAAACTTCTTAACAGTGAAAACAATCAGGGGCCTCCAGAAGTTGCCTCCAGAAATTGTGGGTGCTCCGTCGCTGGAGGTTTTTAAGAAGAGACTGGACAGCCATTTATCTGAAATGGTCTAGGTCTAGGGTCTAGGCAGGCAGTTGGACTAGAAGACCCCCAAGGTACCTTCCATCTCCTGGGAATAAGTCAGAAGAACTCTCCTAGGCTTGCTAAACTGGGCAACATTGGTGCCTTTGCCCAGATGCTGCCTTTGACCTAATTGTGTATGTTCTAATTGTTCTAATGTACCTTCACCTCAAGAGTGAGATGAGCTTAACTCAAAAGAAGGAGAAAATTGGAAGGTTTTCCTTTTTAAAGGCTTGTGTGGAGAAGAACAATATGCCATAAGGTTTGATTTAGGCAATTATTTTTTCCCAATTCCTCCAGGAAGGAAGACTAATAAGACTAAGGCCATCATGGGGTCCAGCAATAGCAATGATCAATTTGGTCCCAGGATCGAATGGCTGTGGAACAGAGCATCATGTAGAGGTCGAAGTTTGCATAAAAGCATTACAGTTCTCCATCAAGTGTTCCACCGAGTCCGTATTTGGCTGGTAACTCTTAGCACGTAACAGATCGCTGTGTACAGAAAATTCAGCAGCAAGATGCTTAAGTGAACGGGAATTATTTATGGCTGTTTGTTGCAGCGAACAACATGCAGAAATCCTTCGAGCTGAGGGTTTTTTTTGGGGGGTTAAGAAGCAAGGCAGCGTTCTCTTAATGAGGATGCCTCAAAATCCAGCACCCATAAATCAACAACCCTGCTCCCATAGTCCTCTGCCAATGAAAGTGATCGTGAATCAGGGAAGGGAAGACCCTGGAAGAAATCAAGTACATTCAATTTCAAGCAAGCAACATCCAAAGGTTGCACTCTTGGGTGGAAACATTGGAGGTTACATAGCAGAACATGGTTTTATGCGGTTGAAGCATTTGTATGAACAAATTGTGATCCGTTACTAACACAAATGCTTATCTCAAGGTTAAACCAGGGGTGGGTTTCAATTTTTTTTACTACCAGTTCAGTAAGTGTGGCTAGATGGGGGGGGGGGGCATGTGACTGAGTGGGCGTGGCCAATTTGATGTCACTCATGCACACTCAGTCACATGGTCCCATCACCAAACCATGCCCACCGAAACAGTGGCGAAAAGTTTTGACATGGGGGGGTGGGGGGGTCTCCAGCCTCGCCAGAGCTAAGGGAGTGCCTGCAAACTACCCAGTAAGAAAACAAAAGGTTTTGACTTCCCTGGCCCCCAGGATCACTCTGCAGGCTTCAGCAGGGCTGGGGGAAGGCAAAAATGCCCCCGGTTTGGGGAAAAATGGGGGGAAATGGGCTGTTTTTCACAAAAACGGGGGCCTTTTTCCCTTCCTCCAGTCCCGTTGAAGCCTGCAGAGTGCTTCTGGTAAATGGGGAAGACAAAAACGCCTCTGTTTTTGTGAAAAACAGCCCATCTCTGGGCCCTCTCTGGGACTGGCATGCACACACCATTAAAAAAAAAGGGGGGGGGGATACATTTTTTTCAATGAAGATTGTTCTGCGCATGTGCAGAACAGAAAATAAAGGTAGCAGCACCCAGAATAGTACGGTCACATGTCCGGCCAAGTTACTACCTATTCGGCCAAACTGGCAGGAACCCACCTCTGGGTTAAAAATTTTCTAAATGTATGAATAGCTTCACTGTGGAGGAAAAGAAGAAAACGGCTGGCAGAGGCCAAAGGCTTTTCTGATCCAGGTTCTCCTGCCCCACAAGCCACAGGACGGGCTGGAATCTCTACACAGGTTGGTGTGTTTTATAACAATGTAAGCAAGATTCCTTTGTTAAGGCATCTTTCATTTGCTAAAGGGTAGAGGTGGCTGCTGCTAACCCAAGCTGAGCAACTCCTTTTTTGGCCATTAACTGGAGTAGGTCTGTAATAGTCATGTAATGAGGAGTAAATTTCACCAAGGGTCTACAAATAGCTAGAAAAGGACAAAGCAGATTTAGGTCCTTGGGGATTGAGGTTTATAGAATAGCCTCTACCTTTTTTGGATCAGGCTTAATTCTGTTAGTTTCAGTGGAGACAACCTATCCTAATGTAATAATAACAGAACTACAGAGTTGGAAGGACCTTGGAGGTCTTCTAGTCCAACCCCTGCTCAGACAGGAAACCTTATACTATTTCAATACAATACAATACAATACAATACAATACAATACAATACAATAATACAATACAATACATACAATAGTATTGTACTGTATTGTATTATTGTATTGTATTATTGTATTGTATTGTATTATTGTATTGTATTGCATTGCATTGCATTGCATTGCATTGCATTGCATTGCATTGCATTGCATTGCATTGCATTGCATTGCATTGCATTGCATTGCATTGCATTGCATTGCATTTCAGACAAATGGTTGTCCAATCTCTTCTTAAAAACCCCCAGTGATGGAGCAGCCACAACTTCTGAAGGCAACTTCTGTTCCATTGGTTAATTGTCCTCACTGTCAAGAATTTTTTTTCTTAATTCTAGGTTGCATCTCTCCTTGAGTAGTTTCCATCTGTTGCTTCTTGTCCTGCCTTTGGGTGCTTTGGAGAACAGGTTGATCCCCTCTTCTTTGTGGCAGCAGCCCCTCAAATACTGGAACACTGTTATCATGTTACCCCTGGCCTTCTTTTCACTAGACTAGACATGCCCAATTCCAGCAACCACTCTTGATATGTTGTAGCCTCCAATCCTGTAATCATCTTTTCTGCTCTTCTCTTCTCTCTTCTTTCTAGGGTGTCAAACCTGTGTCGTCAGGGTGGTGTCACGTGACATATTGCAACATTTCCCCTCCCCCCGGTCTCTAAACCGGCAGTAGGCGTGGCCAGCGCGTGACACATCCAGCTCCTGGGCCACGAGTTTGACAGCCCTGTTCTAGAGTCTCAACCTCTTTTCTACATTGTGGCAACCAAAACCGGATGCAGGATCGTAAGTGTGGTCTTACACTTGGAATACTGGATTAAGCGCCATAAAAGTGACATTTGCATAGGGTTGGGGGAGTTGGTGCCATTATGTCAGCGGAGGTAGGTGACTGCCTGCACTAATCTGACTCTAATGCCATTCTTCAACAATTTGTCTCATTAAGAACTCATAGCTTCTCACATGGCATATGGCTGTGATGGTGAACCTATTGCACACGTGCCCAAAGTGGCATGTCGACTGGCATGTACAGCATTTCCCACTCCTCTTTCTGGTGCAAATGCATGTGCAATGATCAGCTGGCCTTCGTGCGCATGGCAGTGCTGGAAACTGGAAGAGCTGTTTTTTTGTTTTCCGGAGTGAGCATGCGTGCCAGCCAGCTGATTGACTCAAGCACATACACGCCAGTAACTGTGAAGACTAGCTGGTCAGTGTGCATGCACACACCAGAAATCGGAAGTTTATTTTCCGGCATGTGCATGCCCCCTGGGCAGCTCCTCTTCTGAGTTCTGTCCCAGATGCAAGTGGGCATGCGCTCCCTTTTTGGCACTCAGTGGCACTCCATGCCAAAAAGATTCGCCATCGCTGGCATATGGTATACATCTGAGGTTCCATCAGAATAGACTAACCAAATGTATCTTTGTGAGAATATTCAGTCATTTAGCCAAGTCTCTTAAACAAGGAGTTGTGCCATGCAGTTGACCCTGACAGTAGCCAATCATGCTCTTTGGCTCACAGGGACCCCTTTGTGAAGAGTATTGGGGATAAAAGAACTTTTTTGGGCAAGGATGGTTCCAGACCTTCTTTAAGAACAGCTCCAATATCATCAACCTCACGATTGTTCTAGGAAACTCAGGTGCAACATGAGCAGAAGTAGTTGGGCTAAATGCAGGTAAAAATGGTTTACTTTTGGCAACACTTGATTTTAGACAATGCTTCATTATATTTGATGCAGGAACTCCCAGGCTCAATCCCCATGTCTCTTCACTCTACATTTATGCTCATAATTTATTTCTCCTCAGAAGCCACAGAAGGAGCAAACTCTTTCTCCTCCCAGTCTTCATTTCCCATTTTTCCTGACGGTTTTCACAAGCTTTTTTCAACCAATGGAACAGAAGTTGCCCTCGGAAGTCATGGGAGCTTCATCACTTGAGACTTTCAAGAAGAGACTGGACTGCCATTTGTCAGAAATGGTGTAGGATCTCCTGCTTGAGCAGGGGGGGGGGGGGGGTTGGACTAGATGACCTATAAGGTCTCTTCCTACTCTGTTAATCTGCTTTCTCCATGCTTGTGATGGGCTATGCCACTGCAACTTTCTTTAAAATAAACCTGAGATAGAGCTTCAACTCTTTTGCAATATCAACAGGTTGTGTTCAGTGCACCACCTTGTTCTCCAAATGACACCATAATCCAGAGCAACAAAAAAGACTTCAGCCTGTGACTGAGGGAAATCCTCAGCTTCCTTTTGCCTGCACCTGGCTGGCCTTGCAAACCCCCTTTTCTGATGAAGAAGCCAATCCATGCTGCTCATCCCTGCCACGAAGCGGCTTGTCTCTTAAATGGGTAATTTCACCATGGCAACTGCGTCACTCATTGTCAGATCTTCCTGCATCAGATATTCATCACCATTTGATCTTTGATCCGATCCATTTCTGAGCCTGAATATATGTAGCCTCCTTAGGCGTCTCCAGAGTCACAATGTTTATAGATCATCTTTTAACTGCATTCGCATATAAAGGTGGTCTTCGACTTACAACAGTTCGCTTAGTGACCAAAGTTACAGCGGCACTGAAAAAAGTGACTTATGACGGTTTTTCACACTTAAAACCATTGCAGCATCCTGATAGCCACACGATCAAAATCCAGATGCATCTGACTGATATTTATTCACGAAGATTCACTTAACAACCGTGTCACCAACTTAACAACTGCAGTGGTTCACTTAGCAACTAAGGCAAGATAGGTTGTAAAAGTGGGTAAAATTCACTTAACAAAGGTCTCACTTAGCAATAGAAATTGTGGCCCTACGTCGAGTACTACCTGTATATCTATAGATTTGTTGGGTGCTATATCCCAGGGGCAAATGTAATCATTTCATGCCCTCACTTATGAATGGAATAAAGTAGTTATTCAAAGCAGAGCTGGTTGGTGGAAAGATGCAATTTCCGTGGAAAAAGTCACTTTGCTAGAGCCTTCAGAGCAGCCCAGGAACTGGCTCCTCCCAATTGCATCCTCTTCCGTTGTCATCTGATCACAATTCCACAAAAAGTCAAGGGCTCCATCCATCTTTAGACCTTGCATACAGGTAATCTGCCTTAATATTCAGAGGCCGGGGAAGCAGCCAGATTAGTGGATTCTGTGCTTAGATGGTGTTCTTGGATCCCCTCTTCATCCCCAGCTGTATTTTTTTTAAAACTCCTTAACACAGATTCCAGAAGTCAGCTCTAATCCCATAATAGTACAGCACAGTGTTCGCAGTTCTCCATCCTCTCCTTTTCTCCAGCTTTTAATTAGTCAGAATTGAGCCAGAAGGGACCTTGGAGGTCTTCTAGTCCAACCCCTTGCTCAAATAGGAGACCCTATACCCGTGATGGCGAACCTATGGCCCACGTGCCCGAAGTGGCAAGCGGAGCCATGTCGCCTGACACACGCAGCATTTCCCGTTCCTCTTCTGGGTTTCTGGTGCACATGTGTGTGCAACAATCAGTGGCCTTGCATGCAGCAGTGCTGGAAACTGGAAGAGATGGTCGTCTGTTTTCTGGCGTGAGCATGCTGGCTGGAGAATTCTGAGAGTTAAAGTCCACAAGTCTTAAAGTTGCCAAGTTTGAAGACCTCTGGTCAAGATCATCTTCTTTGCACCTTGGGGAGGAGGGCCTGTTGCCTCATATCAGAGACAGGAGCCTGAATAAAAGGGGTAGAGCGGGGCTGGTTCACCCAATATGGAAGAGTAAGCAGAAGAGTCACGTTGTAAAATGAGGAGTCTCCTGTTATTGTGATGTCTGCTGGGCGTCAGGCTCTATTAAAATGGAGAGATCAAATTCCCGTCTTACCTCACAGACAATCTCATTTTCCAGGCAAGGACATCAGTCTTCTTATACCTGATCTTCGCTGACAGGAAGAACTGGGGGAAAAGCGGTGGAGACATTGGGTGGAAATGACCCCACCATCTTGGGATCTATGATATTATGGAAATGAAAGATGAGCACACCAGATGTTTCTGTGCGTAGGCAAAAAAATAATTGTATGCAGTTTCTCGTTTTTCCAGCCTTACAACCATCTCTCCTATTTCTTTATCAAGGAGTGATTCTTTGGTGAAAGTTTCTATGAACACTGATGGGCATTTTCATGTCCATCTCTCAGTTTTTTTTACCATGCAAATATTCTAAAAAATATTTTCCCCAATATGTCTATGCATATACTTTTTGATGTCGTGATTTTCCATATTTTAATGCATGCTGTGGATAAATTTGTGTAACCCGTGTACTTTAATGCATTTTTGGGATTGCAGCATGCATTATCAAATTGAGGAAAGGGTGCAACTGCATTTCATTTTTTGCATTTTGGCTTGGAAAGTGGGGCTGGGTTATAGGCTTCCATTAACATGCACGCTGTATGATTGTTGCCCTTTTCCAGGATCCTGATTGTAATTAGCTTAAGATAATCCTGACTATAATCTCCTGAACAGAAATACTGAAGTAGAAAGAGTGTCTGACAGGTGGGAGCTTCTTAAAAGTGAGCGATGAAAAATAAAATAGCAATGGAATAGAATGGAGAGGAGAAGAGAAGAGAAGAGAAGAGAAGAGAAGAGAAGAGAAGAGAAGAGAAGAGAAGAGAAAATAGTGCAATACAGAATAGAAATATTGAGACCCCTCATATTCTGGACATAAACAGATTCAACTATTGAAACAGTCCAGGATGCTAGTATAGGGCATTATATGCCAAAGCAACTAGACACAGAGACAGTTTTTGGCTCATTCTATCAATATGCTAAACATCTATTTCTCACAGTGTTGTCTAATGTCTATGTATTTTACCCACGCAGTATGGTTATAGTGTTATCATTTATCCATTTTAATATCTTCTTTACTCCCCCTCTTATTGGGCTGATGATGATGATTCTCTTGCTTTGCACTGAATGCTTCTGCACCGGAGATAAAGTCCTTGTGTGTCTGGTGGCACATGGCCAAATAAAGCATTCTATTCATATCACCTTCTGCCTGCAATTTTCTAACTAAGAGAAGTGCTGGAGACTTCGAGTCAGCAGAGACACATACAGCCTCATTGTGCATAAAGAGAACATATCTTGCCCCAGTAACACAACTGAGATGTGCTGTTCAAAGTCAACCTCATCCATTGACCAGAGTATAGGAAGATAATAGAATTAACCCAGTTAAGATGAATGAGATAAATTAGGAATAGGAGTAAAATTGGGCCAATAAAAGTCAATATGTCTGTGTGGATGTGGGCATCAAATCAAATCAAAGTAATCCTAGCAAAGCCCTGATCAGCTAAGAGGTAACTAAGGTGAAAAGAGTCTGTGTAATCTGAAACCGGAGATAATGAAGCTGCAATAAATTTGCTTTGCAGTTTATGGTAAAATGGATAGTAAAGAAGAATGCGAGGAGTTGCTTCCAGGACTGCTTCTTGGCCTTGAGAAAGGCATTTGTTGCAGGGATTTCTCTGGAGTCTCCATTCCAAGCCCACCATTTGCAAAGCACTGTAATGTGTAAGTTTTGCAGCTCTGCAAACTTTTGGGACAGCAATGGGATTGAGATATCTGGCAGGCTGTATCTGGTGACTTGACTGTCAAAATAGACATTGGTGGATTAATCATTCATGTATTAACCGCAGCTAGAATTGTATTTGCACAACATTGGAAAAGTGTAGAGATCCCTATTGATGAGAAGGTGATAAGGAAAATATTAGAATGTGCAGAAATGAACAGATTAACATTAGCAATTAAGGAGAAAGAGGAAACTGAATATTATATGATTTGGGAAGCATTTTACCAATGGTTGGAGAATTTTAAAAAGGAGTTTGGAAATGAAGAAGGCTAAAAAATAAGTAGACTTAGATAAAGATATAAATAAGATTAAAACTGTTAGTATGTGTATGATGAGAATAATGATGTTTAATGTTAATATGATATTATGATATTATTACTATCTTTGTTTGTCAGATCCATTTGCCCCTGACCTGTGTGGCTTCAAACCATGTAGAATAGGATAAAACCATTGCAGAATCAACAGCATCAAATAGGAAGAAAAATCCTAGTAAGTCCAATTTCAGACAGCACAGAATTACTCCCCAAATACTCATCTGCTTTACCTTCTGGAAGGCCATTATTTGTGGCAACTAAATGTATGGAAACATTTGGAAAACCAAACACTAAATAACTTTAGTAGCAGTGAAAAACATTTTAGTGTTGTGAAGCACATTCTTTGTTGGACCTTCTGGCAATCCGAAGGGGGGCTTCATGGGACCTTAGAGAAGGGGAACCTTAGGAAGACTCATCCCAAAGGATGCAAGCTGTGTTCTGCCCCATTAGATGAGAACCCTTTGGGTTTCTCTTACCAAAATCCTACGCTTAGGTAAGAAAAACCAAAAGGACACATATAAACTGGGTGAAACCAGGCTTAATAGCAGTGACTGTGAGAGGGATCTTGGAGTCTTAGTGGACAACCAGCTAAATAGGAGCTAGCAGTGTGCAGCAGCAGCCAAAAAAGCCAATGCAATCCTAAATTGCATTAACAGGGGGATACAATAACACCACTCTATAAAGCTTTAGTAAGACCACACCTGGAGTACTGCATCCAGTTTTGGTCACCACACTATAAAAAGATGTTTAAACTCTAGAAAGAGTGCAGAGAAGAGAAACTACAATGATGAGGGGACTGGAGAGTAAAACATACAAAGAATTGTTGCAGGAACTGGGCATGGCTAGTCTAGTGAAGAGAAGGACCAGGGGAGACATGATAGCAGTCTTCCAATATTTGAGGGGCTGCCACATAGAGGACGGGGTCAAGGTATCTGAAGGCCAGGCAAGGAACAATGGATGGAAACTGACCAAGGAGAGATTCAACCTAGAAATACAGAGGGACTTTCTGACAGTGAGAACAATCGGTCGATGGAACAGAAGTTGCCTTCGGAAATTGTGGGAGCTTCATCACTTGAGACTTCCAAGAAGAGATTGGACTGCCATTTGTCAGCATTGGTGTAGGGTCTCCTGCTTGAGTGGGGGTTGGACTAGATGACCTATAAGGTCCCTTCCAACTCTGTTAATCTGTTAAATGTTTCTCTGAAAGGATTTGCCCATTGGCAAATCTGCCAATTGTCCTCAGTTTCCACATCCATTTAGGGAGCAACCACAGGTTCTTCTGTGCAAAGAGCAGCTGGGTTTGATTTCTGGGCTTCTCGGAGAAAAAAGAGGCAAAATCGTGTGACCGAGAATGACTCAAGCCTTTAATGAGGACAGTTTGCTTAAAAGTTCCCAACTGCCTTTTCTTCCTTCTTGTTGCTTATAGCGGAGGTCCTACACGTCTCAGCAATAGGACCCAGGAGCTGCTGGACGGTCGGCGAGTCTCCTTACCCGAGATCTACATCTAGTGGCCAAAGAGGGTTAGGCGGCCTCGGAGGAACCAGGGGCTCTCCTTGGAAACAAGCAGCAGCTGTGAGGGTCTGCCCTCCTCCCAGGCAGCCTGCCAGACTCTGCTTCTTCCCTCCCAACTGGAGGAAACCTGTTTCTCCTGGGGCTTCCTGCCAGCTCTGCTACCTGTGGGAGGACTGAGCCCTCCAAGGGACAGGATGAGAGTTGAGAAAAAAGGCCTGTAGTGGTTGGAGAGGAGGCAAGGAGGGAGGGGGCACCAAATGCCAGCCTGAGACCTTCCTGAGTCTCAAGGCTAATTTCTTCTTGACCTTGTTGATTATCCAGAAAGGGGAAAGATCAGATTGCTTTGCTTAAAATGCACATCAATTTGATCAAGCCAAATCCCTGCCTGTTTTGACACGGCTTCAGTTTCCCTCCCTTTGTCACCCCCTCCCCACAGCCTTCTCCCCACCCCACTTCCTTGGGGAAGGCTTACCCCCAGCAGCCTCTAGTGCAACGGCCAGATCGGAGCATATTTAACAATGGGGGCAAAATGAAGTGGCCGTTTTAAAAGGAAGACCGGCTACAATTGCGTCTCTATTTATCTGTAGGGATGCTTGAGGGTTGTGTCCTTAAAAGCCGACGGTGCTCTGCTATCTTTCAGAAAAAAAATCAGAGAAATAGTTGGGCTTGGGCTACGAAAAAGAGAAATGTAATCCTAAAGCAAATGTAGGTTGTTGTTTTTTCTCACAGCAAGATGTGAGTAAAGGAGACTTGGGATTAAAATCCTCAGAGTTACCGTCGCTGCCCCCTGCTCTGCAAAGGTGAGGGGTGGGAGAGTCTCTTGCAAAGATCCTCCCACTCCAAAACATAAAAGGACTGGACAAGGAGTGAGGAGGCAACCTTGGAGCCTTCAAGCTAGTCTAGGAACTGGGGGTCCCACACTAATAGGTTAACCATGTAAAAATTAACAGTGATCACTAATCTGTCTTTATAATACTTTATTATATTAACCGTCTTACTCAGTCATCCAGCAAAGAAATACTCCTGGCCCATTGTTTTCACCAAGAGCAGAGCTGTCAAACCTGTGCTCATGCACTGGCCATGCCCATGTCCAGTTTGACAAAGGGGAGGGGGAGTCATGATGCATCACGTGATGCCGCAAGTTTGACACCCCTGACCAAGAGTATTCTTTACTAAAGCTTAAGTGGTTACAGAAGTAGCAAATCTGGATCTGGTGTTTTCGTGTGCAAACAATACATTTAACTTTTCTTTTTCCCCAGTCATCTCCTTGTTATCAAGTAATGTCCAATTGGGTTGTGTGAATGTTGTTTGGGTAACGGTCCTTCAGTCTGTGAACTTTCTAGTTCTGCATACCGATGGTGACCTTGGGCTGGCTGGCGTTTCTCACGCTTCAGGGCAGCACAGCTTGGTTTCCATCCCTCCCCTAATTCCTCCCTAAATTCCAATCCTCTCTTCCCTCCCCCCCCCACCTCCATTGCTAATGTCAGGCCGTCAGCTTGCAATGCTTGGCTAGCAGAATGGCAGCCATGACATATTGTCTATGGAAAGAGAAGGTTAGCAAGGAGAATTGCCAGCCATTTTTAGCTTAATGGAGCACAAGCTAAACTTTGATAAAGATGGAAACCAGTGGGGAAATAAGGTGTCAGAACAAAACGAAGCAGAAAATAAGAGAAGAAACATGGGAAGATTTCCAGAATCCCTCTTTTCCTTTGGATAAAGAGAAGGGAAGGGAAGGAGGAAGTCAAGGGAAGGGAAGGCAGGCAGGAAGGGAAGGCAGGCAGGAAGGGAAGATGTCTGTGTGTGGTGCCTATTTTATAAGAAAGAGGGACTCTGAACAATGAGAAAGTCAAACGGTGATAGAAATTGAGGGCTGCAAGATGGGATATCCTAGATTGGTCAGCCAGTTTGGGGGAGCTAGTCAGTTCTGGCCAATGTCCCTGGGGTGAATTTCTTGTTGGGCAAAAGGGGGCTTTTAGGAGGTCAGCTGAGCTGGGATAGCCCCATGTGAAGGAGATCGGGGTCATCAGCCAATGGAGAAGTTTGGGCTTCTCTGAGTTGCAACCTCCTTGCAAGATCTGCCTTCAGACTGGGCTGTGGGTGAATGAGGAGACTTTTACTCTTGGGTCTAGATGGACTTGGAGTGGCTTTGTCTGGGGCAGGGAGGGTGGGCTTGGGGCCAGTGAGATTAGGCAAACTGGATTTGACTTTGGCCATCTTTAAAAGACAGCTGGGAGCGAAGCCTCCACTTTGTTTGTTTATCAGGTTTATTTTCTCCACCGTGGTTTGGAAGCAGGTGGGAAGGTCTGCCAGTGGTCACCTTCCAACATCTTGTGTCCTCTGAAGCATATCTGGGAGTGGTCTGAGGTTGGAGGGTTTTAAAGATTTAAGTAGGAAAAGACTGAGGCAGAATCGTTAAAGCTAACTCATTTATTAACAAAACTAACTGACTGGAACGAACAACACTGAACTCATCTGACAGCTATTTATAGGTGTAGCTGTCAGATGGGGAACCAATGGGAAGTGAGTATTTATCCCGCCGGCCGGCAGGCCCGCCTGGACCAATCAGAGGCGCTTCTCCGAACACCATCTGGTAGCCGAGGCTGGTAGGACACAACATCCCTTTCCCCTGGATGGTGCAGGCGTAGTCCTGGAGATAGACAGGCCTCCTGCACACGCGCTGGGACCTCCTGGCCAAAGATGGAGTCACCGTCGAAGGAGGAGGAGTGTCAGCTCCGCCCGAGTGTCAAATCGGCAGCGAGGGATGCACAGGAGGCCCAGCCCCGAGCAAGGCGCCAGTATTCAAAGGTAGGGCAGCCGGCGAGCATGAGACAGGAAGCGCGGACTCGGAGATAGAGTTTTTGTTGTTGTTGGGCCAGCAGGCAGCGTTGATAGGGCCTGTTTGTTCTGGCACGGTGGGTCTGTCCTCAGGCCTCTCCGGGTGGCGCCGGCACAGCTGGTCTATATGGCGCCACCACTGTCGCCCATCATCGAGGAGGACCCTGTAGGAACAGGGCTCTGTTATCTCGGTAACGTGCCCCGGTACCCATTTCAGATCGCCCGCGAAATTGCGGGCAAAGACCCCCTCCCCCAATAGAAAGGACCTAAGGGGGCGAGAAGGGTGAAAGGAGGAGGGGGAGTAGAGGGGGTGCAGACGGTCGAGGATAGTTCGGAGCTTCCTGCCCATTTCCTTATTAAGACCTTGACAGGGAGGAGAGTGAAAGGGAGGCAGTGGAGACAGTATCAATCAGAATAAAGCTGGAATGGAGCTGCCTGGGCAAGCAGGAGACCCTGTACAATGTCAGACAAGTGGCTGCCCAGTCTCTTCTTTAAGACCTCCACTGATGGCGCATCCACAACTTCTGGAGGCAAGCCGTTCCACTGGTTAATTGTTCTCACTGTCAGGAAATTTCTCTTTAGTCCCAGGCTGCTTCTCTCCTTGGTTATTTTTCATCCATTGTTTCTTGTCCTGCCTTCAGGTGCTTCGGAGAATAGGTTGACTTCCCTCTTCTTTGTGGCAGCCCCTTAAATACTGGAAGACTGCTATTATGTCTCCCCTAGTCCTTCTTTTCCCTAGATTGGCCATATGCATTTCTTGCAACCATTCTTCATGTTTTAGTCCTGTTTTAGTCTCCAGGCCTTTCCCTTGGGCTTTCTGACCTCTTGAAATTTCTCTTCAAGAGTGTTGTTTTGTTCTCTCCCCTCCTGCCATGATCACCAGATTATATTTCTGTTTCTGCCGGGAACGATTCTCTGCATTTGACATCAGATTGCAAACCCTTGTGGTACTCTACAGAAGTCTTCATGCTTCCTGGTTAAAATCCACCTTCCTTCCCAGTCCATCTCTTTGATCATGCACAAACTCATCTGGATTTCTGTGGTCTGCAGATTCATGGACTCAGAGTGGTGTGTGTGATTGTGGGTCAATGAGCATGTTTGTCTTCAGGCTAGAGAAAGAAATCCTGCCCATGGGGAATCCGTTCTGATCAGGGTCTGCGCCTTTATTGGCTTCATGAATGTGTGGAGTTTGGAAAGAGTCAGACTGAATAATGGACCGAAACGTGCTGTAGGTCTGTAAGTCTTTGTTGACTGTCAAGAAAAAAAATATCTATGCTTGAGAGAAACTTAAAGGAAAAGCACGCACTAAACTCTGCTAAAGATGGGAAACAGTGGAGAAAGAAGATGTAAGAACAAAATAGGACAGATAATAAGAGAAGAGACATGGGAAGATTTCCGGAATCCCTTTTTTCCTTTGGATAAAAAGAAGGGAATAGAAGGGGGAAGGGAAGGGAGAAGAGAAGAGGGAAGGGAGAAGGGAAGAGGGAAGGGAAATGGGAAGGGAAGGAAAGGAAAAGGAAGAAAAGGGAAGGGAGAAGGGAAGAGGGAAGAAGGGAAGAAGGGAAGAGGGAAGGGAAGGGAAATGGGAAGGAAAGTAAAGGAAAAGGAAGAGAAGGGAAGGGAGAAGGGAAGAAGGGAAGAGGGAAGGGAAGGGAAAGAAAGACAGAGCCAGAGAAAAGGACAGATTAAGGCAATCAGGCTGTCCTGCTTACATTGTTTTCTCTCTGTAAAGCACAGCAGCCAGCTCCTCACAATTAACAAACCTGCAGGAAGATTGTATGGAGGTTTGCACCTTTCTTAAGGGATAGAGAGCCTTGGAGCATGTTCATTTTCCTGCATGTCTGTGTATCAAATGTGTCTCTCCCCCACTTCTTCTTCGCCAGCTCCCCCTAAGCACATGGAGCATCTTTGATCACCCAAGTTGCTTTAAGAGACACTGTGGCTCCTGGATCTCTGTCTCCTCCAGAGACGTTGCCAGAACCTTAAACCTTCTCCTGGCATTTTGGCCGTACAAGAAAAAAAGGCGCATTTTCTTGTCAGTTTTCTGAAATTTCAAGATTTTTATTCACATTGTAGTTGTAGATGATTGCCTCATTAGGGATGGGGGAGTGAGTGGGGCCTGGGAAGCATGGGCAAATAATCTAGGTAGTGTACACCAACAGCATATAGTGTATTTTTCA
Organism: Natrix helvetica; assembly: GCF_964273705.1. NCBI lineage: Eukaryota > Metazoa > Chordata > Lepidosauria > Squamata > Natricidae > Natrix > Natrix helvetica. The sequence continues at coordinate 3,496,421 of NC_138562.1, read as the reverse complement.
GAGTATAAGACACACCTTCCCCCCACCAAAAGAGGCTGAAAATCTGGGTGCATCTTATACATGGAATACAGCATTTTTTGCCTCCCAAAACCCTGCCCCCTTCACCAAAATGGCCATGCATAGGCTTTAGGAGGCTTTCAGAGAGCTCCTGGGGGCTCGAGAGGGCAGAAATGAGCGGAAAATGGGCTGTTTCTTGCTCAATTTTGCCCCTGCAGCCCCCAGGAGTACTCTATAAGCCTCCTAAACGCTATGCATGCAAAAAGATTTTGACAAAAAAGGGGCCCATTTTTGCGAAAAATGGGTGGGGTTTTTTGCTCATTTTGCCCCCCCCCCCAAGGAGCACTCTGCAAGCCTTCTAAAGGCTATTCATGCCTTTCTTTGGGGGGGGAAAAAAGGAGGGAGGCGTTTTTCATTTTCAGGAGGTTTGCAGAGTGCAAAAACTTTTTTAAAAATTTTGCCTCTTCAAAACCTTGGTCTTATACTCCGGTGCGTCTTATACTCCGAAAGATACGGTAGCTTCCACTCGGTCAGCAAAGCCAGAAGATCATCCAGCTGCCAACGAAAGGCAGTTGGCATCACTGGAGGCTTTCAAAATTAGAATGGAAACCATTTGTCCAGGATGGTACAAGTTCTCCTGCCTTGAGCAGGGATAAAGAATAGAAAACCTCTGTTTAAAAGTTTTTTTTTTTTATTTCTCATACATACACTCACAACTGTACAATCCCATAGCTCTCACTAATAATAGGTGTTATCTTTTAACATTTATAACAGTTCTTCCTCCTCCTCAAGTTAAAAATACAATTGAGGTTGCTTTTAAATATACAACTTATTTTTTAAAAATCACACTGTTTTCCACTCAGGATCTGAAACACCAAGAAGGAACATCATTGTTTTCACAGGAAGGATGTTGCAAGCCACTATTTAGGTACAATGCAATCAATGGACAAATCATATCAAATGATATAGGGGTGGACAGGTCAAATGGGAGTCAACATTCCACTGAGGAAGAGCTGAAGATGTTTTGGAATATTAATCTAGTAACTGGATTAATCAAAGAGCCTTCCTCACTTAGCATTTCCACACACCAGCTTCAGACTCTGCTGTCTCATAACTGACTCATAGCAGCATCTCTTTGTTCCATGTCTCAAGGTCATTCTCACACGCCACTGCAACTTCCTTACTCTTTATGAACGATGCACTTTTGGGAGACCTGAATGGCTCCCCATGAAGGCTGATTCTTCATCCTGGAGAAAGTCTATCAATATAGGCATTAAATGTCAACATCCACTTGATAGCACATAATCAGTAAGTCACATAAGCTGTATATCACTTGGTGCCAGCAGATGACATGCTATTGACTTGTAGATTCTTCTACTTGCAAAAGAATGGAAGGAAGCTATCCATGTTTTCTAACATCTTCAGTCATGCTGGCTTTTCTTGGGATTATCCTAACTCCAATCCTATAGGATGGCTTTAAAGGACTGCAGCATCTATCCATGTTGTAGCTGTTCTCATGCCTTTGGAGAATTTTCCATCTGGGTGTTGTTGCTTCATATATTCACCATCTTTTCTTGTGTTTACTTACACAACTTCATTCAGGTATTTGTCCACTTGTTAGAGAAGTTAACATCTTTTACAAGACTCCTCCTACATATGCACAATACAAAGCATTAACAATGTGACTGTCCTAGGGCATAAATAGAGCCAGTTTGATGTAACAGTGAAGATGCCAAGCTAGAAACTAGGTGTCTGGGAAGTCCAGTTCTGCCTTAGGTAACAAGTTAATTGGGTGACCATGGGCCAGTCACTCTCTCTCAGCCCTAGGAGGCCATCAATGGCAAACCACCTCTGAAAAAACTTTCTTACATCAAAGGAGAGAGGGAAGCAATAATACTGTAATCTACTACCCCGTGTTTCCCTGAAAATAAGACCCTGTTTTATATTTTTTGCCACCAAAAGAGGCACCAGGTCTTATTTTCGGAGGGGGGGATTCACCTCACTTGTGTGTGTTACCCCACCCCTTCTCTCCCTGGGCTTTTCACTGTCACAGGTCTCAAACCTGGGCTGTCAGTTTTCCAGCCAACAAACTCAGCATCTTTAATGCTAAGCCATCATGCCCCCTAAAAAACCTTTCAGATGAATAGCTAATTGTCTGTTAAATCAATAGTTTATATAATGACAGGAAGATTCTGGGCTTACAGAATGTATTTTTTTTTTCTGAACATCAACTATTGTTTTAAAAGACACATTTCTAGACCTGAAAGTTACAAAGATATGCAAGGAACCGACCGGGCAGGCTGGTGGCATTCAAAATGTTCGGACTACATGAACCCCAGTGAGCACAGACCTTAGGAAGCAACTGCTGAAACATCTGGAGATACCAAATCACTGCTTGGCTGCTGGTTTTTCTGCAGCCAGAAAGGTCTTCGACTGAGGTGCCCTGGCAGAGGTGCTGCATGCTCAATCTTCCACAGTTAATGGAATCAGGCTTAGTCGTGCCACATTAAAAAAAAATAGTGGCACAGCAGTTAAACTGGCGTAAGAACTCTTGTTGCAGGGTTTGGCTGTTGAGAACATTTTTCTTTAAATTCATTTTTAGCATGCAGGGCCCACAGCTCCGAAGAATATAAAGCTCAAACGTGAAGACATATCCTATACGGAGGTGCCTGCTCTTAAGAAACCATTTTCAAGGGCCAATTTCTGCTACAATGTTCTTGGAACTCCTTCAATTCATCCCAATTCACAAGGCCTAAACTGAGGTAAAGAAGAAAATCCTTGAATCATCAGTTATGCTTTCGCCCCTTGCTTATGAGGAGGCCCCAAACCTGGAAGATCTTCAGGCCAGACAAAGAGCAGTTCATTCTCTGGAGGAAGAGGAGGAGGAGGAGGACGTGTGGTGTGCTGGGGGCCAAGCTTGGCAAGGAAGCTTTCAAAGGCTTCAGGAAATGGACATGGCTGCAGTTAATGGATTTCAAGGTCCTTCCAGCCAAAGACGCCTTCAGGAAACTCTGGGGAGCATGGAAGGCATTTCCTGCCCTGGTGGAGCTGCATGGAGCCTGTTATCAAGAAAGCCCACCGTTCAAGGCTTGTTTAAGGCATTAACAAGGTGCTCCCTTCAGCCCCACATGGAAGCCACACCTGGAAGGTGCTTCAAAGAAAAGCAATCAGCAAGAGATGGTTAACCCTTCTGACAAGGTGCCTTGTATGAGCAATAGGGCATGTTTCTCATGCGATTGCCAACCTGAGATGTCTCTGAGCACAGCATGACTTTCTCTCTTTCATTCATTAGAGGCTATTCCAACTTTATACCAATGTTCTTCTTCTCCTTCTTCCATTTAGAGGAAAATGCTTCCTTGTCAGTTACTTTTTTAAAAACAGAAAGAAAGAAGGAAGGGAAGTGAAAGAGAGAGAGAGAGAGAGAGAGAGACAGAGACAGAGACAGAGACAGAGAGAGGAGGGAGGGAGGGAGGGAAGGAAGGATTATTTTTTTCATTGTTTTGTTTCAAATAACTGAGTACAAAGAAGATAAACATAGAAAGCAGGACAAGAAAGAAAAAGAAAGGAAGGAAGAAAAAAGAAAAAGGAAGGAAGGAAGGAAAGAAGGGAGGGAGGAAAGGAGGAAAGAAAAAAGGAAGGAAGGGAAGGAAGGAAAGGAAGGAAGGAAAGAAGAGAAAGAAAGGAAAGAAAGATAGATGGATGGATGGAAAGAAGAAAGGAAGAAAGGAAGAAAGAGAAAGAAAGAAAGAAAGAAAGAAAGAAAGAAAGAAAGAAAGAAAGAAAGAAAGAAAGAAAGAAAGAAAGAAAGAAGCAAGCTGCGTAGGACCACTGTCCAGGGATGCCTTCGGAGGAAAAGAATCCCCCCTGCTTGCTCCCCCAGGGCAACCCCTTCTGCTCCAGAGTAGCAGTGGCACAGCAAAGGGGATCCCCCTTTGAGCCATGACAGCAGAGGTGCTTTAGGCTCCCAGCACCTCTGCCTAACTGGCCGCCACCTGGGGAGGTGGGCTGCGTCTGGCAGGGGGAGGCAGCCAAGGGAGATGGTAGACGGTGGCGCCAGAGCAAGATCTCTCTGCTAGGCACTGGATCAAGTTTCCCTCTTCCTATCCTGGAGGAGTAAAAGCTTTTCCCAGCTGCAGAGGCAGCTTCACCTACCTGCCAGAGAGAGCTGGTGAGCCCAACTGGAATTGCTGCTCCCTTCTCTCGGGTCTTGGCTAAACGGAGTGAAGCATTTATACCATTCTGCCGACTCCCAGCATAACATGGCCAAAGGTTTACCCAAGTCAGAACAAGGCCTTTTGGACCTCCACCGCTCCCCCCAGGCAGAAAGAGAAAACTCCCCCCCCCAACACACACACACAGCAGAGGACAAGAAAAAAGAACACAATCCAGTCCAAGTGCTTGCTGGAAAATCTGAGAAGAAGCGAATGCCCAGATGGTATCAGGGGGTGGCTTCATCCAGGAGCATCTCCTCATCCTTTCTCCCGAGAAAAGGCATCTCTCCCAGTCTGACTAGGTCTCACTGAGACCAGAGCCTATGGGAAATGATGCTGCCAAGGGTCCAGCACCTGCAACCGCAACTATTGGGTAGGTCACAAGAGAGACAGGAAACGAGAGGGGCTTAAGCCGTAGAGTCCCAGCCTGATCAATGAGCGAAAGGGCAGGGCTACTTTTATTTTAATGCAACAGCTGTAGGCTCCTCTTAAATAAGGTACCGCGCGGGTGATTATGGGGAGTACTAGGTACTCCCATGTAACACCTCTCCTGCGCGAGCTGCACTGGCTTCCTGTGGTCTATCGGGTGCGTTTCAAGGTTTTGATTACGATCTTCAAAGCGCTCCATGGCACAGGACCTAGTTATCTGCGGGATCGCATCCTGCCCCATACATCCCTACGACCAATTCGCTCACACAGAGAGGGACTTCTCCGGGTGCCGTCCACTAAACAGTGTCGGGGGGCGACACCCAGGAGTAGGGCCTTCTCTGTGATGGGCCCAGCCCTTTGGAATGACCTCCCCCTTGACATCAGGATTACTTCCGATCTCTGCTCCTTCCGTGTAAAGCTCAAGACCCACCTTTTTCAATTATCTGGCCTGGCTCAACCGTAGTTTCATCCTATTCCTCCTGACAGTCTTTTTTAAATTTGTAATTTTTAATGTGGGGTATTTTAACTGCTAATTTTATTCTGTTATTGTATGTTTTAATGACTGTTACCTCCTCCGTGTATGTGTATGCGTGTATGTGTATGTTTATATGTATATATGTATGTGCTCTTATTGTACGCCGCCCCGAGTCCCTTGTGGAGAGGGAGCGGCTAACAAATTAAATGTATTATTATTATTATTATTATTATTATTATTATTATTATTATTATTATTATTATTATTATTTATTTCTTTTTTGTGGAAATATATGAGATGCAAGTCTGCTTCAATCTAGGCCAGTGATGCTAAACCTTTTGTTGTCGTGTGCTGAAAGTACGCACATTTGTGCAACAGCGCATACGCACGTGCTCACACCCATAATGCAATGTGTGCCTGACACCACCCCCGTGTGCCCCACACCCCTGTGCAGGCGCACTTGAACCCTCCTGCATCCCGATTTTGGCCTAGCAAACCTCCCTGCAACCTCCTGGGACCAAAAATGGGCTGCGGGAGGGTGCACGCATGGTGGAGCTGAGCTGGGGTGATGGCTCACATGCCCACAGACAGGGCTCTGTGTGCCACCTGTGGAACGCGTGCCATAGGTTCGCCATGATGGATCTAGGCCAATGAACCCCTGGGATGGACTGACCTTGTCTTGGCCACATGAAAAAAATCAGAAATCTATGAAGTGTCAAGGCTATGCTCCATTTTAAGGACTTGTGAAGAGAACACGGAAGCTGGCAACTGAGAGGAATCCCTGCCAAGAGGTAGAGACCACTGCGGCCACACACACCCCACCCTGAGAAGTGCAGCTTGTTGAGCAGAAAGAGCCCTTAATTTTAGATGCCCTGCAGTTGACATAGGTTCCCCATCAGCCCACCTGCTGGAGATGAAAGCTCTGTGGGGTTGGTGCGTGGAAGTGCTCAGTGGGGAAGGTCCTTTGGTCACCATTTGTGAGGTCCTTTTGGGAAGCCCTTGGAAGGTGGCCAGGAGTGCATGTTCACACACCCATCTGGCCAGGGGTGGGTTGCTGCTGGCACCCGTGCACATTTGCACCTAAAAAGGTTTGCACATGAACACAATGTGAAAAGGGGGGGGGAGAAGTACATTTTTGCAATGAAGGTTGTTCTGCGCATGTGCGGAATCCAAAATCAAGATGGCGCTGCCACCGATCGAACCAGTTCGGGGGTTTGGCAGACTGAGTTACTACCTATTCGACTGAACCAGTCCAACCGGTTCGAACCCACCTCCACAGCTGAGGTATTAAGCATTGCTCTTTTCATGCACCTTGGGTAGAGGGAACCCAGCACAATGCCTACCTCAAAACACCCAAGAAGGAGCTTACTTTCTATGTGAACTCACTTTAGGTACAATGTGGGCAGAATATTTGTCCCTGTGTGTGTGTTTGAGGCAGTGCTAACTCCTGTCAACTTGCCTGAACAGGTCCCCACACTTTTCTTGGCAAGGTTTTTCAGAAACAGTTTCCTATTGCTTATGTCCTAGGGCTGAGAGGCCCAAGTCACTGGCCCAAGATTTTCCCGTGGGACTAGAACTAGAACTCACTGTCACCCAGTTTCCAGCCTGGTTTTCTCGATACCAAGCTGGCTCTTGGGCAGCACAAAATCATCCACATGATTCAGGGGCTGGATGTGGAAAGTGACCTGGGTGAATAACAGGCAAAGGAGCACAGAGGACCTGCGGGGGACAGGAGCAGGCGTTAAATGCTACCGGTTTGGACCAGTTCACCTGAACCGGTAGCAAAGATGCCAGCTGTCTGCCTGAACTGGTAGTAAAAAAAAAATGCTACCGGTTCAGGCAAACTGGTTTTTCCGATGATCAGCTATGCCGCGCAATTTATATTAGATAGAAAACAGGATTTCCTGCTTTCTAGCTAATCTAAATTGCATGGCAAAGTGGATTCCCCCTCTCCCCTGCTGTTCGCTTACATTTGTGGGCACACTCAGTAGCAGGCTCTGCCCACCCGCCCGGACGTCATTTTGACACTCTGTGCAGGCGCAGAAGGTCCTGTGTCTGCGCGGAGGTGGTGCATGCAAGCGAAGCGAGTGAGTGCACACTGACATTGCTACCGAACCAGTAGCAAAGGTAAGTAGATTTCACCCCTGGACAGGAGATGTTGGAGGTAACCCAAAGGGAGCGGTGGGATTCCCAAGAGTGTGTTGGAGATACCTGTCCACTTCCTCAGTGAGATGCCTAAATAAAAGTGTCCTGATGAAACATTCTTTTGAGTTGCTATTTGGGAGGGGGGGAGGGGTCTGGGATACTTCCCCAGACCCAAAGACAGGGCTGTGCTGGTGGAGGAAGAGGCTATTTTTGGTTTCTAGGACAGAAATGATCTCATGTTTTGTCTAATCTAAATTCTGTCAAGCAAGCAAAATAAGAGAGAGCTGGTGAGCGAGAAATACACATTTAAGAGAAGTCTGCCAGCCACATGTTCCCATTTCTCCAAGGCAGGGAAGGGGATGGAGGGGCCAGCAGCCTCTTTGCTGCAGGACAAAATGGGATTCGGCTCAGGCTCATACAGGCCTGCCTCCTTTTAACAGAGCCGAAGTTCATCAAACCCCAAACCACACCAGCTGCCCTGGGGCCAAATGGGAACCTACTGGGAGTTTCTGGGACCCCTCAAGCAGGCCTCAAGGCCACTAGGCCTTTGCTGGACATTGGTAAACTCCAGCTAGAAGAACACCTTGGGAGCCAGAAAACTCCACTTGGGGCGGGGGTTCCATCAAAATGCAGTGGCAATTTTAGAATCGAAAAGGAAAAGTGATTTCCCTGAACAATTATATGTTCAGGATGTGGAGCTGGATAAGTCTACCTGCCCATCCCCGAATGTGGTCCTTACAAGGCAAAGGGTGGAGACCCAACCTGAACTGATGCCGTCCACATATGGAAACACAGGCAATCCTGTTTTGGCCTTGCTCACAAATCAGAGGTGGGTTCCTACTGGTTCAGGCTGCTTCGGGCGGACACACGACCGTACCGGTTCTATCCTGGGTGTCACCATCTTTATTTTCTCTTCTGCACATGCGCAGAACAATTTTCATTGAAAAAAATATATTTTCCCCCTTTTTTTAATGGTGTGCGCATCCACAGACCTTTTTTATGCATTTGGCATGCCTGCGAGTGAAGCAAGTGAGCTCATGCAAAACAATTTGGGCACTGAACTGGTAGTAATGCTGGCAGGAACCCACCCCTGTCACAAATATATGAGCCGTGGCGGGGCAGGGTTGATGATCCAGTACTGCAGGGAAATTCTGCCCACTGACAGGAGTTTGATCCTGATGGTGCACAAGGCTGACTCAGCTTTCCATCCTTCCGAGGTCAGGAAACTGAGGGCCCAGATTGTTAGGGTCAAAATGCAAATAATGTTTCTACAGAGAGTGCCGTAAAGCACTAAGAGGCAATAGACAAGTCAAAGAGGACTTAGCCATTGTTATTGTCATTTTGTGCAGGTTTATGTCTCAGAACCTTCCAAATACCATTGCCCAGAACCAATGAATGCCCAGAGGGTGGCTGCATGGTGATACCATGATTAAAGTGGGGGACAAAGAGGGGAAGGTGGGGATTTATCCCGCAAAGTCTGTCATTCAGAATTAGGAAGCGAGATGTTTGCAGAGGAGAGTCCTGCAAAGTGCTACCTGTCTTTTTGCACAAATGACACTGGAGATGCCGGTGCCTGCAGAAGGGAGAGGCAAGGAAGGATGGGCCTCTTGGCATCCACCAGCAAAAGTGGGAGATCATCTCAACCTCCAAGAGATAGATGAGCAGATCAGAAGGATACAGCCAGCAATTCTGCAACCTTTTGCTCTTCTGAGAGTGGGCACATCTTCATCAGGGCCCTGGACATTGTCACTGTCTTCAGTCTATCCATTGACCCAGTGGTGAAATTCATTTTTTTTTACTACCAGTTCTGTGGGCGTGGCTTAGTGGGCATGATGTGGCTTGGTGGGCTTGGCAGGGGAAGGATACTGCAAAATCTCCATTCCACCCTACTCTGGGACCAGCCAGAGGTAACATATGCTGGTTCTCCAAACTACTCAAAAGTTCCGCTACCCGTTCTCCAGAACCTGTCAGAACCTGCTGGATTTTACCCCTGCATTGGCCTACAGGATGCACCTCCAGCCCTTCCCCATTTCCTGATAGTTCTCTTGCTTGAATCCTGCCTGAAGCCCGATATCATCTGTTTGGAATAATTTTGCATTCAGCCAATCTCATACAGAAACAATTCTCATGAATGAAGGCAAATATACTGTACGTGTCCCAGGATAATGTTGCAAGATCCAATCTGGGTTGGACACCGGGACCAGAGCTTTAGTCTCCCAAGCTGTCCGATTGATAGCAGGTAACAGATTAACAGAGCTGGAAGGGACCTTATGAGTCATCTAGTCCAAACCCCACCCCCACTCAAGCAGGAGACCCTACACCAATGCTGACAAATGGCAGTCCAATCTCTTCTTGAAAGTCTCAAGTGATGAAGCTCCCACAATTTCCAAAGACAACTTCTGTTCCATCGACCGATTGTTCTCACTGTCAGAAAGTTCCTCCGTATTTCTAGGTTGAATCTCTCCTTGTTCAGTTTCTATCCATTATTGCTTGTCTAGCCTTCAGATACCTTGACCCCGTCCTCTATGTGGCAGCCCCTCAAATATTGGAAGACTGCTATCCTGTCTCCCCTGGTCCTTCTCTTCACTAAACTAGCCATGACCTGTTCCTGCAACTCTTCATCATATGTTTTAGCTTCCAGTCCCCTAATCATCCTGGTTGCTCTCCTCTGCACTTTTTCTAGAGTCTCAACATCTTTTTTTATAGTCTGGTGACCAAAACTGGATCCAGTACTCTAGTACTCTAGTGGTCTTACTAGGGTTTTATAGAGTGGTATTATAAAGTGGTATGCTGGAGCCCATCCTCAGGGAACTTCTCTCTACTGGAATATGCGCTTTGGGCTGCTCTTTGCATCATATTTATGTGTTGCCTAGTTAGATGTGGCTTCCTATTGCTCGATTGGTGTTTTGATGGCTGGCTATTGGCTGTTGTTTCCTTGTGCTGCCAAGTTCAATTCTGACCTTAGCAGGGCTTTTCTGCTTCATGTCTGAAGAATGGGGTTTTCTTGCCACTCCAAGGGGAGTTTTGTAAACTGTTGCTTATATGGGACTCTTGGACTCCCATGAAATTATTGCTTTTGGACTCAGAGATACCAACTGCAAGTTTCCTTCTATTTGGACCTTCTCCCCATCCCCTCCAAACTCTGGGCTTCTCACAAAAACATGGTTTCCCTCACCCCAGCTCTAGGAAGCCAGTGAAAGACAGAGAGGGACCTCTCTGCATATTTACCTGTATAGGGGAAGAACCACAAATGGACCAGATTAAAGAATAAACTCAAACATTTGAGTATTGTACTGATCTAGAGGCTTCACTACCCTGTACAGCTTCACTATTCCAGCAATGGACTCCTCCTGGCCAGTCTCAAGGGCTGTTTTGACTCAGGGATTGCTACAGCCCCTGGATTGGAGGGGAAGCTCTTTTCCTGCAGGCATCTGGCCAGCATCTGGAATCAGTTTTCCATTGCCATCCACACTGCCATCCATCTCACCCCCAAAAGGCCTCCCCCTTTTTGAACCACAACACCCACTCTTCCCTTCTTGACCCGTGGAACTTTTCAGTCTTTCAAGCACCTCCAGAGGACAATCCCAATGCCTAGCAATCGAAGGTGGGGCTCATCCAAGGCAGCTTGGATCGGCTCAGTTTGACACCTGTCCTTTTGAGAGAAGACCCATCAGAAGATCCCACAAGAGAGCTTTCCATTGTTGACAGCACTGGGGAGAACTTGAGCAGAGGACCTTTCTTGGAATTTGGCAGGACAGGGCTTAGAGGGCCAACCCCCACTTCCAAGCTGTGATTCCTCTGCTTTGGTTGTAACAACACAGAGCAGATTTCAGGAGAAGCCTAGGAAATGCAGGGCCCGTAATGAAGCAGCCTGGGATCGGATCCTGCCTTTATCTCTCCAGTTTTCTGATCTTCAGGGCTCCATTTTTCCCCCAACTCGGGTTGGATAAACAATATGGGATTGTGTATGCAATGAAGCTCTAATTATCCTCACCCCCCCCCATCCCACTCTGGGTGTATTTCCTTAAAGGAAATGAACTGGGCATGGCAGGCCAGCCGATTCAAGAAACTCAGCACTGCAATCACTTCCAGATTTTTCTTCGTTTCATACAAAAAAATAAATAAAAACAGGCAATCTGATTGCTAAAAACGGTGCAAAGAGAGGGAGAGCAGAAATGCCGAGCCAGTTCTGCTGACTGGGGCGCCCAAGGACTCTGCTGATGGGGAAACTGGGGCAGCTCCAGGAGAGCCCCGGGCTGTTTTTCCCCTCCTGAGAGAGGGGAACCGTAGATCTGGCGCTCCAACCAGGATGGGAGTTGGCAGAGTGGGTAGGGAGAGAGATTTCTGCTGCTGCAATTGCACCAGCTGAAGATTTGTCAGCAGGATCCTGCCCTGAGCAGATTTAGTCCCAAGGGGGCGAAGGGGAAGACAGATGAAGAGGGAGATGCAAAGCCCGGTTTGCCATTTGACAGACTCATATGGCAGGTCTGTCTGCTTTCCCTCCACTTCGGGGTTAATCATAACGGAATAACAGAGTTAGAAGGTACCTTGTAGGTCAGTGACAGCAAAGCTTTTAGCCACTGAGTGCCCAACCTGTGTGCACGCATGCTCAAACTGAAAGGTGTACACGCATGTGAACATGTGCATGTGCGAACATGCATGTGCATGCAGAGACCCAAAGACCATCTGGCCAGAGGGAGGTGGGGCATCCCAAAACCGTCAGCACACCAAGAGATCTTTTTCTTTCGTGAGCTTCTGTTTTGTCATTTGCAGGGAAACAGAAGCTCATGAAAGAAACGCCACGGAGGTCTGACCTGGGATGATGGTGTGTGTGCTAGCAGAGAGGGCTCTGCGTGCCACCTCTGGAATGCATGCCATAGGTTCACCATCACGGTTGTAGGTCATCTAGTCCAACCCCTCAAACCACCCAAGAACATCAATTCAAAAGGAAATATTTCTGTATCAGATACAAACAGCAGAAATCAGGTCCTTTTGGTCCATAATAACAGTCCGTAACCCCCTAAACTCCCTCCACCCCAAACCCTTCCTTTGGTCACCACGATGTAGAAAAGATGTGGAGACTCTAGAAAGAGAGCAGAGAAGAGCAACAAAGAGGATTAGGGGACTGGAGACTAAAACATATGAAGAACGGTTGCAGGAACTGGGTATGTCTAGTTTAATGAAAAGAAGGACTAGGGGAGACATGATAGCAGTGTTCCAATATCTCAGGGGTTGCCACAAAGAACAGGGAGTCAAACTATTTTCCAAGGGCAGGACAAGAAGCAATGGGTGGAAACTAATCAAGGAGAGAAGCAACTTAGGAGAAATTTCCTGACAGTTAGAACAATTAATCAGTGGAACAGAAGTTGCCTCCAGAAGTTGTGAATGCCCCAGCACTGGAAGTCTTTAAGAAGATGTTGGATAGCCATTTGTCTGAAATGGTATAGGGTTTCCTGCCTAGGCAGGGGGTTGGACTAGAAGACCTCCAAGGTCCCTTCCAACTCTGCTATTCTATTCTGTTCTATTCTATTCTATTCTATTCATTTGCAGAGCAATTCTGAGTCCTGTGGCTACTCCAAGAACCCAACAAGGTTGTCCAACCCCTCAACACGCCCCCCCGACACATACCTGCACTACAGGTAGACCTCCTCTTTGACCACAATTGAGCCCAAAAGTTATGTTGTTACCTGAGACCTTTGTTAAGGGAGTTCTGTCCCATTTCATGATCCTTCTGGCCACAGTGGTTAAGTGAATCACTGCCATTGTTAGTAAGAAGGCTGTTAAGTGAATCTGGCTTCCCCATTGACTTTGCTTATCAGAAGCAAAGTCAATGGGGAACGTCACAATAAAGGGGGGGGGGAATCACATGACCCCGGGACACTGTGACCACCGTAAATATGAGTCAGTTGCCAAGCATCCAAATGTAGATCATGTGACCATGGGAATGAAGCCACAGTCCTAAGTTGGCTGTGTCCTCTTTGGCCACGTCCACACCGCTGCTGGCTCTTAGCCCATCCCTGTCAATGGGAATAGCCAGAAGAGTATAAACTGAGAGTAAACTCCAACTCTTACTAGCAGTGATGATGTTACCAAATTTGGGTAATGAAACATCTGCAAGAAAATATGCAAGCTTAGAGAGCCCCCAAGGACCCCTCAGTTCATCCCTGGGCTATAAATAGTCTCCTCTATCTCTTGCTAAGGTCCCCCTCTTCCCCGCTACCCATATTTGTTGACCTTTCTCTAGGAATTTCAAAACAAAACTGAAGGGCTTCCGTAGGACAGGTGGTTTTGCGGGAGAGCAGAGGGCAGACGCCTTGCCAGGAATTCATTAGCAAAGCAACATGGGCTGCAAATGTTCATGCAAAGCCCTTCATGTGGCTGTCATTATGGCGATATGGCACAGCCTGACATACACACACAGACACAGAACCTGTCTTGCGTTACAGAGACCCATTTGCACCTCAATATGGGGTGGGGAGGGGAGGGGAGAACTGCTGTGAGCAGCACAGACAGAAATATCAGGAGGTTGGAAGCTCTATGAACAGAATATAACAACTCTAAAAAGGAAAGAGAGAAGATGGCCTGCAGGTGCTGCATTTGTCCTGATTTCAAAAATAATGAAAGCAGGATACAAGGGAGGGAGGGAGGGAGCAAGGAAGGAAGAAAGGGAGAAAGGAACAGAGAGAGAGAGAGAGAGAAAGGAAGGAAGGAAGTGTAGGAAGTTATCACCCAGCCCTCTCCCAGAAAAATGAAATATCCTAGGAATATTGAAAAGGCAGAATATTATATTTCCTGGATGTGAAAAAGGGAGAAACACATTTTAAACACAAAGTAAATTCCTGCAGCTTCCCCACTTTGTCAATGGGCCATTAAGAAGGCCAAGCTAGTCCACTTTACATAATAAAGAGTTCTCCCCTTCAGCTCCAGGGGGATGGGTGTAGAGTTCTGGCAGTGACAATGAAGGCATGATAATATAAGCCTTTACTCAACTGACCACATGGCAGCTGAACTCAATCAAACCTGAATTCAAACTCAGCCTAGAGGGTTGCCCTTGCACGGGCCCATGGGAGTCTGGCAACCAATCAGAATACATTTCTTACACAGGAACAGGAAACAGATAGGTGGGGCAGAACAGATTATAAAAAAGCCCTGCAAGCCCTTCTTCTCTTCTCTTCTCTTCTTTTCCCTTCTCTTCTTCTTCCCAACATTGAAGCATGTGATCACCTTTTCTGTTCAGGACTCAAGCCATGCGGTCCTGTCCACCATTAAAACCATCTTTCCAAGCAGCCTCCATGTCTCCAGTGTCTTTTTCCCCACTTGGAGCCGAACCCAGAAGGACATTTCTTCCAACAGAAGAAACAGAGAGAGAGAGAGAAAGGAAGGAAAGAACCAAGAGAGAGAGAGAGAGAGAAAGGAAGGAAGGAACAGAGAGGGAAAAAAGAAGGAAGGAATGAACAGAGAGAGAGAGAGAAAGGAAGGAAGGAACAGAGAGAGAGAGAGAGAGAGAGAGAGAGAGAGAGAGAGAGAGAGAAAGGAACAGAGAGAGAGAAAGGCAGGCAGGACAGAAGGAACAGAGAGAGAGAGAGAGAGAAAGGAAGAAAGGAAGGAAATCTGGGAAACCCATTGGCATCCTATTCACATCCATCATCAGCACATAGTATAACAACAACAAACAGCAATATAATCTTTTCAAAGGAAAATGCATCTTTTTATCATTTTGGGAAGAGGCTCCGGAAGTGAAGAAGTTAAATCATTCTGCACTGTGAAAAGTGCCAAAAGATGGGGAATTCTTCTGTCAGATAAAAAATAAATAAATTTGGAAGGCTTCTAATTCACTCCACCATGCATTAGGGGTTAATCCAGACATATTAGGAGCTTACATGTGCTGGGCATCAGGAAAACAAAAGCGATATGATATTAATAATAATAACAACATCTTTCTTCTGATCCATGAACCTGTTTCTCTCATCTGGCCCCTTACCTCACTGAGTAAAAAAAATCAGAAAGAAGACTCCGAAAGAAAGCTGGCGGTTTGTCTTTCTCAGTTGATGGGAAACAAACAAATTGAGTTTAGGCTTTAGTAGAAGAGTAAAGGCAAATTCTCTTTCAAACTGAGCTCAGTTCATGGATGGGAGGGCAAATATAAGTCAATAGATTTAGGACATCACAAAGCAATTGAAGAATGTAATTTCTGCAAAAGAATCAATAGAAATGGAGGAGGAATTACACAGCATAGAACTGTAAATGTGGGGATTAGGGCACCTGAAGTTCTGATTGA